>NW_024070212.1:91208457-91301753 GCF_014754425.2 Oryx dammah | reverse complement strand
GGGTTCCATATGTCAGAACATGCTGTTACCAGATACTAGTTTGGGCTGATGTGAGGAGGATGAGTGGGAAATAGTGCCTGTTGAGGTCCAGTTCAGCACTGTACATTTTCTCTGATTTTCAATGGTCCTCTGGGATAGTTTTATTCTCCCCACTTAACAGATAAGAAGAAGGAAGTATAGCAAGATGGTTACTTTCCTAAGTAGACAAATACTGCTCATGTGGTTGGTGCTGATTCCTAAGACCTGGATTCTTGTCTTATTTTTCCTTCCAGGAAATGAGTACAGCTTTGAGGCACATTTGTTTTTAAAAGCAAGTCAACAGTGTTACTGGTCTATGTCCATGCCCATGGTTCAGTAACTCCTGAGCCTGCCCACGCACAGGCTTAGGAAGCTCAGATCAGTTAAAGAATGACCACATGACTGTCTCTTGCTCTGCCCTGGTATAGGAGGAGGGCTGCTGAGGCAGGTGTGCACATGTGTATATCAGCCCCCCTTTATTGCAAAGTGCCATCATCTTGCTCACTTTTTTGCTTGTGCTATTCCCCTCAGTTTTCCTCTTCTTTGCCTCCATTGCCTGTTCGATCCTTCAGCCTTCAACTGCAGTATTACCTGTCCATTTCTTAATCTTCCATGTTGTCCACCTGAGTTAATCGTTCCCTTCTCAGGGCTCCTGAAAGTTACTAAATGCACCGGCAAAGATTTGCCTGCCACCCTACAGTTTACAAATGGTTTTCACAGAAGTGATTTCATCTGGTTCTTAAAAGAACACTGTACATTAATCATAACTCATGTTTATGGAATATCTGGTATTTTATTTATTATTTTTTAACCCTCAAAACAGGTTCATTATAGTTGAGGAGGCTGAGGCAAACAGTGAGTAACTGGCAGAGAGCTGAGTCTATTCAACCACAACCAAGCTTTCCTTATTATCTCTGTTGTACTGAGGGAGAAACAGGGCCATTGTGGGGTGGTTCTTACAGCCTCTTGCCATCTCTGGTGAGCACCTAATAACCGAGACGCAGAGGTCAGGCCTGAGTGCCAGTGCTATAAAGGCCCAGAGGGGTCTGTTTTATCCTGAGTTTATCGTTCTATTAGGAAGAGACAGGTATGCTCCAAAGCAAACCCGACTCCAGTGATGAGCTCGCCTGGGTGAGGAGTAATGACGGGAGCAATAGCTGGCGGCGTCCGCACCCGAGTACCAGTCACCGTGCTTGCCATTCCCTGTCTGTCATTGCCCTTGTGAGGCAGCTGGAACCCAGAGAGGTGGAATGGTGAGTGCAGAGGCGCTGCACTTCTTCCTTCTGGATCCTGCCTGTAAGGTGTACATCTCCCTTGCTTCAGGTTAAATGGAGGTCACTCGCCAACGAATCTGGGGAGGCGCTTCTCCCTGAAAGCAGCCATGCCTTCCAGCCGATCCCGGGTTGGGATGTTCTGAAACAACATACAGAGTATCAGTTTGCAGGGACAGGTCCATAAGCCAGTAAAGACTTACTCAAGGTTGTTCAGCCCATGGCGAGGCCAGAATCCAAGTCTTTCACTGTCTTTGGACTCTGGTGTTGGGTCATGTAAACCTGTGGGCCTTGGTGGCTCCTTGGTCTCCTCACACCAGCCTGATTTTGTGCACAGTGTACGTCCCTCTGAGAGCTCACAGTCTCATTCAGCAGTCTGAAATGAGGCTACTCGGTAGAAAAGACTAGGCTTTGAGGTAAGAGCTCTGGCTTTGAATCCTGGTATGCAGTTGGTTTACATCAGGTTCTACAAGTTCCCAAACCCCCGTTTAGGAGGATTTTTTGTTACTTGTTAGCCTGGAGATTAATGTTTTTGACTCACTAAGGAGTAAGGGACTAAGTGGGTCAGCCACAGTTTATTGTCCCACCATCGAGCATATACAACCTATAGGCAATAATCAAGGCCTTGGCATCCTCCAGCCTGGGCTCTAGGCTGGTACAGCCTGGCCTGCACCAGTAGCCACTGATACAGAGAACTCAGAAGCTGCTATTCTCCTGTCTGGTTCCTCTGTGGTTCTCTGGGCAGCAAAGTAGGGCAGGGTACAGCACCATTAGATGGCTGAGGAAACAGTCCCAGAGAGTGCTCTGTGGCTCCCCTGGGATCAGTGCAGGCTGACTGAGGAGAGGAGTGCCCCAAAGATCGACTGTGTGGGTTGGGAGGAACCTATTCAATTGGTCATGTACTACTAGTACCCAAGGACCCCCCTCTGGCCTGGCCTCTGCTTACAAGCATGGAGGACTGGCAGCAGACACGTACCTGGGCATAGCATATCCCTTCAATGGTCATCCCTGATGCAATGTCCACCTGCAAGAAAGAAGTGACACCTGGATCAGCCATGCCCACCTCCATGTGCCCTGGGCGCCAGCTCGCCCTGCTTTCTATACCACTTCCTGCTGTTTCCTGGATTCTTCCAGCAAAGAATTATCTAGGCTTACTGTATGCCAGCCCATATGGAGAGAGATGGTGTGATAAGGAATCCCCTACTGGAGAGGGAACACCATTCATTACAGAGGTGAAGCAGCGCTAGGATGAATGGGGCCTGTGAGAACAACAGGGAGGGTTACAAACAGCCTTAGAGATGAGGAGGAAGTGTGTGAGCGGTGCTTGCACAGCCGTTGTTCCCTCCTTCCCCACCTGGCTGCCTCACCATGCCTCCTGTCACCCCCATTAATGAACTTTGCTGGCTTTCCATTGCTCTCAGAACTAAGGCCTGCGTGACTTGGCCCCTGGCAGCTTCCAGTCTCAACTGTCCACTGCTTGCTATTACTCACTTAAAGGCACTATTGTAAGAGAAGTACTGTTCATAGCAGCAGTTACTTTCCCTACTACACAGCTGAGAAATCTGAGGCACAGAAAGGTGGAATGACTTGTGTAAAGACACAACAGTGTGTGGAAAAACAGGTCTTGGAGCCCAGATGGTCCAGCACCAGGGCCCATGCCCCTAACCTCACTGCTGTGCTGACACATTCATCCCTTCCTCCTGTTCAGTTGAGTTGCTTATTTATACACCTCTGTGTTTTCTCTCACACTTTCCAGTTTTTCTGGAATTCTTATCCAGCCTAAACCTCAGTTCTAGAAAACATTCTCCATCGCAGCACTGTCCAGCCCTGTACCCAGTAGCCCCATGGATGGTGCAGCTCTACCCTCTCCAGGCTGTCTACGTGGTGCACTTGATTTTTTATTAGTGATTTGTGTCAGTCCCTCTCCCCACCTTGGGGGCAGTGACCGTATTTGAATCATTCCGGTGTTCCAGTTCAGATCCAGGTTTAGTGTGTAATGAATGAATAAGCTGATGTGTAGGATGAGTTAGCTGCAGCCAAGTCAGCATGCCTGAGCCCCGTCTGTGAGGCCGCATTACTGACCACCAGCATAATCCTAAGAACATGGACTGATAGCCATGCAGACCTGGGTTCTTATAACTCATTTGCTCTGTGACCCTGGGTAAGTCATTTACCCTTTCTGGACTTCAGTTACCTTCTCTCTCCAAGGGAGAGAAATGAGGATGAAATATAATTTGGAGTATCACCTGGCCAAACTTCATTTTGTAGATGGGTAAAACTAAGGCACAAAGAGAGAGGTTCAGGCTCCAAGTCTGTTAGAGTCCGATTCCAGAGTTCTTTCCAGCTGTGCTGTCCATCTGTGTGCCCTGAAAGCACTGCCTCCCAGCCACCCCACTGACCTTAGCAGATGCTAAGTTCCAACCCAGAACCCTCTCACCTCTATTCCTCGGTCAATGGCTACTTTGCTCAGCCGCACAGCAATGGGGGCCTAGGGAAAAGCAAACGCTTGGTTGAGAAGGGGATCAGTCAGTGCTCACAGTTAGGCACACAAGCTCCGTGATGGGGGAAGAGGTCTGGGTCGAAATCCAGCTATTCTAGTGACAGTGTTTACTTTTGTTAGTGTTACACCTACTAATTAGCTGATGTTCCTTTTCAATAATGAAGGAAGCGTAACTGATTGATCCCTAACCCTCGTAGTCCTGACCATCTGGAATTCTTGTCATTTAATACATCCCTCCAGCATGTACGACATACTCCATTGTACACATGCTGTCCCACCCACAGACTTGTCTAATGGTCACAGGCTGCTCCCCGTTCCTTCAGGATGGGTTTAATTGAGGCTCAGGGTGGTGAAGCAGTTGGCCACGTTCGTCCGGTCAGTGGCGAAGCTTGGATCTGATTCCCAGTCACCTTTCCCACTGCTGCTCCCTTCCTCTACCCCTCTCATCTCAACAAAACAAGCCTCCACTGCAAGCACGTTTTTCCCCAGCAGGGTGAAAAAAGGTCGGTAGTAGGAACTTGGACTTTGGAATCTGACAGGCCTGGATTGAAACCCTGAGGGGCATTTTGTAGGCCACTGGGAAGCAAGAGCACCAAAGTGGCCGTCTTTGCCTCACTGGTCTTGCTTCTGGTTATCTTGCGCCACTGCGGGTCTGGCTCTCCATCCTGGGCCCTGCCTCCAGGCACGGAGTGCGTTTGCCTCCTATTTTATCCACATTGTATTATTTGAAGGTTTTGTAAGACTTTGTCAGGAAAGAACAATTTAAAAAGTCTGTTAGCATTGAAGGCATAAATAAAAAACTAGCTTCATAAAGATAAAAGAGCCTCAGACTGGGAAAAATACCACAGATTCAAGCAAAAATCAAGATCTGGGGGAATATATTTGTGGTATTGTGACAGAAGCATTTCCTTTACAAAAAGTTTGTGTGTGTATATATATATATATACACTTTTTAGCATTCACACAGTATGGAAAGCTAGTTCACAAAAAATTAAAAAAAGACACAAGGTGTGCTCAGCTTTACTTTTAAAGAAACATAAATCAGAACAGTTAGGTGCTCCTTTTCACCTCACATTTGGAAACCATAAAAGATTGGTAATGCCCATTATTGTTGAGAAGTATTTGCACACATAATTGAATGGAGAGTAAACTGGCACAGTGCTTCAGGAGGACAATTTGACAAGAACTGGCAAATCAGATAGATGCCCATGCTCTTTCATGTTGTAACTCCATGTAGGCATCTGCCCTGTAGATGCACTTCCAAGAGGACACTAAGATGTACAAAGTTAATCACTCCAGCTATTTTTCAGGAGCATAAAGATGTCAGTAATGTCAATGTTCCTCACGAGAGTACTGGTTAAATGATGGCACATCCATACCTTGAATGAAAAAGTGTGCAGTTTAAATGAATGAGGTTGATAAGTATGTGCTGAAATGAGCAACTCTCCAACATATTAGGTGAGAAAAAGAAGCCGCATAGTGCTGTGTATATTATTCACTTTGTGTAGAAGGTGTTGATATGATGTGTCTTTGGGGAGAAAGGTCATGAGAATGAAGAACTTCACTTTTTGTTTTATACTTTTCCATACTGATTGGATTCTTTTCTGTGCATAGTTTATGTTTTTAAACGTCAGTTAGAACTGCACTAGCCTTTCAAGGTGTGTTCCTTGTCCCCTAAATTGTCCTCAAGGAATTTAGAATTAGATATTTGAGTATATGTGCATATTTTACATGAACAGTGAATATTTCTGGAAGAGTATGCAAACTGTTAACAGTGGTCATCTCTGGGGAAACTGACTGGGGAACTGAGGAATGTTTTGGTGACCCAAAACATTGGTCTTTTTGCCAGTGACTGAAGTATTTTAGGAGGTGGGACTTTTCACTTTGAACCTGGACAGAGCCTGGATAACAGGATCACCCTACTTTTGATTTTTACTTTATGTCCTTATTCTTCTATCCTCTTTGATTTGTTTGTCATGAATATAGCTACTGATTTATCATTGGAGAAAATGAAAAACTATATAGCCATGTTGTCTCTGTGTTGAAAACACACATATTTATGTTTCTGAGTGTGTGTGTGTGTACATATATGTAGTTAACCCTTGAACAACCCAGAGCTTGGGCGAACCAATTGTCCATGCAGTAAAAAATCTGCACAGAACATAACAGCCAACCTGCCCTATAAAGAGTTCTGCATCCACAAATTCAACCAACCTTGGATCGTGTAGTGCTATAGTATGTATTTAGTGGGGGAAAAAAATCCATGTATAAGAAGATGAGATGGCTGGGTGGCATCACCGACTCGATGGACGTAAGTTTGAGTGAACTCCGGGAGTTGGTGATGGACAGGGAGGCCTGGAGTGCTGCAATTCATGGGATCGCAAAGAGTCGGACACGACTGAGCGACTGAACTGAACTGAAGTGAATCTTCACAGTTCCAACATGTGTTCTTCAATGGAACACTCTGTGAAGAAGGTCAGTTAGAAATATGATGGATCATTTTATGTTATTTGGAAATGAGAACAGTGAGTTACAGTTGCCACAGGATATTCCATTACTTTGATGTTCAAATGGAAAATGTATCCAAATCCATATTCAAAGGGTAAAGTATATTTACTGTTTAAAGGGAAAATCTGAGTGTTAATTTGTGGACCTTGTGTTTATTGATAGGCTCTTTGGGGCTGTAATCTCTGGAGCAGTTTGACTGGCCCAGTGTTGGTAATTTGTCCACTAGAGGGCAGCTGTCTACAACAGCATCTCTCACACTCAGCCCATAGGGAATCTTCATATTTGGCACTCAGTAACTCACCTGGAAGTTAAACAGGTTGCATCAGAATGTTCCAGGATTTGCATTAGTGATTCTAATAATAGTTTTTGGTAGGCTGTTGTTTTGGTATGGAAAGCTACTTTTAAATACTGAAATACTAGTAATTAGTAAAATACCATTATTTCAATATATTGAAAAGTCAGTAGCCTGAATCATCTTGAGACTATGCTCAAAGAACCAGTTATTTATTTTATGCAAAAAGACAAACCCTAGAGTCTACAAATAGACCCCTCAATCTGTGTAAGAGTAATCAGCTACTACCCTGAGTCACTCAGAGTTTTGTTCAGTTCAGACTTTCTGACCAAGTAATAAGAGAAACACGCCAGCATTAAAATGAACAGCTTCAGACTCTCCATTTATGTGTGATGACACTATAAACAAGAGATGAAGACAAAACAAATGCTTGTAAACCAAACTTACCGTCAGTTTTTTATAGTCCTTGCCCTCAAGTAACTAAGCAAGTAAGTAAGTAAAGATCTCAAAGTTATAAAAAGAGGCAGGATTACTTGAGGGAGATTTTTTTTTTTCCCCCTAAATAAGATAACTCTTTTTTTACTTTTTTTGATTAATTCAAATATTGTGTTAATAATATTAAAATGATAGAGTATGGTTAACTATTATATTACTTTTGTAACATGTCTTTAATTTTTTGTATTTGAAATCCATTAAAGATTTAGTTTGTTCTTTAAACTTTTGTACATGGTCTGCACTCCTTAAAATACCAGTTATTATATGTATTTCTGTATTATGCAGAATGGATGCCAAAATAGTGTCTGTCTTTGTGGTATTACTGCAGTCACTTTCTTTGACTTTGATGAGCAGTCACTTAACCTTGTTGGGTTTGTTATAGCACAGATATGATAGGGATAATCACCTCAACTGGATTGTTCTAACATTGGGACACTATTAAAGTACCCAAGATTGTTTGTGTCTGATTGTGTCTGAAGGATGAAGGTGCACCATATGGGCTCAGTGAGTATTACAACTTAACAGAACCTGGCTGCATTTCAGCTGCTTGCCTGTCTTTGTGGAAACTTGGGACCTCCCTCTGGCTCTCTTGGAGAAGTGAGAAGCCAGTGGAGCCTCTCAGGTACTTGGAGATTACATGTAGGCAGGGCCTAACCCGCTCCCTGGGCATCTACACTTCTGGGGAGACTATGCTACTAGGCTATTTGAGGATTAGGGAAAAGTACGGGCCTTACCACGTGTCCTACATCATGCATTTCAGGTGCTTTTCCACCACGTGTATGGTCGGAAGATGGGCTGGTCGTTCTTTACCTGCTTTAAAGAATCTTGCATTTTCAATTTTGTGACACATTCATGCTTTACTGTCCAGTACAATAGCCAACAGCCAAATGTGTCTATTAGCATTAAAATATGGGAAGTGTAATTGAGAAATTAAAATTTTAATTTAAGTAATGTGGCTAGGGGGGCTTCCCAGGTAGCTCAAGGGTAAAAAACTGCTTGGCAAGCAGGAGCCTCGGGTTCAGTCCTGGGTAGGGAAGGTCCCCTGAAGAAGGAAATGGTATTCTTGCCTGTAAAATACCATGGACAGAGGAGTCTGGTGGGCGACAGTCCGTGGGGTCGCACAGTCGGACACAGCGACAAAACATGTGGCAGTGACTGCCTTAGGGGATGGCACAGATAGAGATCATTTGCATCATCTCAGGAAGTTCAGTTTTACAGGCTGTCCTGAGGATTTTCAAGCTTAATTGATCCCAGCCCCTCGGAAGTCAATTTTGATCTTAAGTTAAAATCTGATTTAGTATTATTTACTAGATGGCTGAATGGAAGCAAAACCACCAAAGATGGTTAATTTTATAAACCTGGGAAAATGGGTCTTGTGTGGTTGCCTGAGACAGCCTTGTCTCTTGGCCTCCCCACCTGTGATCCCCAGTGGCACAGGCCCGCCCGTGCTGAGCGGCAGTCGTACCTGGGGCAGGATCTCCTGGGCCAGTGCTCGTGCCCGGTGGTAGGCAGCATTGCCCTCCTCGTTCTGGGCCACAGCGTGGTTCACCAGCCCCAGAGCCTGGGCCTGCGCCCCACTCAGTCGTCGGCCTGTGAAGATGAGCTCCTTCGCCAGGGCCACCCCCAGGCATCGAGGCAGCCTCTGCGTCCCTCCTGCCAGGACGGAGTAGGGATGGTGAATCCTCATGGAATGTGGGGCCCAGGGGAGGCCCTGGCTGGGAGTCAGCCAAGACCTCTCAGAGGACAAGATTGGGTTAGGCTGGCGGGGGAGAGCCCAGGATGTAGGGCAAAAGAGGGAAGTAGGGAATTGTGCTGGATAGAGTGAACAGGTAGAAGACGGATGGTGTGTGTTGAGATTACCTGCTCCTGGGAGGAGCCCTCGGGTGGTCTCGATCAGTCCCATGACAGCCGAAGAAGCTGCTTAGACAAAACAGAGTGAAGCCCCCACCCTGTCTTCCAGCTCCAGTCCCAGAGGATAAGAGACTCTGTGAGCTCGGCTCAGCCTTCCAGCCAATTTCTTCCCTCATGGTGCGGCCACAGCCAGGCTCCTCCAGTCACTACCTTTGGAAGAGCCCTAACCTGGAAGTCAGAAGGCCCAGCACTCACCCTACCTCCACAACTCACTGAGCAACTCTCTTAGCCTTTCTGAGCCTCGTGGATGGGGAAAAAAAAATGTTAACGTCTCTTTTACCTGCTTTATAGCTTTGCTAAGGATCAAGTGAGGTCATGGTGCTTAGAACAAGGAAGGGTTCCTGGATGATACCCAGTACTTATTTGTAAGTTAATGGATTCTCAGTCTCATGTTAACTCAGGTCTGGCCTAGAGTGTCAGTGACTCCTGCTTCCACCAGTTGTTCCTCCCAGCTTTTTGTCAGCCTGAAATTTTCCTGTATTCTGATCCACATTGTTTTTTCTGAGTTGCACTTCCTAGTGAGAAGCCCTCCTTGAGTGTCCCACCCCACAGGCTTCTCCTGAATTCCCTCAACACAGTCCCTCCGAACCATGCAGTATGGGAGGGAGGGGTTTACATTCACCCTCCTATCCATCAAACCCTGCAAGTTAGCTCCCCTAAACACAGGCAGGTAGAATCAGAGTTGGTGCTATGACCTGACCTGGTATTTTGATGGTTTCTCTCTGCTATGTATCACGTGGATATAAAGTCCCTCTATGCCTGGGGCTACATGTTAAAAAAAAAAAAAAAGTTCTTGGTGGCAGGAGAAGGAGTAGCACCATGATAACACTCAGATCTTCTCTAAAGTAACTGTTAGTCGCTCAGCTGTGTTCGACTCTTTACCACCTTATGAACTTTAGCCCTCCAGGCTTCTCTGTTTATGGGATTCTCCAAGCAAGAATACTGGAGTGGATTGCCATTTCCTTCTCCAGAGGATATTCCTTACCCAGGGATCAAACTCACGTCTCCTGCATTGCAAGCAGATTCTTTACCGTTTGAGCTACAGGGAAGTCTCATATCTTCTCTGATTGGCTCTAAAAAGGGCACACCTAACCACCAAGTCAGCAAGGTTAAAAAGTAATCAATTATCTTCATCCTCCCTGGCATCCACATTTTGAAGTTTAATTTCTCTGAGCTACTAATGCAAACCTCTGTGGATTCTGATAGAGCTACTGTAGGGCACTGTTCCTGCCCAGTCATGTTTGTGATTAACTGGGCATGTCACAGACTGCCCTCATGGCTCACCTTTGTTCACGATATGATGGATAAAGCTGGCTTGGACAGAACTGGAAGACTGAAGAGATACCTTTGTCCCCCACCTTCGCTCTCTGTTCTTTCTAGTTGTGTCAGCAGTTGCCCTGGGGTTGGTACAAATAGTCCTGAGCTGAGGGCAGCTGACTCTGAGAAGGGACGAGTCCTGTAGCAGTCAGGGGCTGGGGGGTGGGTGGGGAACCACTACTGCCTGAATTCCTTGGCTCCCACTTTGCCTTTAGTTCTGGGGTTTGTTGGAAAGCTGAGAGCAGTGGCTGACTGCAGAATCCCCAGATTTAGCTTGTTTCATTCACTCTTCCCTCCCGCCCTTCCACACATCTCCCTGTACCCAGTACCTGCCACTCGGAGGTCACAGGCCAGGGCAAGTTCCAGGCCTCCACCCAAGGCAAAGCCATCCATAGCTGCAATGGTGGGTGCAGGGAACGCTGCTGTGGAGACAAAGGAGGGCTCAGCCTGCGAGGCCCTGGTAGGACCAGGACAGTGTCTCAGGGTAGGAGACGGTCTAGCTGGTTGTGATAGGCGGCGTCATTGGTCCCAAGTTTGGGGAGCTTACCTGGTACCTCGGCCAGGTTATCTTAGCAGTTAGTTTTCCCACTGGGGAAAGTTGTGGGATCCTCTGGGGAATAGGAGTGGGGAGATGGATGGGCAGGGTGATGCCTGGTCAGGCCCACCCTCCTGTGGGCTTCCCTGGGACCCGCCTTTTTGCTCTCCCTTCTCATTCTGTGTGTTGGGAACAGAATTGAATCTAACATGGGGAAGGCAGACGGGCAAACAGGTGATGACG
Source organism: Oryx dammah (assembly GCF_014754425.2). Lineage (NCBI taxonomy): Eukaryota > Metazoa > Chordata > Mammalia > Artiodactyla > Bovidae > Oryx > Oryx dammah. Next base: position 91,290,663 of record NW_024070212.1, on the reverse strand, counting down.
ACCCAGGGTGATCAGTGATGTGAGAAGGGATGCTTGGATGATAGGCCAGAGATGGCTTCGTGGAGGAGGAGGCACTGGTGGTCTTAAAGAATGCATAAAGAGTTCAGATGGCCTAGGAGGGATATTCCAGAAAAAGGAACAAGCATTTGTCAAAGCCTGCAAGTATGCTTGCTGGTAGTTGACTCTGGAATGGCCAGGCTTGGACCCTGAGGGCACAGGGGCTGGGCATCAGAACTAGCAGGGCACGAATGCTGGGGAGCCAGTGCCCTTTTGGACCCTCGTGACACCCTCCTCCGTGTAGAATTCCTTGTCCCTGCCCCCTCTCCCTGGGAGAATCATCTCTCCACAGAGCTCACAACAGAAACCATTCTGTCTTTAGAGTATGGTAGATTGGGTGAGGCTGGGGTCAGCAGGACCCCTGAATGCCCTCCTCTCCCCGCTCCAGAGCCCTCACCAATCTCAGTCATCAGGCCTCGGAGCCGCTGGACGAAGAGCCCCACTTCTGCCTCGCTCATCTGCTCCCGCTCCTTCAGGTCTGCGCCTGCAGATGCAAGGGTGACAGCCCTTGGGAAATGATCTGGCACTGAATCCCAGGCTGTCAAAGGATCCAGCGATGGAAACCTGAGGAGAAGCAGCCAGAGAGGAAAGGGAAGCACCAGGAAAACGCGGCCAGGGGAGCCAGGGAGGGAGCAGGGGTTCAAGAAAGAATAGATGCAGAACCAAAAAGATAAATTGGATTCCATCACAATTAAAGCGAATGCATCAGAAGACACTATCAAGAGAGCAAAGACAACCCATGAATGCAAGGAAATACTGGCAGATCATACATCTGGTAAGGAACTGATATCTAGGCTATGTAAAGATTTCCGACAACTAAAAACACAAAGGACTTCCCTGGGGGTCCAGTGGTTTGAGACTCCATGCTTCCACTGCAGGGGGCACGGTTCGATCCCTGTTTGGGGAACTAAGATCATGCAAGTTGTGCAGAGTGGCCAAAAACAAACAAACAGAGGACTTAAGTAGACATTTCTCCAAGGCAAATAAGCCAGTGGGATTTCCCAGCTAGTCCAGTTGCTAAGATTCTGGCTTTCTATTGCAGGTGGCCCAAGTTCGATCCCTAGTTGGGGAACTAAAGCTCTCATGCCAGAACTAAGAGGTGGCATGTCACAATAAAGATTGAAGATCCTGTGTCCCTCAGCTAAGACCCAGTGCAGCCAAATATTTAAAAAAGAAGATAAGGCAGTAAGCACTGGGAAATGTGTTCAGCATCATTGGGGAAATGCAAATAAAAACCAGAATAGGATACCACTTTTTACCCATTCAGACGGTGATTATAAACAACAAACAAAGTGTTGACATTGGAGTGGAGAACTCTGATGTACTGCTGATAGGAATGTAGAATGATACAGCTGCTGTGAAAAATACTTTGGTGCTTCCTCCAAAAGTTCAAAGGAGGATTACTATGTGTTCCAGCCACTTTACTCCTAAGTATATACCCCAAAGGATTGAAATCAAGGACTCAAAACAGATACGTGCACACCAATGTTCATAGCAGAATTAATCACAAAAGCTGAAATGTGGCAACCACCCAAGTTCATCAACAGATGGATTAAAAAAATGTGGAATATATATGTGAAAAGGAATATTATTCACTTTTAAAAAGGATAGAAATTCTGCAATATGCTACAACATGGATGAACATGAAGTACATGATGCTAAGTGAAAGAAGCTCGCCATGAGAGGACAAATGTGTGATTCTGCTTGTATTAAATACTTAGAGTAAGCAAATTCGTAAAGATAGTAGAATGGAGGGTACTGGGTGTTAGGGAAATGCGGAGGAATTGCTTAATGAGTATACAGTTTATTGAGATGATGAAAGTTTTCTGGAAATGGATAGTGGTGATTGTTGAATAACCTTGTGAATGCACTTAATGTCAGTGAGTTTTACACTTAAAAGTGATTAAAATGTAAATTTTGTGATTAAATGTAAATTTTGTATAATGTATATATTTGTGACAACTTAAAAAACATTAAGTAGTAATATAAAAATATATTATTTTTTCCTGTTTTATTGAGAAATAATTGGCATACATCAGGTATAATTATTTTTTACAAGAAGGGCTTGGTGGAAGAGGCTGAAGGTCAAGGAAGATGAGGAGTGAGTGCAGGGGACAGTGGCGTGGGGGTGGGCAGGGTCCTTGGTGAGAGTAGTGCCAGTGGAGGGTCACTGAAGGCCAGATAGCCAGAGCCTGAGGCAGTAGTAAGAGGTGAACACACTGTCTGCAAGTCCTAGATTATGGGAAAGTCAGTTGGGAGAGCCCTCGGGAGTCCGATTAGTCCTGGCCCCTCAGTGACAGATCAGGAAACTGAGGCCCAGAGAGAGACAGGGACTAGCCCGGAATTCCAGAGCAAACTAGGGGCAGATTCAGACCTCCTGCACGCCACCTACTTTCCTGTTCTTCGCTGGGGGGGTGAGGAGCCGGGCTAACAGTCATGAAGTGACTGTGATGGAAGACGTCAGACCAAGGGGGAGCCAAAGGAAGGGGCTGGAGTAGCAGGAGGGCCTCCATCAGGGCAGCGGGGTCAGGCAGACTGGTCCGCATACTTCCCTTGCCACCTCCCTCCCCAGGCTGCTCACTGGGATCCTGACAGTTGAGGCCTGGGGACTGAGCCACATGCCCTTGAAACTGCCTAGGAATCACTCGCTTCCCAGCCTCGCCCTCCGCAGCCTCTTCCCGTCTCCCCAGTGCCCCCTCCACAGCCGCCCCAGAGTCAGTTCTTAGCTCAACTCTCATTCGCTTGCTTCTTGTGGGCCTGGGATGCGGCATTTCTCGTCTCAGAAAGGAAGTCCGTGGTGCTTGCCCTCCCTGTTGTGAGGACCAAATGGTGCAGAGACGTGGAAGAGCTTCGCTGACAGGGACTGAAAGCTTGTGGGTGGGCAAAGGGGCGGTAAATCAGTCCTATCTTGGCCACAGACCTGGTGAGTATCTTTGGACTCCGTTTTCTCATTTCCTCAACGAAGGGTGAGAACAGAAAGAATAGGGATTTGGGGGTGAGAGAGGTCAAGCTCTAACTGAATTCTCACTAGCTGTGTTGCTCTAAGCAAGGAATTTCACCTCTGAGTTCATGTCTTTAAATGGGAATGAGCCCTGTGCTGTGTGCTAAGTCGCTTCAGTCATGTCTGACTCTTGGCAACCTTATAGACTGTAGCCCGCCAGGCTCCTCTGTCTATGGGGATTCTCCAGGCAAGAATACTGGAGTGGGTTCCCATTTCCTCCTACAGGGAATCTTCCCATCCCAGGGATCAAACCAGTGTCTCCTGTGTCCACAAGTGGGTTCTTCACCAGTAGTGCCATCTGGGAAGACCGAGTCCTGTGCTAAAACCATCTAAATATTCCCTAAATGCAGGCTGGTGGGAGCCCTGGGTTGGGGGCAAGGAAGGAAACCCACCTGCACAGAACACACCCTTCACTCCACTCCTGAAGATCAGGACACGCACTTGCCGGTCCTCCCGAAGCTGGGCCAGAGCTTCCAGCAGCTGCAGGGGACACCTGATCAGATATCTCCCAGCTCAGCCCCAGCCCACCCTGGTGCCCACCCTTACTCACCTGACTGACGAAGACGTTCCCCAGGGCATTGCGGGCACTTGGTCTGTTCATCAGAATCTCAGCAATTCCTGCAGGGGACAGGGCAGTGTTGGGTGAGCCAGCTTCCCTGCTCACTCCTGAGCTGGGGCCTGGGATCTGGGTGATGAGCAGTGTGACCTGGGGCAAGTCACACACACTCAGGCCTCAGTTTTTCCAACCATAAAATCGGGAGAGTAACCCTTGCCCTTTCTGCCTCACAGAAGTGGAAGGGCTTGAGAACCTCGGAGCACCGTGGGGAGAGGGACGAGAATAACTGCCCCAGTGGTCCCTGCCTGCTTCTACCATTGTGAGACACACACACACACCTACACACCCCTTCTTCAATTTCATATGTCTCTCTCCATGTGATTCTTTTCTCTACAGCCAGACTTCTTCCTCAACCTGAATGAGTTAACACCACCACCCAGAACCTTGTGTGCCCTGACTCATTCATTGCTCCCACCTCCCCCTAAAAGAAACAAGTCTCCTGACTTTTTATGGTGATCACTTCCTTGCATTTCTTTACAATTTTATCACACAGATGGTTATCTCTAGACCATATAGTTTCAGTTCAGTTCAGTTCAGTCGCTCAATTGTGTCCGACTCTTAGCGACCCCATGGATTGCAGCACACCAGGCCTCCCTGTCCATCACCAACTCCCGGAGTTCACTCAGACTCACATCCATCAAGTCAGTGATGCCATCCAGCCATCTCATCCTCTGTCGTCCCCTTCTCCTCCTGCCCCCAATCCCTCCCAGCATCAGAGTCTTTTCCAGTGAGTCAACTCTTCGCATGAGGTGGCCAAAGTACTGGAGTTTCAGCTTTAACATCATTCCTTCCAAAGAAATCCCAGGGCTAATCTTCAGAATGGACTGGTTGGATCTCCTTGCAGTCCAAGGGACTCTCAAGAGTCTTCTCCAACACCACAGTTCAAAAGCATCAATTCTTCAGTGCTCAGCCTTCTTCACAGTCCAACTCTCACATCCATACATGACCACAGGAAAAACCACGGCCTTGACTAGACAGACCTTAGTCGGCAAAGTAATGTCTCTGCTTTTGAATATGCTATCTAGGTTGGTCATAACTTTGCTTCCAAGGAGTAAGTGTCTTTTAATTTCATGGCTGCAATCACCATCTGCAGTGATTTTGGAGCCCAAAAAAATCAAGTAGACTTGCTAATTAAAAAAAGAAAACTCTTAAAAGCTTGTTGAAGTCCTTAGGTTCTGCCTCTAGCCCTGTCTTTTGCTCAAAGATATTTATTAAAGAAACTGGGGCGGGACTTCCCTGGTGGTCCAGTGGCTAAGACTTCCTTAATGCAGGAAGCCTGGGTTCAACCCATGGTCAGGGAACTAGATCCCACATGCTGCAACTAAGATTCCAAATACTGCAACTAAGACTGGCACAGCCAAAAAAAAAAAAAAAGAACCTGGGGCATTGACCTGTAAGGTTTCCTGCAGCATGGAATTTACTGATTGCACACTCATGGGGCAAGCAAGCAGATGCCTCTGTGATAAGAATTTAACAACTAATCCCGAGGCTTGAGCACATTCACATTCTGTCCTCTTTGGCAAGAGAATATTCTTTGCCCTGCTCATGTGGTATTCTTTCATGAGAACCAGTGAAACTTCTTGAAAGGCTTTTCCGTATTCAGTTAGTAATTTTCTTGCCTTCCATTCTTTTAAGTCTTCTCCAGTCTAGCTCCCACCCCATCACTTGGCAGAAACTTTTCTCACCTAAGTGAGACCAGTGTAACCAGTGTAATCACATCCCTGACCGAGGGACATATTTCCATCCTGCTCCCAGGCTCAGCAACAATTAACTCTCCTGACCAAACACCTGCTCCTCCTTGAACATTTTCTGCTGTGGCCTTTTTGGTTTTTTTTAGTACACAGGTTTTTTTTTTTTTTCAGAGCAGTTTTAGGTTCACAGAACAGTTTTAGCTTTCCTTGGAGAAGGAAATGGCAATCCACTCCAGTACTACTGCCTGGAAAATCCCATGAACAGAGGAGCCTGGTAGGCTACAGTCCATGGGGTCGCAAAGAGTCGGACACGACTGAGTGACTTCATGTTAGGTTCACAGCAAAATGGAGTAGAAAATGCTTCCCTGATGGCTCAGAGGGTAAAGAATATGCTTGCAATGCAGAAGACCCAGGTTCAATCCCTGGGTTTGGAAGATCCCCTGAAGAAGGAAGTGGCAACCCACTCCAGTATACTTGTCTGGAGAATTCCACAGACAGAGGAGCCTGGCAGGCTACAGTCCATGGGATTGAAAAGAGTTGGCCATGACTGAGAAAGTGCGGAAGTTCCCATAAATCCTTTGCCCAATGCACATGCATAGCCTCCCACCAGAGTGGGACATTTGTTACCAAAGATTAACTTCCATGCATATGTCATTATCAGCCAGCTTTCATGTTTACCTTAGGGTTCACTCTCAATGTTGCATATGCTATGGGTTTTGACAAACGTATAACAACATGTACCTGCCTGTGACTCCACATTTTCCTGGCCTTCCTACCTCTCAGATGATGCCCTGCGCTTCTTTTCTAGGTTTTCTTCTACCCAGTTTAAAAATTCTTAATTCATTTATTCAATATATATCTGTAATAAATAAGTCTTGGGTATATAATGTACATCATGGTGACTAGAATTAACAATATTTGAAAGTTGCTAAAACTGTACATCTTATAAGTTCCCCTCACACAAAAATGTGTAAGTGTGTGGTGATGGATCTTAACTACATTTACTGTGGGGATTATTTCATAATATATACAAATACTGAACTGTTATGTTGTACATGTGAAACAAATGAAACAAAGCAAATGCCAACAGAGTTTTGCCACAAGAACACACTGGTCATAACAAACACCGTCTTCCAACAACACAAGAGAAGACTCTACAAATGGACATCAGCAGATGGTCAATACTGAAATCAGATTGATTAATATTCTTTGCAGCCAGATGGAGAAGCTCTATACAGCCAGCAAAAACAAGATCAGGAGCTGACTGTGGCTCAGATTATGAACTTATTGCAAAATTCAGACTTAAATCAAAGGAAGTAGGGAAAACCACTAGACCATTCAGGTATGATGTAAATCAAATCCCTTACCATTATACAGTGGAAGTGACAATTAGATTCAAAGGATTAGATTTGATAGACAGAGTACCTGAAGAACTATGGATGGAGGTACGTGACACTCTATAGGAGGCAGTGATAAAGACCATCCCCAAGAAAAAGAAATGCAAAAAGGCAAAATGGTTGTCTGACGAGGCCTTATAAATAGCTGAAAAAAGAAGAGAAGCTAAAGACAAAGGAGAAAAGGAAAGATAGACCCATTTGGATGCAGCGTTACAAAGAATAGCAAGGAGAGATAAGAAAGCTTTCCTCAGCGATCAGTGCAAAGAAAGAGAGGAAAACAATAGAATGGGAAAGACTAGAGATCTCTTCAAGAAAATTAGAGATACCAGGGGAAGATTTCATGCAAAATGGGCACAATAAAGGACAGAAATGGTATGGACCTAACAGAAGCAGAAGATATTAAGAAGTGGCGGCAAGAATACACAGAAGACCCTACATAACCACAATGGTGTAATCACCCACCTAGAGCCAAACATCTTGGAATGTGAAGTCAAGTGGGCCTTAGGAAGCATCACTACAAAGCTAGTGGAGGTGACAGAATTCCAGTTGAGCTATTTCAAATCCTGAAAGATGATGCTGTGAAAGTGCTGCATTCACTATGCCAGCAAATTTGGCAAACTCAGCAGTGGCCACAGGACTGGAAAAGGTCAGTTTTCATTCCAATTCCAAAGAAAGGCAATGCAAAAGAATGTTCAAACTACTGCACAATTGTACTCAATCCACACGCTAGTAAAGTAATGCTCAAAATTCTCCAAGCCAGGCTTCAACAGTACCTGAACCATGAACTACCAGATGTTCAAGTTGGATATAGAAAACGCAGAGGAACCAGAGAGCAAATTGCCAATATCCATTGGATTACCAAAAAAGGAAGAGAGTTCCAGAAAAACATCCACTTCTGCTTTATTGATGACGCCAAAGCCTTTGACTGTGTGGATCACAACAAACTGTGGAAAATTCTTAAAAGTGGTAGGAATTCCAGACCACCTTACCTGCCTCCTGAGAAATGTACATGCAGGTCAAGAAACAACAGTTAAAACTGGACATGGAACAACAGACTGGTTCCAAATCAGGAAAGGAGTATGTCAAGGCTGTATATTGTCTCCCTGCTTATTTAACTTATATGCAGAGTACATCATGTGAAATGCTGGGCTCGATGAAGCACAAGCTGGAATCAAGATTGCCAGCAGAAATATCAATAACCTCGAGTACACAGATGAAAGCATCCTTATGGCAGAAAGCAAAAAAGAACTAAAGAGCCTCTTGATGAAAGTGAAAGAGGAGAGTACAAAAGGTGGCTTAAAACTCAGCATTCAGAAAACAAAGATCATGGCATCTGGCCCCATCACTTCTTGGCAAATAAATGGGGAAACAATGGAAACAGTGACAGATGTTATTTTCTTGGGCTCCAAAATCACTGCAGATGGTGACTGCAGCCATGAAATTAAAAGATGCTTGCTCCTTGGAAGAAAAGCTATGACCAGCCTAGACAGCATTATTAAAAAGCAGAGATATTACTTTGCTGACAAAGATCCATCTAGTCAAAGCTAAGGTTTTTCCAGTAGTCATGTATGGACGTGAGAGTTGGACCATAAAGAAAGCTGCGTGCTGAAAAATTGATGCTTTTGAACTGTGGTGTTGGAGAAGACTCTTGAGAGTCCCTTAGACTGCAAGATTCAACCAGTCAATCCTAAAGGAAATCAGTCCTGCATATTCATTGGAAGGGCTGATGTTGAAGCTTAGCCTGATGCGAAGAGCTAACTCATTGGAAAAGACCCTGATGCTGGGAAAGATTGAAGGCGGGAGGAGAAGAAGAAAAGGGAGGATGAGTTGGTTGGATGGCTTCACTGACAAGATGGGCGTGAGTTTGAGCAAGCTGCAGGAGTTGGTGATGGACAATGAAGCCTGACATGCTGCAGTGCATGGGATTACAAAGAGTAGGACATGACTGAGCGACTGAACTGAACTGAACATCTGAAACTAATATGTCAATTGTATTTTGATTAAAAAACCCACTTCATAACAAAAGATAGCCACACAAAAGAAGATATATAAATGACCACTAAGCACATGAAAAGATGTTTAATTTGATTAGTCTCAAATAAATGAGAGTTTTTAAAAAGCCTAGATATGACTGTACACCAAATACAATGACTAAAACTAAGAAGATGAAAAATAAAAACCAAGTGTTGGTTATTAAAAAAAAAAAACAACAAACCCTGAATATCTAGCAAACCAGTTCGATGTAATAAATTGTGGGAGTTATAAGGATATGTAACAATCCCTGTCTTCAAAGGTTTGTTACATTAGTACTTACAGCCTAATATAAGTAAATGATAATATGAGGTCATAAGTAAAATAAATACATAAAGTACTATAGGATTATAAATGGCAGCTCATAGATGGAAGCATTTGAGCAAAGTGGAAATAGGTTAAAAAATTTCATTTTCACAGTGAGGTATAGTGGGAAAAATACTACATGTAAGAGACTACTCCATTTGAAAAATTATATTTTATCGAATGTGTTAATTTCTATTGTACAGCAAAGTGATTCAGTTATATACATATATATTCCCTTTCTTATTCTTTTCCATTATGATTTATCACAAGATATTGAATATAGTTCTCTATGTTATACAGTAGGACCTTCTTTATCCATTCTGTATATAATAGTTTGCAAAGTGGTTGAAGTTCCAGAAAGGTCAGTCCAAGATCTCTTTCTTCAGTCGTTTGTACAGTTTTGTATTTAACACACACTGGCCTCTGTACTAAACACTGATGTCAGAGACTAGAGCAGACTCAGTCCCTGTCCTCTTAGATCCTACAGTCTAACAGAGGAGATCAACATTCAACAAGGAATTACTATTTGTGACCAGTACATGGGGGGATAAAGACAGGAGGTTGGGGGTTTAGACTGAGTGGAGGGGAGCCCTAGTGTAGAGGATCAGCAGTGACTTCCTGGGGGAAGAAGTGACCTTCCAGCTGAGAGCTGAGGAATGAACAGGAGTTAGCCAGACAAGTGTGTGTGTGTGTTGGTGGGAAAAGCCTATGTCAGACAGAGGGAGTGGCACAGATGAGGGCCCTGAGTGTAGCAGAGCGGGTACTACAGGGTTTGTAGAGCTGGGCCTTTAATGTGTTTTGGCTGCACCTGAGAATTAGATCAAGATAAAACAGATTAACAGAGAAAAGCATACAAATTTGTTCAAATTTTATGTAACACATGAGCCCTCAAAAGGAAACGAAGACCCCAAGAATGGTAGGTCAACATGCTATGACAAACCTAGGCAGCGTGTTGAAAAGAAGAGACTTTACTCTGCTGACAGAGGTCTGTATAGTCGAGGCTATGGTCTTCCCAGTGGTCATGGATGGTTGTGAGAGCTGGACCGTAGAAGGCAGAGTGCCAAAGACTGTGCCAAACACCTTTGAACTGTGGTGCTGGAGGAGACTCCTGACAGTCCGTTGGACAGCAAGGAGATCAAACCAGTCAAGGGAAATCAACACTGAATACTCTTTCTTCTGATGCTGAAGCTGAAGCTCCAGTATTTTGGTCACCTGATGTGAACAGCTCACTCTTTGGAAAAGTCCCTGATGCTGGGAAAGATTGAGGGCAGAAGGAGAAGAGGGCGTCAAGGATGAGATGGCTGGATGGCATCATCCATGTAATGAGCATGAACTTGGGCAAACTCTGGGAGATGGTGAGGGACAGGGAGGCCTGGTGTGCTGCAGTCCACAGGGTCGCAAAGAGATGGACACAACTGGGTTGACACAACCCACAACACGCTTTTACAGCAGGCTGAAGGAAGAGCAGCAACCGTGGCAAAGTTAACTGTGTGGGAGGCTACAGGAAGATAAGGCCTGTTTCTACACACTTGTCTGTTCACACTTGTCTGTTTCAACACACTTGTCTGTTTGTACAGGATTCTCTTGGCTTCAGCTCTCTGTTGAAGAATGTTTTTTTTAATCTCCAGTTTCAGGAAGGGGATTTTTCAAATGGGAGTTTTTATCTTCTGTTTTCAGTAAGAAAAAGGGGAGAAGCATGCCCTTCTTGCATCTGCTGTTTATTTCAAGTGGCTTTAGCTCAAAAATATCCCTTTGCCAATGTAGTGTAGCATATTTCTTGGTGGGGGGAGGGGGGCACCTTTTAGTGTCTTCCAGAACTGGAAGAGTTCAGAGGAAAGGGAGAGCCCCGTGAGGTGTGACAGGAGAGTCAGGAGGGCTGCGCTTGCTTGCCTGCCCCTTCTCCTTCTTCCTGCTTCCCTCGTGCTCGCCTCCTGTACACTTGGGACTGCCCTGCACACCCAGCCTGCTTTCCTCTGAGCTCCAAGCCTGAATATATCCTGCTGCTCACTTGACATCTAGACCAACATGTCAAAAAATGATCAGTCTGTCTTCTGCTCCTTTGGTGAGTGAATGACATATCAACTCGGAGGTCTCTCCTGTGGCCTCCATTCTTCTGACACTTGAAGTTTACTCAGTGTCTGAGGCAGACAGTTCAGCCTCTTGGATCTCAGACCTTTCAGCTCACACGCTGCCCTCCTGCAGCCACTCCGCTGGTGGGCTCTTCCTCCGATTGCATGAATGCCCCACCTGGCCCACTGCCCTCAGTTTTGCCTCCCCTTCCCCTCCACATTCACTCCCTCATTTGGGTCAAAGTCATCTTTTTAACCCAAATCCGACCATATTCTTCTTGCTTCCCTTTGCATCAGAATTCAGTCTAAATCCTTATTACCACCCAAAAGATTCCCTACAATCCTGCCTTTGTACATCACTCTGACCTCATGTGCCAAATCAGGGCCAAGTGTGGGGAACAGAGACCAACCCTGGGCAGAGGCTCAAATACTCTTATGCCTTCTCGGCTGTTGCCCCTCCTGTAAAATGTCAGGATGGATTAGAGGAGTGTATTTACCAATCCTTTGGTCTTCAAAGGCCTCTTATTCTTTTCTCTCAGTGTACCTAGCTTTGTGGAACAAGCAGAATTTATTAAGATGATGTTCTCAGTGTAAGTTGATCTGAGATACCCGGAAGGGCCAGTGAAAGTTCTGGTGTTCTCAAGGGCAAGGCTTTACAGCCACAGTTAAAGAACTGTGGTCTAGGACAGAGAACTGTAACATGCAGTCTAAGTGGCTTTGTCAGCCTCCCTGGAAACCTTCACAGAACTCTTTGAGCCCCGCAGGCCTGGGGGTCCCACTGAGGAACTCAGATGTCCCAAAGGTTCTCCTCTCCAGAAAAGAAAAAGTTGCAGCCTGGGGAAGAGAAACTGGTGGATACAGAGGAAGGGTTGAGGAGAACAGTCTAGGTCCAAGGCCACTGTGGCAGATAGACTTTAGAGAGGCCCTGGTGTTCATATCCTGAATAATCCCCTTCCCTTGAATGTGGGCAGAACCCGTGAATTGCTTCTAACCAAGAGAACACAGGAAAGGTCATAAAAGATCACTTCTAAGATTAGGTCCAATTATATGACAAAAATAATGAGATGTCACTTCTGTGATTAGTTTATAATGTATAAAGACCCTGTATTGGACTTCCCAGGTGGTCCACTGGTAAAGAATCTGCCTGCCAATGCAGAGGACGTGGGTTCATTTCCTGACCCAGGAAGATTCCACACACTGCAGGGCAATTAAGCTAATTCACCACAACTACTGCCCAGACCCTTAAACCTGCGAGCCACAACTTTTCAATCCCGTGTGCGCTAGAGCCCAAGCTCTGCAACAAGAAGCCAGCACAGTGAGAAGCCTGCACACGGCAACTAGAGCATAGCCCCTGCTCGCTGCAGCTAGAGAAATCCTGCATGCAGGAAGAACCAGCGCAGCCACAACTAAATAAAACTTGAAAAGACTGTATTACTAGCACACACTAGTGGGCCCATGGATATGGTCCTGTGGCAGGGTCCTGTGGGCAGCTTCTAGGAGCTCAGAGTGGCCCCTGGCCAACCGGAAGAAAACAGGACTTCAGTACTACAACAAGATATGAATTCTGTCAATAGCCTGAGGAATCTGGAAGCAGATCCATCCCCAGTTGAGCCTATGATGAGGGACCATAGCCCCTGCCAACTCCGGGACTGCAGCCTGCTAAAACCCTGAAGCAGAGAACCCAGCAAAATTGTGCCTGGACTTCTGACCTATGGAAACTATGAGATAATAAATGTACACTATTTTAAGCAACAGAGTCTGTGGTAATTTGTTATGTGGCAGTAGAAAACAAATATAATCATGACATCCTGGGGTTGATAGGAACTTTCCTCTCTCCTCTTCACTTTCCTGTTCTGTCTTTCCTTTTTCTCTGGCTAACACTCTCCCATATTTCATCTCTAGCTCTCTCTTGCAGGACACAAATATGGTGCTTGGCTGAAGTCACAGCTCAGTCACATACCAGCTCCATGGCCTTGGACAAGTTACTTTATCCTTCTGACCTTCACTTTCCTGATCTATAAATAGAAATACTAAAAAGGTTGTAATGAAGATTAAAAGAGATAATGTCCATAAGTGTATAACCAGAGTTTGTGGGCACTTTGAGCAGGGAAAATGCACAGAAGCTGGTGAAAGTCTAGGACCCAATATGATGTGTGAGCTCTAAGCTGGGAGACCTCAGGGGCCAGACAGGGTGTCTTTGGCTTTCATTCATTCACCTGGCAATGTTCAGCTTGTACTACCACATGCCAGGCCTTGGAGAAATAGAGGACTCAGCCGTGGCCCCTGACTTCTTAGTTGACACTCTATCCTGGGAACATTGTTCTTGCTGGACCCCAGTAATAATGATGGGTTTCATTGTGACCTCTCTACTCTTACCAGACTCCCGTGATGGTTTGATCTGCTTAGCAGAAGACCTAGAGTCACATCTGTCTTGGTCTGGATCACACAGTGATGTGGGTGGGAGTCGATAGGAACCACTGGAAGGTCGTGTGGGTGTGTGTGCTCAGTTGCTCTGTAGTGTCTGACTCTTTGTAATCCCTATGGACTGTAGCCTGCAAGGCTCCTCTGTCCATGGGATTCTCAAGGCAAGAACACTGGAGTGGCGTTGCCATTCCCTTCTCCAGGGGGATCTTCCTGACCCGGGGATCAAACCCAAGTCTCCTGTGTCTCCTGCACTGGCAGATTCTTTTACTACGGAGCTGTGTGGGAAGCCTTAATAATCCCTTAGTATATAGAGGGGGAAACTGAGGCTCAGAAAAGAAGAGCATGTGCCAAAGTTACTAGGTGGACCCAGCTAGCAATCCTCACTCTCAGAGTTAACAAGTGATGAAGAAGACAAGTCCAGAAAGAAGGAATGTAAAAGGACAAGGGTGGGGGCTGCTGCTGCTGCTGCTAAGTCGCTTCAGTCGTGTCTGACTCTATGCCACCCTATGGACAGCAGCCCACCAGGCTCCTCTGTTCACAGGATTCTCTAGGCAAGAATACTGGAGTTGGTTGAAGAGGGTGTAATTCTTAAGTGGTTTACAAAGGTAGAGACGGAGGAGAGGACCCAAGTCAGGGCCATGGTTAGAAGGAAACACTTAAGTGGGATGGCTTAAAATGAACAAACCCATGGTAGGAGAGAGAAGGTGACATGGTCAGGTTGTGGTGGAGAACCTTGAATATTCAGCTCAGGAGCTGGAGTAAAGCCATAAGGGTGAGGAGTGGTTAACGGGCTAATCTCATTTTCAAAGACAACAGGCCCAATGTGACAATGCTCTGGTGCTATCACGCCAAGTGGAAGGCAGGACTGGTGACTTCCGGGAGGATGGTGGGATGGTTCTCCTGTGTGTGGCTCTCCTCCTCATGCCTCCTCCACTGCCTCTTGGTTTCCTTATCTCCTTCCCTCTTCAGTTCAGTTCAGTTCAGTCACTCAGTTGTGTCCGACTCTTTGCGACCCCATGAATCACAGCACGCCAGGCCTCCCTGTCCATCACCATTTCCCGGAGTTCACTCAGACTCACATCCATCGAGTCAGTGATGCCATCCAGCCATCTCATCCTCTGTCGTCCCCTTCTCCTCCTGCCCCCAATCCCTCCCAGCATCAGAGTCTTTTCCAATGAGTCAACTCTTCACATGAGGTGGCCAAAGTACTGGAGTTTCAGCTTTGGCATCATTCCTTCCAAAGAAATCCCAGGGCTGATCTCCTTCAGAATGGACTGGTTGGATCTCTTTGCAGTCCAAGGCACTCTCAAGAGTCTTCTCCAACACCACAGTTCAAAAGCATCAATTCTTCAGCACTCAGCCTTCTTCACAGTCCAACTCTCACATCCATACATGACCACAGGAAAAACCATAGCCTTGACTAGATGGACCTTAGTCGGCAAAGTAATGTCTCTGCTTTTGAATATACTATCTAGGTTGGTCATAACTTTGCTTCCAAGGAGTAAGTGTCTTTTAATTTCATGGCTGCAGTCACCATCTGCAGTGATTTTGGAGCCCCCAAAATAAAGTCTGACACTGTTTCTACTGTTTCCCCATCTATTTCCCATGAAGTGATGGGACTGGATGACATGATCTTCGTTTTCTGAATGTTGAGCTTTAAGCCAACTTTTTCACTCTCCTCTTTCACTTTCATCAATAGGCTTTTTAGCTCCTCTTCACTTTCTGCCATAAGGATGGTGTCATCTGCATATCTGAGGTTATTGATATTTCTCCCGGCAATCTTGATTCCAGCTTGTGCTTATTCCAGCCCAGCATTTCTCATGATGTACTCTGCATAGAGGTTAAATAAGCAGGGTGACAATATACAGCCTTGATGTACTCCTTTTCCTATTTGGAACCAGTGTGTTGTTCCATGTCCAGTTCTAACTGTTGCTTCCTGACCTGAATACAGATTTGTCAAGAGGCAGGTTAGGTGGTCTGGTATTCCCATCTCTTTCAGAATTTTCCACAGTTTATTGTGATCCACACAGTCAAAGGCTTTGGCATAGTCAATAAAGCAGAAATAGATGTTTTTTTGGAACTCTCTTCCTTTTTCCATGATCCAGCAGATGTTGGCAATTTGATCTCTGGTTCCTTTGCCTTTTCTAAAACCAGCTTGAACATCAGGGAGTTCACGGTTCATGTATTGCTGAAGCCTGGCTTGGAGAATTTTGAGCATTACTTTACTAGCATGTGAGATGAGTGCAATTGTGGGGTAGTTTGAGCATTCTTTGGCATTGCCTTTCTTTGGAATTGGAATGAAAACTGACCTTTTCCAGTCCTGTGGCCACTGCTGAGTTTTCCAAATGTGCTGGCATATTGAGTGCAGCATTTTCACAGCATCATCTTTCAGGATTTGAAACAGCTCAACTGGAATTCCATCACTTCCACTAGCTTTGTTCGTAGTGATGCTTTCTAAGGCCCACTTGACTTCACATTCCAAGATGTCTGGCTCTAGATTAGTGACCACATCATCATGATTATCTGGGTCGTGAAGATCTTTTTTGTACAGTTCTTCCGTGTATTCTTGCCACCTCTTCTTAATATCTTCTGCTTCTGTTAGGTCCATACCATTTCTGTCCTTTATCGAGCCCATCTTTGCATGAAATGTTCCCTTCCCTCTAGGACATTCTATATGCCCTCTGGCAGGGGCAGAAGCTTAATCTCCTGATGCTGATACTTCTGTTCAGTGGCTCAGTCATTTCTGACTCTGTGACCCCATTGACGGCAGCACACCTGTCCTTCATCTAGAGTTTGCTCAGTCTCATGTCCATTGAGTTGATCCTGCCATCCAACCATCTTATCCTCTGTCTCCCATTCTCCTCCATCTTTCCCAGCATCAGGATCTTTTCAAATGAGTCAGCTCTTTGCATCAGGTGGCTGAAGTATTGGAGCTTCAGGTTCAGCATCAGTTTTTCCAATGAATATTCCAGGTTGATTTCCTTTAGGAAGGACTGGTTGGATCTCCTTGCTGTCCAAGGGACTCTCAAGAGCCTTCTCCAGCACTACAGTTCAAAAGCATTAATTCTTTGGCACTCAGACTTCTTCAAGGGCTTCTCTGGTAGTTCAGAGGCTTCCCTGGTGGTTCAGATGGTAAAGAATTTGCCTGCAATGAGGGAGACCTGGGCTTGACCCATGAGTTGGGAAGATCCCCTGGAGGAGGGCGTGGCAACCTACTCCAATATTCTTGCCTGGAGAATCCCCATGGACAGAGGAGCCTGGCAGGCTACAGTCCATGGGGTTGGAAAGAGTTAGACACGACTGAGAGACTAAGCATACAGCACAGCACAGCTGGTGCTTCAGACAGTAAAGAATCTGCCTGCAATGAAGGAGAACTTGGGATCTATCCTTGGGCCGGGAAGAGCCGATGGCAAAGGAAATGGCAACCCACTCCAGTTATCTTGCCTGGAGAACTCCATGGATAGAGGACCCTGGTGGGCTACAGACCTTGGAGTCACAAAGAGTTAGACATGATGGAGTGACTAACACATTGCAGCCTTCTTTATGGTCCAATTCTCATATCCATACGTGACCACTGGAAAAACCATAGCTTTGATTATGTGGACCTTTCTCAGCAAAGTGATGTCTCTGCTTTTTAATATGCTGTCTAGGTTGGTCATAGCTTTTCTTCCAAGGAGCAAGCATCTTTTAATTTCATGGTTGCAGTCACCATCTGAGGTGATTTTGGAGCCCAAGAAAATAAAGTCTGACACTGTTTCCACTGTTTCCCCATCTATTCCCATGAAGTGATGGGACCAGATGCCATGATCTCAGTTTTTTGAGTGTTGAGTTTTAAGCCAGGTTTTTTTCACCCTCATCTTTCACTTTCATCAAGAGGCTCTTTAGTTCCTCTTCACTTTCTGCTATAAGAGTGGTATCATCTGCATATCCGAGGTTATTGATACTTCTCCCAGCAATCTTGATTCCAGCTTGTGCTTCATCCAGCCCAGCATTTCACATCTGTACTCTGCATATACGTTAAATAAGCAAGGTGACAATATACAGCCTTGATATACTCCTTTCCCAATTTGGAACTAGTCCAGCTCCAAGTCCAGTTCTAACTTCTGTTTCTTGACCTGCATATAGATTTTTCAGGAGGCAGGTCAGATGGTCTGGTATTCCCACCTCTTTAAGAATTTTCCACAGTTTTTTGTGATCCACACAGTCAAAGGCTTTGGCATAGTCAATAAAGCAGAAGTAGATGTTTTTCTGTAACTCTGTTGCTTTTTCGATGATCCAGTGGATATTGGCAATTTGATCTCTGGTTCCTCTGCCTTTTCTAAATCCAGCTTGAATATCTGGAAGTTCTCGGTTTACATACTGTTGAAGCCTGGCTTGGAGAATTTTGAGGATTACTTTGCTTGCATGTGAAATGAATGCAATTGTGTGGTAGTCTGAACATTCGTTGGTATTGCCCTTCTTTGGGATTGGAATGAAAGCTGTCCCTTTCCAGTCCTGTGGCCACTGCTGAGTTTGCCAAATTTGCTGGCATCTCAGTGCAGCACTTTAACATCATCCTTTAGGATTTGAAATAGCTCAGCTAGAATTCCATCACCTCCACTAGCTTTGTTCGTAGTAATGCTTCCTAAAAAGCCCACTTGACTTCACGTTCCAGGATATCTGGCTCTAGGTGAGTGATCACACCATCATGATTATCTGGGCCATTAAGACCTTGTACAGTTCTATGTATTCTTGCCGCCTCTCCTTAATATCTTCTGCTTCTGTTAGGTCCTTTACCATTTCTGTCCTTTATTGTGCCCATCTTTGCATGAAATGTTCCCTTGGTATCTCCAATTTTCTTGAAGAGATCTCTAGTTTTTCCTATTCTATTATTTTCCTCTATTTCTTTCGATTGTTAACTTAAGAAGCCTTTCTTATCTGTCCTTACTATTCTCTGGAACTCTGCATCCAGATGGGTGTATCTTTCCTTTTCTCCTTTGCCTTTTGCTTCTCTTCTTTTCTGAGCTACTTGTAAGGTCTCCTCAGACAACCATTTTACCTATTTGTATTTTTCTTGGGGATGGTTTTTATCACCACCTCCTGTACTGTGTTACAAACCTCCATCCATAGTTCTTCAGGCACTCTGCCTATCATATCTAATCCCTTGAATCTATTTCTCACTTCCACTGTATAATCATAAGGGATTTGATTTAGGTTATACCTGAATGGCCTAGTGGTATTCCCTACTTTCTTCAATTTAATTTTGAATTTTGCAATAAGGAGTTCATGATCTGATTCAAGGTCAGCTCCTGTCTTTTTTTTTTCGCTGACTGTATAGAGCTTCTTCATCTGTGTTTGCAAACAATATAATCAGTCTAATTTCTATATTGGCCATCTGGTGATGTCCATGTGAAGAGTCAGCTCTTGTGTTGTTGGAATAGGGTGTTTGCTATGATCAGTGCATTCTCTTGGCAAAACTCTGTTAGCCTTTGTGCTGCTTCATTTTGTACTCCAAGGTCAAACCTGCCTGTTACTCCAGGTATCTTTTGACTTCCTATTTCAGTCCCCTATGAGGAAAAGGACATCTTTTTTGGTGTTAGTTCTAGAAGGTCATGTAGGTCTTCATAGAACTGTTCAGCTTCTTTGGCATTAGTGGTTGGGTCACAGGCTTGGATTACTGTGATACTTGTTATTTCTGGATAAAAAAATTCTCCTATCTACAAGTGAGCCATGATAATTTTTCAACTAATGTCCAAGTCTGTGTTCTTCGTCTCTAATTACTAGAAGAATAGTGATGTCCATTAATAGTTGAGAACACAGGTTTTAAAATCAGACCTGGTTCATGTTGCTTAAACTCTCTGTTCCTCGGTTTATTGATCTGTAAAGTTGGGAGAATAGTTATAGCTATTTCAAGGCAAACACTGTTGCCCGTTTGGCAGTGAACAACGCATGAGAGCAACTGGGGTATTCTCTAGCCCTAGCCATCCCACATGGCCAGAGAATTCTCACCAAGTGAGGTAGTTGGACGCCAGAAGCCTCTTCATGTCCATCAAAAGTGAGGGATGTATGTAGGGAACGGTATGCAATATCACGAAGCAAGGAACAGTTCTTCAACAGCTCTTCAACTTAGTATCAAGCAAGAAAAAAGAAGAAATATGAGATGCCTAGAACAATACAATCTGTGTAAACTAACACTTGGACACGGTGCTACTTTAAATGTGGGGAAGGTTAGAGGGGTTGGTCCGGGGGAGAAAGTAAAGACAAGAGGAACTTGCCCAGCTGGTGACACAATAGCAGACAGGGGAATGCCACTGAGTGCAAAGTCCAATCACTGCCCTTCACCCTCCTTCACAAGTAACACTACCCCCAAACAGAAACAAAACAAAATATAACACGACCGAGAAAACCCAACACAAGGCTCAATCAGGGTGCTCTTGCCAGTGACTGCCATGAACTTCCCTTGAGTCAGCAGGACTCCACACAGCAGCAGCAGGGCAATTGCACAGGAGGGCGCCAAGCACTCCTCCTGGCCTCTCCTCTCTCCCCTCCCCTCCCCGCTCTTCAGCTCCTCCTCTCCAGGAGGCGGGACACCCTAAGCCAAACTGGAATGGGCTCAGCTGTCCCAGCCCACTGGAACCTTGCCAGGACGCTCAGCCTGGGAGGAAAATCAGGCATTTTAAAGCTGTAGTTGGGGGTGGGCTTGCTACCCTTCTACCCTTGAACAAGTCCCTTCTCTTTCCTCACAGCCCCAGGCCACTAAATCTGAGGCTGAGGAGACCAATATTGACACAGAATCCCTTCACAATTACAGTGGGGGCGGCAGGTAAGGTGGTCACCTACCAAAGGATTTAGGCCAGGGGAGCCTCTGCTGGGATGCAGGAACTTTGGGGTCCAATCCTCAAACACACTGAGCAACCTGCCTCCCCCTTACTGGTTTTGGGGTAGGAGATAGACGGGCCCCTGGGCCAGACAGCTGATGTTTATCAGTGGAGTAAAACTGAAGCTTCTCACCCAGACCCGCCAAGGACAAAGCTAGTGTCAGTAAATGAGCTCTGCTGGAATAAACAGGTAAGATGATCACCCCTGAGGTCAAGAAAAATGTCCTTGTCTACACATGTGCAGGAAGGCTTTTTAGGGATCAAAAAGGGTGGTTGCCACCCCTTAGTAAGCGTGGACACACCCTCATAAGTTTCTGCAGTGGGATCCATCTTAGCAAAAAGTTGCCCAGGCATGTTGGGGAGGTCCTAGGACCAGTCAGGTGTGAAGAAACAAGATAATTTGCCATATATAAAGACCCAAAGGCTGTCCTCTATAAGTGATTTAACTCACCTCTTTACTGGCCTCCTCCTCGTTTTAGAGGCCACCTTTCTCTGGGTGTGTATTTCGGCCTAGCTTTTCTGACTTAAATATAACTGCTTCTCTGTTGCTCTCCCATACGTTGTGCTGTGTTTGTAATAGTAAGCTTTGTACCTGTTTTTACAGTCTTTGCCTCCTTGAAACATTCTTGTTTTCAAATGTCTGCTTTCCTTCTTGCCTCTCCCTGCTGGTGGTCTAGCAGCTAGGATTCCTGGTTTTCATCCAGGCTACCCAGGTTCAATTTCTGGGTGGGGAACCTAAGTTCTTTCTCAGGACCACTCACTGCTTTCTCTCTCTGAGATCAGTTTCAGTCTGCCTGCCTGTAGTGGGAGTGCTGGCCATGGGCCGTACCGGGCAACAGCACCAGGCATGCCAGGCCTGCCTCTCAGCCAGCCGGAGCTCACCCCAGCCACCTTCTGGTCTCTCGGCACTTACCCTGGTCTGGACCCGCCAGAGCGCACACCTGGATCTCCCGGCCCGCAGCCCCTGCGTTGGAGGAGCAGCCGCGGGTCTCAAGTGGCCTCCAGGGGCGCGGAAAGCGCAGGGTGCTGGTCAGGACGCGCAGCATGGGGGCCCACTTTGGGAACGGGCCACTCGGCCCTCCACCACCACCTCCCGCTGAAAGCTCACTGCTCTGCTCCAGGCCTTTACAAACTGCTCCTCCTATGGGCCGAGAGCCCTGCGCGGCTCACTGAGCCTGTAGAAAACCGGAAGACACGGGTAAGGAGAAAGCCCGGCTCTGCTGTGTGCTTTAGGACAAGGCTGCCAATCTCCTAAGTGCCAAAATTTTCATCTGTAAAGCGCGGGTAATAAAAGTGACAAGTGCCAAAGATAAAGAAAGCTGAAAGCTGAAGTAGTGAGAACAGATTTTACTCAGTAATACACTGTTGCAAAAGAGAAATGTCCAGCATGAACTCTTAACATAGTTTCTAACAGCTCAAGGACACATCCCTAGGATGACTCTAGCCCTTTTTAAAGTGCCTGCCTGAGAAAACTAAAGACTGCCGAAAGGTCTTGTTCCAGCCAATACCTGAAGGTAAGGCTCCTATCTCCCAGTCTCTGAGGGAGCTTAAGCTTGCAGAAGGGACAGCAAACCTAGAAGAGTCCCATGTGGACTAACCCCACTCTGTATTTTGTAAGTTTTCACTTCCCCGACTGTCCACAGTCCTGGCTCACCCACTTCCTTATTCCTTCATTCTCCTTGTAAAATCTGTTCTCACTACTTTAAGGGAGGCTGAAGCCCAGTAGAGAAGAGGGCTCAGAGGACCCTGGCTAGAGTCTGGTGATAGAATCCTTTTTTTTTTTTTTTTTAATTGAAGGCTAATTACTTTACAATATTGTGGTGGTTTTTGCCATACACACATGAATCAGCCATGGGTGTACATGTGTTCCTCATCCTGAATCCCCCTCTCTCCTCCCTCCCAACCCATCTCTCAGGATCATCCTAGTGCACCAGCCCTGAGCACCCTGTCTCATGCATCGGACCTGGACTGGCGAGCTATTTCCATATGATAATATACATGTTTCAGTGCTATTCTCTCAAATCTTCCCACCCTCGCCTTCTCCCACAGAATCCAAAAGTCTGTTCTTTACATCTGTGTCTCTTTCGCTGTCTCACATATAGGCTCATTGTTACCATCTTTCTAAATTCCATATATATGTGTTAATATACTGTATTGATGTTTTTCTTTCTGACTTACTTCACTCTGTATAATAGGCTCCAGTTTCATCCACCTCATTAGAACTGATTCAAATGCATTCTTTTTAATAGCTAAGTAATTGTCCATTGTGTGTATGTACCACAGCTTTCTTATCCATTTGTCTGCCAATGGACTTCTAGGTTGCTTCCATGTCCTGGCTATTGTAAACATTGGGGTACACATGTCTCTTTCAATTCTGGGTTCCTCAGTGTGCATGCCCAGCAGTGGGATTGCTGGGTCATATGGCAGTTTAGTTCCAGTATCTTAAGGAATCTGGTCAACGCTATGGTTTTTCCAGTAATCATGTATGGATATGAGAGATGGACTGTGAAGAAGGCTGAGCCCCGAAGAATTGATGCTTTTGAACTGTTGTATTGGAGAAGACTCTTGAGAGTCCCTTGGACTGCAAGGAGATCCAACCAGTCCATTCTGAAGGAGATCAACCCTGGGATTTCTTTGGAAGGAAGGATGCTAAAGCTGAAACTCCAGTACTTTGGCCACCTCATGTGAAGAGTTGACTCATTGGAAAAGACTGTGATGCTGGGAGAGATTGGGGGCAGGAGGAGAAGGGGATGACAGAGGATGAGATGGCTGGATGGCATCACGGACTCGATGGACGTGAGTCTGAGTGAACTCCGGGAGTTGGTGATGGACAGGGAGGCCTGGTGTGCTGCGATTCATGGGGTCGCAAAGAGTCGGACACGACTGAGTGACTGAACTGAACTAAACTGAAGGAATCTCCTCACTGTTCTCCATAATGGCTGTCCTAGTATGCATTCCCACCAACAGTGTAAAAACCTTGCCCTTTTCCTCTGCACCCTCTCCAGCATTTATTGTTTGTGGACTTTTTGATAGCAGCCATTCTGACCATCGTGAGATAGTACCTCATTGTGGTTTTGATTTGCATTTCTCTGATAATGAATGATCTTGAGCATCTTTTCATGTGTTTGTTAGCAGTTAACTGTATTATTGATTGATTTGTTATTTCTTTATAGGTTGCATAACCATAACCACTCCCTCATTCTAGAATATTTTCATCACTCTAACAGGAAACACTATCCAGTTGACAGACATTTTCCATTTCCCTCTTCATCTGGGCCCTGGCATCCATTTCTCTATTTTCTGCCTTTAGAGAATTACCTAGTCAGTGACATATTCATTCACATGAACAGAATAATGTAATACGCAGCCTTTTGTGCCTGGCTTCTTTTAATTATCATGATCATTTCAGAGTTATGGCATGTTATAGCATGTATCAGAACTCCATTCATTTGATGGCTGAATAATATTGCATTGTATGTTTTATTTATTCGATCACCAGTTGATGAACATTTGAGTCATTTCAACACTTTTTTCTTGTTTTAATTTATTCCTCATTAAACTTTCTTTATTTTTAATTGAATAATTTTAAATATTACAATTTAATGGCTTTTTTGCCCATTTTTTGATTGGGTCACTTATTTTTCTGGAATTGAGCTACAGGAGTTGCTTTTATATTTTTGAGATTAATTCTTTGTCAATTGCTTCATTTGCTATTATTTTCTCCCATTCTGAGGGCTGTCTTTCCACGTTGCTTATAGTTTCCTTCATTGTGCAAAAGCTTTTAAGTTTAATTAGGTCCTATTTGTTTATTTTTGCTTTTATTTCCATTACTCTGGGAGGTGGGTCATAGAGGATCCTGCTATGATTTACGTCAGAGAGTGTTTTGCCTATGTTTTCCTACAAGGGTTTTATAGTTTCTGGTCTTAACATTTAGATCTTTAATCCATTTTGAGTTTATTTTTGTGTATGGTGTTAGAAAGTGTTCTAGTTTCATTCTTTTACAAATAGTTGACCAGTTTTCCCAGCACCCCTTGTTAAAGAGATTGTCTTTTTTCCATTGTATATTCTTGCCTCCTTTGTCAAAGATAAGGTGCCCAGAGGTGCGTGGATTTATCTCTGGGCTTTCTATTTTGTTCCATTGATCTATATTTCTGTCTTTGTGCCAGTACCATACTGTCTCGATGACTGTAGCTTTGTAGTACAGCCTGAAGTCAGGCAGGTTAATTCCTCCAGTTCCATTCTTCTTTCTCTAGGTTGCTTTGGCTATTCAAGGTTTTTTATATTTCCATACAAATTGTGAAATTATTTGTTCTAGTTCTCTGAAAAATACCGTTGGTGGCTTGATAGGGATTGGATTGAATCTATAGATTGCTTTGGGTAGTATACTCATTTTCACTATATTGATTCTTCCAATCCATGAACATGGTATATTTCTCCATCTACTTGTGTCATCTTTGATTTCTTTCATCAATGTTTTATAGTTTTATATGTATAGGTCTTTTATTTCTTCAGGTAGATTTATTCCTAAGTATTTTATTCTTTTTATTGCAATGGTGAATGGAATTGTTCCCTTAATTTCTCTTTCTGTTTTCTCCTTGTTAGTGTATAGGAATGCAAGGGATTTCTGTGTGTTAATTTTATATGCTGCAACTTTACTATATTCATTGATTAGCTCTAGTAATTTTCTGGTGGAGTCTTTAGGGTTTTCTATATAGAGGATCATGTCATCTGCAAACAGTGAGAGTTTTACTTCTTCTTTTCCAGTCAAGTTGGCCTTAGAAAGCATCACTATGAACAAAGCAAGTAGAGGTGATGGAATTCCAGTTGAGCTATTTCAAATCCTGAAAGATGATGCTGTGAAAGTGCTGCACTCAATATGCCAGCACATTTGGAAAACTCAGCAGTGGCCACAGGACTGGAAAAGGACAGTTTTCATTCCAATTCCAAAGAAAGGCAATGCAAAAGAATGCTCAAACTACTGCACAATTGCACTCATCTCACATGCTAGTAAACTAATGCTCAAAATTCTCCAAGCCAGGCTTCAGCAATACATGAACCATGAACTTCCAGATGTTCAAGCTGGTTTTAGAAAAGACAGAGGAACCAGAGATCAAATTGCCAACATCCACTGGATCATCAAAAAAGCAAGAAAGTTCCAGAAAAACATCTATTTCTGCTTTATTGACTATGCCAAAGCCTTTGGCTGTGTGGATCACAATAAACTGTGGAAAATTCTGAAAGAGGTGAGAATACCAGACTACCTGACTGCCAGGAGCCACCACGGGAGATCCCACCCATGACAAGGTCATGTGGAAGAGAACTGTTAAGCAAGGCTTCAGAACTCAAGGGGCTCCCTAGGCTTTCTCGAACATCTACCCCCAAACCAGAATCTGTCTGTTTTACTGTTTCCTGACTTTCACCAACTCCTCTGACATTAACAGGGGGCTAACCCTGACCAACTTTTTCTGGAAAAAATCAACTTAGGGGTATAGCTAATAAGTCTCCTGGACATGAGAGAAATATTTCAAATCAAACCCCCTCTGTTAACATTCTAGCTTGCTTGGCAGGTATATCCAGACTCTTAAAGCTATGCATGTGATTATTTACAGCCTCCCAACTGTGAGAGGCACGGAAAGCCTAAAACATAGAGCCTTTGAAAGAGTTAAAAGTTATTAGAGTAGTGCTGATGTAGGATTTCATTACTGGGCCAATGCTTGTTGCTAAGTTCCCATATCTCTTATCCACTGTGGACCTGGGAATGCATTAGTTAACATAGTGAGAATGCTAGAAAAACAAGTGTAGACTTGAATTTAACCATATCAGACTTTTGAGCTAATTGGTTCTTTCTTGTAACTCACTGCACCTTTGCTCTGTGAAAAACGTAACTCTGTTTGGCATTTTCTGAGGCTGACATAGATTAGAAATATAAAGAAAAAACACTTTGAGGAAAATAAGTTTTCTGGTTGAGCAGCCTTTATCAAAAGAGGGTCATAAAATGTTCACAGGCCTCAAAGGCCAGAAGATACTGTACACAACATCATTTGTGAGAAAGGTATGCAGAAAAAATCATGGTTTCGATAAGGGCAAAAACTGCTGGAATGTTGGGCTGACTCTGTATGACCTTGCATCTTTCATTTCCCTCTATGTACAAAAAAAGTATATAAGTACCATTTAAAAATAAAGCTATGGATCTCGCTCATCAAAGCAGCTTGATCTCCTCGTGTCAATCATTTTCCTCCTCTTACTCTCTTTCAGGCTAGTTCCCATCTGGAGTACAGAGATCCACCGTGTCTACTTATTTGCCTGGGTTTCTAAGACCTGAACGGGAAGGCGTCCTGCACCTTCACTCCCTCGGGAGACCGGGAGGGCATCTGTGGCCTCATGTAGATGGTGCAAGTCTCTTGTCTTGAGACTTTATTGATTTTCTGTAT
Source organism: Oryx dammah (assembly GCF_014754425.2). Lineage (NCBI taxonomy): Eukaryota > Metazoa > Chordata > Mammalia > Artiodactyla > Bovidae > Oryx > Oryx dammah. Next base: position 91,263,783 of record NW_024070212.1, on the reverse strand, counting down.
AAACCAAGGAACATCAGCCTCTTTTCTTCTCTCCTCTATTTTCTTATCTACAACATTCTTAACTATCTCTCTCTCTAAATCAATCACTGACGCAGTTTCTCCTTCGGGTTTCCCTGGATCCTGCAGGGGCTGGACCCCGGCACCTGACCTTCCTGTTGAGAAACCTATATGCAGGTCAGGAAGCAACAGTTAGAACCCGACGTGGAACAACAGACTGGTTGCAAATAGGAAAAGGAGTACATCAAGGCTGTATATTGTCACTGTGCTTATTTAACTTCTATGCAGAGTACATCATGAGAAAAGCTGGGCTGGAAGAAGCACAACCTGCAATCAAGATTGCTGGGAGAAATATCAATAACCTCAGATATGCAGATGACACCACCCTTATGGCACAAAGTGAAGAGGAGCTAAAAGGCCTCTTGCTGAAAGTGAAAGAGGAGAGTGAAAAAGTTGGCTTCAAGCTCAACATTCAGAAAATGAAGATCATGGCATATGGTCCCATCACTTCGTGGGAAATAGATGGGGAAACAGTGGAAACAGTGTCAAACTTTATTTTTTGGGGCTCCAAAATCACTGCAGATGGTGACTGCAGCCATGAAATTAAAAGACGCTTACTCTTTGGAAGAAAAGTTATGACCAACCTAGATAGCATATTGGAAAGCAGAGACATTGCTTTGCCAGCAAAGGTCTGTCTAGTCAAGGCTATGGTTTTTCCAGTGGTCATGTATGGATGTGAGAGTTGGACTGTGAAGAAAGCTAAGCGCTGAAGAATTGATGCTTTTGAACTGTGGTGTTGGAGAAGACTCTTGAGAGTCCCTTGGACTGCAAGGAGATCCAACCAGTCCATTCTAAAGGAGATCAGCCCTGGGATTTCTTTGGAAGGAAGGATGCTAAAGCTGAAACTCGAGTACTTTGGCCACCTCATGCGAAGAGTTGACTCATTGGAAAAGACTGTGATGCTGGGAGGGATTGGGGGCAGGAGGAGAAGGGGACGACCAAGGATGAGATGGCTGGATGGTATCACTGACTCGATGGAGGTGAGTCTGAGTGAATTCCGGGAGTTGGTGATGGACAGGGAGGTGTGGCGTGCTGCGATTCATGGGGTCGCAAAGAGTTGGACACGACTGAGCGACTGAAATAAACTAAACTAAACTGAACTTCCAGTCTGGATTCCTTTTATTTCTTTTCTTCTCTGATTGCTATGGCTAAAATTTCCAAAACTATGTTGAATAGTATTAGGAAATGCGCATACTTGTCTTGTTCCTGACTTTAGGGGAAATGCTTTCAATTTTCACCATTGAGGATAATGTTTGTTGTGGGTTTGTCATATATGGCTTTTATTATGTTGAGGTATGTTCCTTCTATGCCTGCTTTCTGGAGGGTTTTTATCATAAATGGATGTTGAATTTTGTCAAAGGCTTTCTCTGCATCTATTGAGATGATCATATGGTTTTTATCGTTCAATTTGTTAATGTGGTGTATCACACTGATTGATTTGCAAATATTGAAGAATCCTTGCATCTCTGGGATAAAGCCCACTTGGTCATGATGTATGATCTTTTTAATATGTTGTTGGATTCTGTTTTCTGGAATTTTGTTAAGGATTTTTGCATCTATGTTCATCAGTAATATTGGCCTGTAGTTTTCTTTTTTTGTGGCATCTTTGTCTAGTTTTGGTATTAGGGTGATGGTGGCTTCATAGAATGAGTTTGGACATTTACCTTCCTCTGAAATTTTCTGGAAGAGTTTGAGTGGGATAGGTGTTAACTCTTTTCTAAATTGTTGGTAGAATTCAGCTGTGAAGCCGTCCAGTCCTGGGCTTTTGTTTGTTGGAAGATTTCTGATTACAGTTTTGATTTCTGTTCTTGTGATGGATCTGTTAAGATTTTCTGTTTCTTCCTGGTTCAGTTTTGGAAAGTTATACTTTTCTAAGAATTTGTCCATTTCTTCCAAGTTGTCCATTTTTTTGGCATTTAGTTGCTGATAGTAGTCTCTTATGATCCTTTGTATTTCTGTGTTGTCTGTTGTGATTTCTCCATTTTCATTTCTAATTTTGTTGATTTGATTCTTCTCCCTTTGTGTCTTGATGAGTCTGGCTAATGGTTTGACTATTTTATTTATCTTCTCAAAGATCCAGCTTTTAGCTTTGTTGATTTTGGCTTTGGTCTCCTTTGTTTCTTTTTCATTTATTTCTGCCCTAATTTTTATGATTTCTTTCCTTCTACTAATCCTGGGGTGCTTCATTTTTTCTTCTTCTAGTTGCTTTAGGTGTAGAGTTAGGTTATTTATTTGATTTTTCTCCTGTTTCTTGAGGTGGGCTTGTATTGCTATGAACCTTTCCCTTAGCACTGCTTTTATTGAATCCTATAGGTTTTGGGTTGTTGTTGTGTTTTCATTTTCATTCATTTCTATGCATATTTTGCTTTCTTTTTAAATTTCTTCTGTGAGTCGTTGGTTATTCAGAAGTGTGTTGTTTAGCCTCTGTATGTTTGTATTTTTAACAGTTTTTTTTTTTTTTCCTGTAGTTGACATCTAATCTTACCACATTGTGATCAGAAAAGATGCTTGGAATGATTTCAATTTTTTTGAATTTACCAAGGCTAGATTTATAGTCCAGGATGTGATCTATCCTGGAGAAGGTTCCGTGTGCACTTGAGAAAAAGGTGAAATTCATTGTTTTAGGGTGAAATGTCCTCTATATCAACTAGGTCTAACTGGTCCATTGTATCATTTAAAGGTTGTGTTTCCTTGCTAATTTTCTATTTAGTTGATCTATTCGTAAGTGTGAGTGGGGTATTAAAGTCTCCCACTATTATTGTGTTACTATTAATTTCTCCTTTCATACTTGTTAGCATTTGCCTTACATATTGCAGTGCTCCTATGTTGGGTGCATATATATTTATAATTGTTATATCTTCTTCTTGGATTGATCCTTTGATCATTATGTAATATCCTTCTTTGTCTCTTTTCACAGCCTTTATTTCAAGGTCTATTTTATCTGATATGAATATTTGGTCTCCATTTGCATGAAATATCTTTTTCCAGCCCTTCACTTCCAATGTGTATGTGTCCCTAGGTTTGAGGTGGGGTCTCTTGTAGACAGCATATATAGGTGTCTTGTTTTTGTATCCATTCAGCCAGTCTTTGTCTTTTGGTTGGGGCATTCAACCCATTTATATTTAAGGTAAATATTGATAAGTATGAACCTGTTGCCATTAACTTTGTTGTTTTGGGTTCAAGTTTATAAACCTTTTCTGTGTTTCCTGTCTAGAGAAGATCCTTTAGCATTTGTTGAAGAGCTGGTTTGGTGGTGCTGAATTCTCTGAGCTTTTGCTTATCTGTAGAGCTTTTGATTTCTCCTTCATATTTGAATGAGATCCTTGCTGGGTACAGTAATCTGGGTTGTAGGTTTTTCTATTTCATGACTTTAAGTATGTCCTGCCATTCCCTTCTGGCTTAAAGAGTTTCTATTGCAAGATCAGCTGTTATCCTTATGGGAATCCCCTTGTGAGTTATTTGTTGTTTTTCCCTTGCTGCTTTTAATATTTGTTCTTTGTGTTTGGTCTTTGTTAATTTGATTAATATTGGGCTTGGAGTGTTTTGCCTTGGGTTTATCCTGTTTGGGACTCTCTGGGTTTCTCGGACTTAGGTGGCTATTTCCTTCCCCATTTTAGGGAAGTTTTCAACTGTTATCTCCTCAAGTATTTTCTAATGTCCTTTCTTTTTGTCTTCTTCTTCTGGGACTCCTATGATTCGAATGTTGGGGCATTTAACATTGTCCCAGAGGTTTCTGAGGTTGTCCTCATTTATTTTAATTCTTTTTTTTCTCTCTGCTTCATTTATTTCCACCACTCTATCTTCCACCTCACTATCCTGTCTTTTGCCTCAGTTATTCTACTGTTGGTTCCCTCCAGAGTGTTTTTGATCTCAGTTATTGCATTATTCATTATTGATTGACTGTTTTTCATTTCTTCTAGGTCCTTGTTAAACTTTTCTTGCATCTTCTCAATCCTTGTCTCCAGGCTATTTTTCTGTAACTCCATTTTGTTTTCAAGCTTTTGGATAATTTTTACTATCATTCTGAATTCTTTTTCAGGTAGATTCCCTATCTCCTCCTCTTTTGTTTGGTTTGATGGGCTTTTATCATGTTCCTTTACCTGCCGAATATTTCTCTGCCTTTTCATCTTGTTTAGGTTGCTGTGTTTGGGGTGGCCTTTCTGTATGGTGGAAGTTTGTGGTTCCTCTTTATTGTGGAGGTTCATTCCTGTGGGTGAGGTTGGACGAGTGGCTTGGTCAAGGTTTCCTGGTTAGGGAAGCTTACATTGGTGTTGTGGTGGGTGGAGCTGGATCTCTTCTCTCTGGAGTGCAATGAAGTGTCCGGTAGTGAGTTTTGAGGTGTCTATGGGTTTGGTGTGACTTTTGCATGCCTGTATTTTTGTGCTCAGGGTTATGTTCCTGCATTGTTGGAGAATTAGCTTGGTATGTCTTGCTCTGAAACTTGTTGGCTCTTGGGTGGATCTTGGTTTCAGTGTAGGGTATGGAGGCTTTTGGATGAGTTCTTGTCAATTAATGTTCCCTGGAGTCAGGAGTTTTCTGGTGTTCTCAAGTTTTAGATTTAAGCCTCTTGCCTCTGGCTTTCAGTCTTATTGTTACAGTAGCCTCAAGACTTCTCCATCCATACAGCACTGATGATAAAACAACTAGGTTGATGGTGAAAAGATTCTCCACAGTGAGGACACCCAGAGAGGTTCACAGAGTTCCATAGAGAAGAGAAGAGGGAGGATGGAGATAGAGGTGACCAGGAGGAGAAGAGGGGGAATCAAAAGGAGAGAGAGCAAGCTAGCCAATAATCAATTTCCTGTTTGGTCTCCACAGTCTGGAATAGTCAGAGAGGTTCACAGAGTTCCATAGAGAAGAGAAGAGGGAGGAAGGAGACAGAGGTGACCAGGAGGAGAGGAGGGGGCATCAAAAGGAGAGAGACCAGTCTAGCCAGTGATCAGTTCCCTAAGTGTCCTCCACAGCCTGGAATACCCAAAGAGATTTACAGGGTTAAGGAGAGAAGAGAAGGGGGAGGGTGAAGATAGAGGTGATCTGGGGGAGAAAAAGGAGAGTCAAAAGGGGAGAGAGCAATCAAGCCAGTAATCACACTCTTAGGTAAAAATGGGCACTGAAGATGGGATTCTTAAAAGTACAGAATTGATAATGCCAAAAAGCAAAGATTAAAAATCTAGAGTAGAGGTTAGACTCTCAAAAATACAATATTTAAAAAAAAATAAAATCACAAAAGCTATAAAAAGAAATATGTGAAATTTGCTTTAAAAATAGGGTCTTTTTGTTGCAAGGTAATAGTGTGTTTTAAAAAATGAAAATTAAAGGAGTAATAAAGAACTTAAAAATAAAAAAATTAAAAAATGATATTAGTAAAATATATCTAGGGATTTCTCTGGAGCGGTTGAGGGCAGTGTGGGGTCAGTTCAGTTTCAGATAGTTCCTTGTTCCAGCTTATACTTCTTCTCAAATAGGTCCCTTCCAATGTAGTCAATGCTAACTACAGTGTTTTAATCTGTTGCACCTGTCACTTCCAAAGTACTTCCTATTCTTTATTTTGGCTTCCTCTGTTTGCAACTCTCTTCAGTATCTAAACTCTGCCCTGACACAAGGGGGCTAAGGTGATCCTTTATGCTCACTTGTTCAATTGTGCTGCGGGGAGGGAGGAACACTGCAAACAAATATCACTGGCGTGTGTGGGGAGTGTTTGTAGTGTCTGGGCCACACTGGGTTTTGCCCTCTGCTCCCAGTGTGTGCTTTCCCAGTCTACACTGTAAAGGCTCCAGGTTGCTCTGCAGTTAAGTTCAGTTCAGTTCAGTCACTCAGTCATGTCAGACTCTTTGCGACCCCATGAATCACAGCACGCCACACCTCCCTGTCCATCACCAACTCCTGGAGTTCACTCAGACTCACATCCATCGAGTCAGTGATGCCATCCAGCCATCTCATCTTCTGTCGTCCCCTTCTCCTCCTGCTCTCAATCCCTCCCAGCATCAGAGTCTTTTCCAATGAGTCAACTCTTCGCATGAGGTGGCCAAAGTACTGGAGTTTCAGCTTTAGCATCCTTCCTTCCAAAGAAATCCCAGGGCTGATCTCCTTCAGAATGGACTGGTTGGATCTCCTTGCAGTCCAAGGGACTCTCAAGAGTCTTCTCCAACACCACAGTTCAAATGCATCAATTCTTCGGCGCTCAGCCTTCTTCACAGTCCAACTCTCACATCCATACATGACCACTGGAAAAACTATAGCCTTGACTAGATGGACCTTTGTTAGCAAAGTAATGTCTCTGCTTTTGAATATGCTATCAAGTTGGTCATAACCTTTCTTCCAAGAAGTAAGCGTCTTTTAACTTCATGGCTGCAGTCACCATCTGCAGTGATTTTGGAGCCCCCCAAAATAAAGTCTGACACTGTTTCCACTGTTTCCCCATCTATTTCCCACGAAGTGATGGGACCAGATGCCATGATCTTCATTTTCTGAATGTTGAGCTTGAAGCCAACTTTTTCACTCTCCTCTTTCACTTTCATCAAGACGCTTTTTAGTTCCTCTTCACTTTCTGCCATAAGGGTGGTGTCACCTGCATATCTGAGGTTATTGATATTTCTCCCAGCAATCTTGATTGCAGGTTGTGCGTCTTCCAGCCCAGCGTTTCTCATGATGTACTCTGCATAGAAGTTAAATAAGCACAGTGACAATATACAGCCTTGACGTACTCCTATTCCTATTTGGAACCACTCTATTGTTCCATGTCCAGTTCTAACTGTTGCTTCCTGACTTGAATACAGGTTTCTCAACAGTCAGGTCAGGTAGTCTGGTATTACCATCTCTTTCATAATTTTCCACAGTTTGTTGTGATCCACACAGCCAAAGGCTTTGGCATAGTCAATAAAGCAGAAATAGATTTTTTCTGGAACTTTCTTGCTTTTTCGATGATGCAGTGGATGTTGGCAGTTTGATCTCTGGTTCCTCTGTCTTTTCTAAAACCAGCTTGAACATCTGGAAGTTCACGGTTCACATATTGCTGAAGCCTGGCTTGGAGAATTTTGAGCATTACTTTACTAGCATGTGAGATGAGTGCAATTGTGCGGTAGTTTGAGCATTCTTTGGCATTGCCTTTCTTTGAAATTGGAATGAAAACTGACCTTTTCTAGTCCTGTGGCTACTGCTGAGTTTTCCAAATGTGCTGGCATATTGAGTGCAGCACTTTCACAGCATCATCTTTCAGGATTTGAAACAGCTCAACTGGAATTCCATCACCTCCACTAACTTTGTTCATAGTGATGCTACCTAAGGCCCACTTCACTTCACATTCCAGGATGTCTGGCTCTAGGTGAGTGATCACACCATCGTGATTATCTTGGTTGTGAAGATCTTTTTTGTACAGTTCTTCTGTGTATTCTTGCCACCTCTTCTTAATATCTTCTGCTTCTGTTAGGTCCATACCATTTCTGTCCTTTATTATGCCCATCTTTGCATGAAATGTGGCCTTGGTATCTCTAATTTTCTTGAAGAGATCTCTAGTCTTTCCCATTCTGTTGTTTTCCTCTATTTCTTTGCATTGATCCCTGAGGAAGGCTTTCTTATCTCTCCTTGCTATTCTGTGGAACTCTGCATTCAGATGCTTATATCTTTCCTTTTCTCCTTTACACTTAGTTTCTCTTCTTTTCACAGCTATTTGTAGGTCCTGCCCAGACAGCCATTTTGCTTTTTTGCATTTCTTTTCCATGGGGATGGTCTTGATCCCTGTCTCCTGTACAGTGTCACGAACCTCATTCCATAGTTCATTAGGCACTCTATCTATCAGATCTAGTCCCTTAAATCTATTTCTCACTCCACTGTATAATCATAAGGGATTTGATTTAGGTCATACCTGAATGATCTTGTGCTTTTCCCTGCTTTCTTCAATTTAAGTCTGAATTTGGCAATAGAGAGTTCATAATCTGAGCCACAGTCAGCTCCTGGTCTTGTTTTTGTTGACTGTATAGAGCTTCTCCATCTTTGGCTGCAAGAATATAATCAATCTGATTTTGGTGTCAACCATCTGGTGATGTCCATGTGTAGAGTCTTTTGTGTTGTTGGAAGAGGGTGTTTGCTATGACCAGTGCATTTTCTTGGCAAAACTCTATTAGTCTTTGCCCTGCTTCATTCCGTATTCCAAGGCCAGATTTACTTGTTACTCCAGATGTTTCTTGACTTCCTACTTTTGCATTCCAGTCCCCTATAATGAAAAGGACATCTTTTTTGGGGTGTTAGTTCTAAAAGGTCTTGTAGGTCTTCATAGAACCATTCAACTTCAGCTTCTTCAGCATTACTGGTTGCGGCATAGACTTGAATTACTGTGATATTGAATGGTTTGCCTTGGAAATGAACAGAGATCATTCTGTCGTTTTTGAGATTGCATCCAAGTACTGCATTTCAGACTCTTTTGTTGACCATGATGGCTACTCCATTTCTTCTAAGGGATTCCTGCCTGCAGTAGTAGATATAATGGTCATCTGAGTTAAATTCACCTATTCCAGTCCATTTTAGTTCACTGATTCCTAGAATGTCGACATTCACTCTTGCCATCTCCTGTTTGACCACTTCCAATTTGCCTTGATTCATGGACCTGACATTCCAGGTTCCTATGCAGTATTGCTCTTTACAGCATCAGACCTTGCTTCTATCACCAGTCACATCCACAGCTGGGTATTGTTTTTGCTTTGGCTCCATCCCTTCACTCTTTCTGGAGTTATTTCTCCACTGATCTCCAGTAGCATATTGGGCACCTACTGACCTGGGGAGTTCCTCTTTCAGTATCCTATCATTTTGCCTTTTCATACTGTTCATGGGATTCTCAAGGCAAGAATACTGAAGTGGTTTGCCATTCCCTTCTCCCTGCTACCGGCACACATAGCGTGGCCGAGAGGAGCTACCCCACGTCTGAGGTCAGAGGCAGAAGCCGGGAGGACCACCGCATGCCCGAGGGGCAGTGGCCAAGATGAGTTACCTCACGTCCGAGGTCAGGGGTGGCGGCCAAGAGTGCCAGGCTGCGACAGTGCAGGAGCAGCCGAGAGGAACTAAACATGTCCGAGGCCAGGGGCAGTGGCCAGGAAGAGCAACCCCATGTCCAAGGAGTGGTGGCTGCGCGGGTGCAGGAGGGCCTAGAGGAGCTATTCCACGTTCAAGGTCAGGAGGGGCGGCGGTGAGGAGATACCCTCCTCCAAGGTAAGGAGCAGCGGCTGCACTTTGCGGGAGCAGCCGTGAAGAGATACCCCATGTCCAAGGTAAGAAAAACCCAAATAAGATGGTAGGTGTTGCAAGAGGGCATCAGAGGGCAGACACACTGAAACCAGAATCACAGAAAGCTAGTCAATCTAATCACACTAGGACCACAGCCTTGTCTAACTCAATGAAACTAAGCCATGCCCATGGGGCCACCCAAGACGGGCGGGTCATGGTGGAGAGGTCTGACGGAATGTGCTCTGCAGGGGAACTGTCTAAAGCAGGCCTGGGTTGCGTGCACTTCCCAGATCTAAGCTGCTCAGGTTCCGGTTCTCGGTTACTCCACAGAGGCACAGACTTGGTTGGGTCTGCGTTTTGTGCCCTTCCCAGGTCCGAGCATCTCAGGCGACCAGGTGCTTGGCCAGTGCACTCTCCCCAGGTGGGGCGGTGCATCTTATTACCTCCCTGGTCCAGGCACTCGACTTCCTGGGAGTCCGGTCTCAGGTGTGCCCTGTGTCTTCTCTGGGGAGGTGATCTCTGGCTGCGACCCTCCTGGCGGATGTCAGCCATCCAGGATCCCAGGAAGACTTGGTTAGCAACTGGGAGCCTGCTGGCAGTTTGGTAGAGGAGGCCGTCTCTGGGGCCAAGTTTGCCCCTTACCTTTCGGCTCTCGCTGTCGCCTGCCTGCCTCCCTGCCTCCGGTTGGGGATGGGCCGATCTGCTGCTGGCTAGCTTTCCTCTCGGAGAAGGCAGTGGCACCCCACTTCAGTACTCTTGCCTGGAAAATCCCTTGGACAGAGGAGCCTGGTGGGCTGCAGTCCATGGGGTTGCTAGGAGTTGGACACAACTGAGCAACTTCACTTTCACTTTTCACTTTCATGCATTGGAGAAGGAAATGGCAACTCACTCCAGTGTTCTTGCCTTGAGAATCCCAGGGACGAGGGAGCCTGGTGGGCTGCCGTCTCTGGGGTCACACAGAGTCGGACATGACTGAAGCGACTTAGCAGCAGTAGCAGCAGCAGCTTTTCTCTGGTATTCGCTCAATCCTTTGTTCTGTGAGTGGGCCCCGCAGTGCCTTGCTGCCGCTGCTGCTGCTAAGTCGCTTCAGTCATGTCCGACTCTCTGCGACCCCGTGGACTGCAGCCTACCAGGCTCCTCCGTCCATGGGATTTTCCAGGCAAGAGTACTGGAGTGGGTTGCCATTGCCTTCCCTTGTAACTGCATCAGATCAGTTCAGTAACTGCATAGGGATACACTAATTCAAACTTACTGCTATGGGGGAGAAACACCATTTAATGAGACATGAAGACAAAGTGCAAACCCGACTAAGGGGACACACGTTGTGGACCACAGCACTGCTATGACCAGAGCAAGTGGGGAGACGGGGGAGGGGAGATGGATAGGTAAACTACAACCTCGGGGATGGGGGGATGGGGTCTGGACAACAGGATTAGACAGGAAATCAAAACCAATGATGAAAGCAGACACATCGTCAGAGAACTCCAACAGCAAGGAAAACATATACAGAACTGTTCTTTTACAAATACTCTGAGAGAAATCAAGCATGAAACCACAGAGAAATTGTCAAAGAATTTTAAATATCAGCTAATTAGCCAATGATGCAAATTATAAAAACTGTGTGTCAAAAGACCACAAAATGGACTAGTTACCACTTCACATGCCGCTAAAATGATTCACGGTTAATTTAATAATAAGCTGACTAACAATGCAGCTAACATGAAATGGTGGTAACAGAAAAAAAGTGATAATACAAGTCCAGCTACAAAGCAGAGTGTTGTACACGTGATTTCATGGGGTAAATAGCAATGCACTCACAGAACCTAAGCTAAACACTCAAGGAAGCTGGAACCTGTGCTTTAGTCGCACACTCTGTCACCAAAAGCCCTAGGTCGTTTTGGGGGAAAGTTCTCTCTTTCGCTTTCCTCTTTTTTTTTTTTTCCCCTCTCTCTCTCTGGCTATCCCACAGTTTGGGTTGCTATCTCACGTTAGCTCCCTCAGAATGCCCTTAGGGCATTCAGGCCCGGTCCTAACCCTAAGCAATGCAGCCTGCGCCTCACTGTTCAGCCCCTGCTTGCTGGTGGCTGACGCCAGCATCTGGGCTACTTCTCTACTGGGAGTTGCGGTTAGGTGCGTAATCTGTGGGTTTTATTTATTTATTTATTTATTCCTCCCGGTCATGTTGCCCTCTGAGATTCCAAAACTCCCTACAGACCCGCTGGTGAGACGGTTTCCTGGTGTTTGGAAACTTCTCCTCTCCCTCCCCAGGATGGGTCTCTATTTCTAACTCTTTTGTCTCTCTTTCTATCTTTTATATTTCGTCTTACCTCCTTTCGAAGACAATGGGCTGCCTTTCTGGGTGCCTGGTGTCCTCCACCAGCGTTCAGAAGTTGCTTTGTGGTATTTGCTCAGTGTTGAAATGATCTTTCGATGAATTTGTGGGGGAGGAAGTGGTCTCCCCGTCCTATTCCTCCACCATCTTAGTGCTGATACCTGGTGATAGAATCTTTCTCACTACCTCATGGTAGTTCATCTCTGTTACCCTCAAGGTTAATTGAGGTTTATGTCACTTGTGGTTATTTGTGAGCTGCTCTAGTTTCCAATGAATTAATTCAGGTTATGGATCGCCAGGCCATCTCTCCCTGTCCCTTTCCTCCACATTACTGGACACAACTCCAATTCTGCCACTCCTTAAAGAGTCACAGACACGATGTTGCATAGAAAGATTTTTACAGGAGGTGGGGAAACAATTGTGGGACTTCACCTGTCATACTTAAGGAGGTTAATGCTAGCTGTTATGGACTGAATTGTGTTCCTTCAAATGTACGTGTTGAATTCTTATCTCTCAGTATCTCTCAATGTATTTGTAGATAAGGTCTTTAAAGAGGTAATTAAGTTAAAATGAGGTCATTAGAAAGTGAAATCGCTTAGTCGTGTCTGACTCTTTGCGACCCCATGGACTGTGGCCTGCCAGGATCCTCTGTCCATGGGATTTTCCAGGCAAGAATACTGGAGTGGGTTGCCATTTCCTTCTCCAGGAGATCTTCCCAACCCAGGGATTGAACCCAGGTCTCCCACGTTGTAGGCAGACACTTTACCATCTGAGCCACCAGGGAAGTCTGAGGTCATTAGGGTTGGTCCTAAACCAACATGACTGATGTCCTTAGAAGAAGAAAAAAAATTTAAATATGGATAGGTATAGGGGAAAACAAAGGGGAAGATGGCCATTTAGAAGCCAAGGAGAAGCCAAGGCCTCAGACACAATGAACTCTGCCATTACCTTGATCCTAGACTTCTATCCCCCAGAATTGTGCAGAAATACATTACTGCTGTTTAAATTATCCAGTTTCTGACTTTGTTATGGCAACCCTAGCAAACTAATACACCTAGTAAAGAAACTTCTTTTCCTAAGAGGAAATCTGGTACCTCGTTTTTAAAATAAAAAGGTGCTCTGCCTCCTCTCTACATTATGATTATTTCTGGGATTCCAAGGAAGCTTCAGAGAAGGCAATGGCACCCCACTCCAGTACTCTTGCCTAGAAAATCCCATGGATGGAGGAGCCTGGTAGGCTGCAGTCCATGGGGTTGCTAAGAGTCGACACGACTGAATGACTTCATTTTCACTTTTCACTTTCATGCATTGGAGAAGGAAATGGCAACCCACTCCAGTATTCTTGCCTGGAGAATCCCAGGGACGGGGGAGCCTGGTGGGCTGCCGTCTATGGGGTCGCACAGAGTCGGACACGACTGAAGCGACTTAGCAGCAGTAGTAGCAGCAAGGAAGATTAGCAAAGAAGCAATGGAGGTAGGATTAGAGTGGTAGTAATAATATGGCCATAGGTAATAACATTTTTTTCCTCCTTTTAAATCCTGCTGGTTTTAAGCAAAACTCCCTCAATAATCTCTTCTGAATTATAATATGAATTTAAAATGATTGTTTTAGTTACTTTTATTTTATTTATAAGTTTTAGTTTCTTGGCTGTATGTTGCTGTGGTGCAAGGGCTTCTCACTGTAATGGCTTCTCTTGCTGCAGAGCATGGGCCCTAGGGTGCGTGGTTCAGTCGTTGTGGTACCTGTGCTTAGTTGCCCCAAGATATGTGGAATCTTCCTGGACCAGGGATTGAACCCGTGTCCCCTACGTTGGCAGATGGATTCTTAACCACTGGACCACCAAGGAAGTCCTGTTTTAGTTATTGAGGGATATATGCAGAGCACTCTGACAGTGATGATAGGAATGTCTTTAATGGAGACCAATTGACAGTTTATGTTTAGAGGTATATGTTACTGAGAAATTTTGCAGTTTGACTTTTTAAATTTTTAAATTTATTTTCTTACTATAAAATTCCAATTTTAAGGATTTAGCCTACAGATATAACCACACAGGTGTGAAATATTGTATGTACAAAGTTATTCTTTGCAGAAATGCTTATAATAGCAAAAGACTGGAAACCATGTTAATATCCAACAGGGACTGCTTAAATAAATTATGGTTTATCTATAAACTGAATACTATTCAGTTATGAAAAAATTCAGGACGTTCTGATATGAGTTTCAAAATCTATTGTATGAAAAAAATCAACATGTGGAATAGTGTGTGAAGAAAACTAAAATTTGTGTTATAGAGAGGGACAGCATTATTTAGGTGTGCATATATACACTTGGTGGGGCTTTCCAAGTGGTGCTGTGGTAAAGAATCTGCCTGCTCATGCAGGAGACACAATAGAAGTTGGTTTGATCCCTAGATTGGGAAGATCCCCTGGGACAGGAACTGGCGATCTGCTCCAGTATTCTTGCCTGGAAAATTCCATGGACAGAGGAGCCGGGTGGGCTATAGTCCGTGGACTCAAAGAGTAGGACATGACTGAGTAACTGAGAACACAAGATGTTTCCTCTGCTTTTATAAGGTAGCTACATAAAATATTTCTAGGATAGGGAAGAGGAATTGGGGAGCTGGCAATAGGGGTAGGAAAGAGAAATTTTGCAGTTTGACTTTTTAAATTTTTGAATCTTGATTCATGTTTTAAGTATTATCTACTCAAAAACAAATAGTTTAAATGAAAATAAAACACGATGACAAAAATTAAAATAACACATACTGTAGTAACAAAAAAAAGTAATACACACATTCAAACAGTACAGAGGGCTATAAAATTAAGCAAAAAACTTCTCTCTCCTATATTGTATGCATTTAAAAGAACATTTGTTGTCTTTTATGCAGCATTTCTAGGTGTTTTGTGGTAGGAGAATTTTTGGATTATCTAGTCTTCCACATTGGAAAGGGAAGTGTCCCTTTACAATCTTTTCACCATTAACTAGAGTGTTTATTATTCCATTTTCACCTCTATGGGCTCCTATTTTGAAACCAACATCCAATGGACAAGGCAGCATTTGTTGCATAATAATTAACCTGGACCTTGTACCTTTTTGCTCTATTAGGCTGTCTTATCCACCAATCACAATGCTATCTTTATCAGCCAATCAGAGTTTCAAGAAAAAACTCTCCACTTAGTGACCTTGTCAGTGCCTGCCTTATGCTAGTCAATAAAAGAATCCGAAATGCAGTACTTGGATGCAATCTCAAAAACGACAGAATGATCTCTGTTCGCCTCCAAGGCAAACCATTCAATATCACAGTAAACCAAGTCCATGCCCTGACTGGTAATGCTGAAGAACCTGAAGTTAAACGGTTCTTTGAAGACTTATAAGACTTTGTAGAACTAACACCCCCCAAAAATGTCCTTTTCATTATAGGGGACTGGAATGCAAAAGTAGGAAGTCAAGAAACACCTGGCTGCTGCTGCTTCTAAGTCACTTCAGTTGTGTCCGACTCTGTGTGACCCCATAGATGGCAGCCCACCAGGCTCCCCCGTCCCCGGGATTTCCCAGGCAAGAACACTAGAGTGGGTTGCCATTTCCTTCTCCAATGCAGGAAAGTGAAAAGTGAAAGTGAAGTCGCTCAGTCGTGTCCAACCCTCAGCGACCCTATGGACTGCAGCCTTCCAGGCTCCTCCATCCATGGGATTTTCCAGGCAAGAGTACTGGAATGGGGTGCCACTGCCTTCTCGGAAGAAACACCTGGAGTAACAGGCAAATTTGGCCTTGGAGTACAGATTGAAACAGGGCAAAGGCTAATAGAGTTTTGCCAAGAAAATGCACTGGTCAAAGGAAACACCCTATTCCAAAACACAAGAGAAGACTCTACACATGGACATCATCAGATGACCAACACCAAAATCAGATTGATTATATTCTTTGCAGCCCAAGATGGAGAAACTCTATACAGTCAGCAAAAACAAGACCAGGAGCTGACTACAGCTCAGATCATGAACTCCTTATTGCCAAATTCAGACTTAAATTGAAGAAAGTAGGGAAAACCACTAGACCATCCAGGTATGAACTAAATCAAATCCCTTACGATTATACAGTGGAAGTGAGAAATAGATTTAAGGGACTAGATATGATAGACAGAGTGACTGATGAACTATGGACAGAGGTTTGTGACACTGTACAGGAGACAGGGATCAAGACCATCTCCAAGAAAAAGAAATGCAAAAAGCAAAATGGCTGTCTGAGGAGGCCTTATAGATAGCTGAGAAAAGAAGAGAAGTGAAAGGCAAAGGAGAAAAGGAAAGATATAAGCATCTGAATACAGAGTTCCAAAGAATAGCAAGGAGAGATAAGAAAGGCTTCTTCAGCGATCAATGCAAAGAAATAGAGGAAAACAATAGAATGAGAAAGACAAGAGATCTCTTCAAGAAAATTAGAGATACCAAGGCCACATTTCATGCAAAGATGGGCATAATAAAGGACAGAAATGGTATGGACCTAACAGAAGATATTAAGAAGAGGTGGCAAGAATACACAGAAGAACTGTACAAAAAAGATCTTCAAGACCCAGATAACCACGATGGTGTGATCACTCACCTAGAGCCAGGCATCCTGGAATGTGAAGTCAAGTGGGCCTTAGGAAGCATCACTACGAACAAAGTTAGCGGAGGTGATGGAATTCCAGTTGAGCTATTTCCAATCCTGAAAGATGATGCTGTGAAAGTGCTGCACTCAATATGCCAGCAAATTTGGAAAACTCAGCAGTGGCCACAGGACTGGAAAAGGTCAGTTTTCATTCCAATCCCAAAGAAAGGCAATGCCAAAGAATGCTCAAACTACCACACTCATCTCACGCACTAGTAAAGTAATGCTTAACATTCTCCAAGCCAGACTTCAGCAATATGTGAACTGTGAACTTCCAGATGTTCAAGCTGGTTTTAGAAAAGGCAGAGGAACCAGAGATCCAATTGCCAACATCCACTGGATCACCAAAAAGGCAAGAAAGTTCCAGAAAAACATCTATTTCTTCTTTGTTGACTATGCCAAAGCCTTTGACTGTGGAAAATTCTGAAGGAGATGGGAATAGCAGACCACCTGACCTGCCTCTTGAGAAACCTGTATGCAGGTCAGGAAGCAACAGTTAGAACTGGACATGAACAACAGACTGACTCTAAACAGGAAAAGGAGTACGTCAAGGCTGTATATTGTCACCCTGCTTATTCAACTTCTATGCAGAGTACATCATGAGAAATGCTGGGCTGGATGAACCACAAGCTGGAATTAAGATTGCCAGGAGAAATATCAATAACCTCAGATATGCAGGTGATACCACCCTTATGGCAGAAAGTGAAGAATTAAAGAGCCTCTTGATGGAAGTGAAAGAGGAGAGTGAAAAAGTTGGCTTAAAGCTTAACATTCAGAAAACTAAGATCATGGCATCCAGTTCCATAACTTCATGGCAGATAGATGGGGAAACAGTGGAAACAGTGTCAGACTTTATTTTGGGGGGCTCCAAACTCACTGCAGAAGGTGACTGCAGCCATGAAAGTAAAAGACGCTTACTCCTTGGAAGGAAAGTTATGACCAACTTAGACAGCATATTAAAAAGCAGAGACATTCCTTTGCCAACAAAGGTCCGTCTAGTCAAGGCTATGGTTTTCCCAGTGGTCATGTATGGATGTGAGAGTTGGACTGTGAAGAATGCTGAGCCCCGAAGAATTGATGCTTTTGAACTGTGGTGTTGGAGAAGACTCTTGAGAGTCCCTTGGACTGCAAGGAGATTCAACCAGTCCATTCTGAAGGAGATCAACCCTGGGATTTCTTTGGAAGGAAGGATGCTAAAGCTGAAACTCCAGTACTTTGGCCACCTCATGCAAAGAGTTGATTCATTGGAAAAGATTGTGATGCTGGGAGGGATTGAGGGCAGGAGGAGAAGGGGATGACAGAGGATGAGATGGCTGGATGGCATCACTGACTCGATGGACATGAGTCTGAGTGAACTCCGGGAGATGGTGACGGACAGGGAGGCCTGGCATGCTGCGATTCATGGGGTCGCAGATAGTCGACACGACTGAGCGACTGAACTGAACTGAACTGAAACACCTGTTCCAGCAGATTCCCTGGAGCACAGAGTGCCTCACTCCACCCTGAACTCCTTCTAGGGGAAGTGTTAAAGGTCAACAGCTGCAGCAGCACAGGGTTCAATCTCCACAGAGACAGATGGCAAATGCTTTGTTAGATGGGTAAAACTAAGGCACAAAGAGAGAGGTCAGGCTCAAAGTCTGCAGGAAGAGTCCAGTTCCTGAGTTCTTTCCAGCTGTTCTGTCCATCTGTGTGCCCTGAAAGATATGCTTCCCAGCCACCCCACTGAGTTTAGCAGACCCAAGTTCTGACCCAGAACCTTCTCACCTCTATTCCTAGGCCAATGGCTAGGGAAAAGCAAGCGCTTGGTTGAGAAGGCGATCAGTCAGTGCTCACAGGCACACAAGCTCTGTGATGGGGGAAGAGGTCTGGGTAGAAATCCAGCTATTCTAGTGACAGTGTTTACTTTTGTTAGTGTTACACCTACTAATTAGCTGATGTTCCTTTTCAATAATGAAGGAAGCGTAACTGATTGATCCCTAACCCTCGTAGTCCTGACTGTCTGGAATTCTTGTCATTTAATACATCCCTCCAGCATGTACGACATACTCCATTGTACACCTGCTTTCCCACCCACAGACTTGTCTAATGGTCACAGGCTGCTCCCCATCCCTTCAGGATGGGTTTAATTGAGGCTCAGGGTGGTGAAGCAGTTGGCCATGTTCGTCCGGTCAGTGGCGAAGCTTGGATCTGATTCCCAGTCACCTTTCCCACTGCTGCTCCCTTCCTCTACCCCTCTCATCTCAACAAAGCAAGCCTCCACTGCAAGCACGTTTTTCCCCAGCAGGGTGAAAAAAGGTCGGTAGTAGGGACTTGGACTTTGGAATCTGACAGGCCTGGATGGAAACCCTGAGGGGCATTTTGTAGGCCACTGGGAAGCAAGAGCACCAAAGTGGCCGTCTTTGCCTCACTGGTCTTGCTTCTGGTTATCTTGCGCCACTGCGGGTCTGGCTCTCCATCCTGGGCCCTGCCTCCAGGCACGGAGTGCGTTTGCCTCCTATTTTGTCCACATTGTATTATTTGAAGGTTTTGTAAGACTTTATCAGGAAAGAACAATTTAAAAAGTCTTGTTAGCATGGAAACTATAAATGAAAAAACTAGCTACATAAAGATAAAAGAACTTCAGACTGGGAAAAATACCACAGATTCAAGGAAAAATCAAGATCTGGGGGAATATATTTGTGGTATTGTGACAGAAGCATTTCCTTTACAAAAAGCTGGTATAATTTTTTTTTTTTTTTTTAGCATTCACACAGTATAGAAAGGTAGTTGAAAAAAAGACATGAGGTATGCTCAGCTTTACTTTTAAAGAAACATAAATCGGAACAGTTAGGTGCTCCTTTTCACCTCACACTTGGAAACCGTAAAAGGTTGGTAATGCCCATTATTGTTGAGAAGTATTTGCACACATAATTGAATGGAGAGTAAACTGGAACGATGCTTCAGGAGGACAATTTGACAAGAACTGGCAAATCAGATAGATGCCCATGCTCTTTCATGTTGTAACTCCATGTAGGCATCTGCCCTACAGATGCACTTTCAGGAGTATACACTAAGATGTCCAAAGTTATTCATTCCAGCTGTTTTTCAGGAGCTTAAAGATGTCAGTAATGTGATGTTCCTCATTAGAGTACTGGTTAAATGATGGCACATCCATACCATTAATGAGAAAGTGTGCAGTTTAAATGAATGAGGTTAGTAAATACGTGCTGAAATGGGTAACTCTCCAGATATTAGGTGAAAAAAGGAAGCTGCATACTGCTGTGTATATTATACCATTTGTGTAGAAGGTGTTGGTGTGATGTGTCTTTGGGGAGAAGGGTCAAGAGAATGGAGAACTTCACTTTTTGTTTTATACTTTTCTATACTGTGTGAATTCTTTTGTGGGCATAGTCTGTTTCTAAACATCAGTTAGAACTTGACTAGCCTTTAAAGGTGTGCTCCTTCTCCCCTAAGTTGTCCTAAAGGAATTTAGAATTATTTAGATATGTGAGTATATGGGCACATTTTACATGTACAATGAAAATTTCTGGAAGAGTATGCAAACTGTTAACAGTGGTCATCTCTGGGGAGTGTGACTGGGGAATTGAGGAATGTTTTGGTGACCAACTGTCCTGGTTTGCCAGTGACTGATGTGTTGTTTTACGATGTGGAACTTTTCACTTTGAACCTGGACAGCCCCAGGATAACAGGATCACCCTACTTTTGATTTTTATTCTATGTCCTTTGATTTGCTTGTTATGAATATGTATTATTTAACTACTGATTTCTCATCAGAGAAAATTAAAAACTATATGCCATGTTATCTCTGTGTTGAAAACACACATATTTATGTTTCTGAGTCTGTCTGTGTGTGTATGCATAATTGTAGTTGAGCCTTGAACAGCCTGGAGCTTAGGGGAACTGATCATTCATGCCGTAGAAAATCTGTACATAACTTTACAGCCAACTCGCCCTGTAAAGAGTTCTGCATCCTCAAATTCAACCAACCTTGGATCATGTAGTACTGTAGTATGTATTTAGTGAACAAAAAAAAATCCATGTGTAAGTGAACCTGCACAGTTCCAACTGGTGGTGTTCGAAGTAACACTGTGTGAAGTAGATCAGTTAGAAACATGATGGATCATTTTATGTTACTTGGAAAGGAGGACAGTGAGTCACAGTTGCCAGAGGATGTTCCACTCCTTCGATGTTCCATGGAAAATGTAGCCAAATCCATATTCCTCTGGGAAAGTATATTTACCACTTAAAGGGAAAATCTGAGTGTTAATTTGTGGACCTTGTGCTTACTGACAGGCTCTTTTGGGCTGTAGGGCTTTCCTGGTGGCTCAGAGAGTAAAGAGTCTGCCTGCAATGCGGGAAATCTGGGTTTGATCCCTGAGTTGGGAAGATACCCTGGAGAAGGAAATGGCAGCCCACCACAGTGCTCTTGTCTGGAAAATTCCATGGATGGAGGAGCCTGGTAGGCTACAGTCCATGGGGTTGCAGAGGATCGGACCGGACTGAGCAACTTCACTTTCTTTTTGGGGTGAATGTAATTTCTGGAGCGTTTTGACTCCCTGGTCTTGGTAGTTTCTCCACTGGAGGCAGCCGTTTACCACAGTACCTCTTGCACTCATAGGGACTCTTCATACTTGACTCTCAATGGCACTCAGTATCTCACCTGGAAGTTAAACAGGTTGCATCAGAATGTCCCGGCATTTGCAGCAGTGATTCTGTCACTAGTTTTCGATATGATGTTGAGACTACTGGAGACGACTGGGGTGGGTGGCCTATCCCTTCACTAGTGGATCTTGCTGACGGAGGAATCGCACAGGGGTCTCCTGCACTGCAGGAGCTATCAGGGAAGTCCCTTGGTATAGAAAGCTACTTTTAAATACTGAAATAGTAGTAATGAATAAAATACCATTATTTGAATATATTGAAAAATCTGAAGCCCGAATCATCTTGAGATCAAGCTCAAAGACCCAGTTATTTTATGCAAAAGGATAAGCCCTATACAAATAGGCCCCCCACGCCATGGAAGTGTAATCAGCTACTACCCTGAGTTACTCAGAGTTTTGTATCAGTTGAGAGACTTTCTGACCAAACATAAGAGAAATACGACAGCATTAAAATGAACAGCTTCAGACTCTCCATTTATGTGTGATGACACTATAAACAAGAGATGAAGACAAAACAAACGCTTGTAAACCAAACTTACCATCAGTTTTTTATAGTCCTTGCAGGTCAGGAAGCAACAGTTAGAATTGGACATGAAACAACAGACTGGTTTCAAATATGAAAAGGAGTACGTCAAGGCTGTATATTGTCACCCTGCTTATTTAAGTTCTATGCAGAGTACATCATGAGAATCGCTGGGCTGGAAGAAACACAAGCTGGAATCAAGATTGCCGAGAGAAATATCAATAACCTCAGATATGCAGACACCACCCTTATGGCAGAAAGTGAATAGGAACTAAAAAGCCTCTTGATGAAAGTGAAAAAGGAGAGTGAAAAAGTTGGCTTAAAGCTCAACATTCAGAAAACGAAGATCATGGCATCCGGTCCCATCACTTCATGGGAAATAGATGGGGAAACAGTGGAAACAGTGTCAGACTTTATTTTGGAGGGCTCTAAAATCACTGCAGATGGTGATTGCAGCCATGAAATTAAAAGATGCTTACTCTTTGGAAGGAAAGTTATGACCAACCTAGACAGCATATTCAAAAGCAGAGACATTACTTTGCCAACAAAGGTCCATCTAGTCAAGGCTATGGTTTTTCCAGTGGTCATGTATGGATGTGAGAGTTGGACTGTGAAGAAAGCTGAGCCCCGAAGAATTGATGCTTTTGAACTGTGGTGTTGGAGAAGACTCTTGAGAGTCCCTTGGACTGCAAGGAGATTCAACCAGTCCATTCTGAAGGAGATCAACCCTGGGATTTCTTTGGAAGGAATGATGCTCAAGCTGAAGCTCCAGTACTTTGGCCACCTCATGCGAAGAGTTGAGACTCTGATGCTGGGAGGGATTGGGGGCAGGAGGAGAAGGGGACAACAGAGGATGAGATGGCTGGATGGCATCACTGACTTGATGGATGTGAGTCTGAGTGAACTCTGGGAGTTGGTGATGGACAGGGAGGCCTGGCGTGCTGCAATTCATGGGATCACAAAGAGTCGGACACGACTGAGTGACTGAACTGAACTGAAGTGGACCCTCAAGTAACTAAGCAAGCAAGTAAGGTAAGATCTCAAAGTTATAAAAAGAGGCAGGATTATTTAAGGGAAACTTTTTTTTCCCCCCAAATAAGATAACTCTTTTTTTACTTTTCTTGATTAATTCAAATACTTTTCTGTATTAATAAAGTGATAGAATATGTTTAACATTTTTATATTTGACCTTTGTAATATGTCTTTAATTTTTTGTATTTGAAATCCATTAAAGATTTAGTTTGTTCTTTAAAAATTTTGTACATGGTCTGCACTCTTTAAAATACTAGTTATTATACGTATTTCTGTATTATGCAGAATGGATGCCAAAATAGTGTTGTCTTTGTGGTATTACTGCAGTCACTTTCTTTGACTTTGATGAGCAGTCACTTAACCTTGTTGGGTCTGTTATAACACAGACACGACAGGCATAATCACCTCAATTGGATTGTTCTAATATTGGGACACTATTAAAGTACCCAAGATTGTTTGTGTCTGATTGTGTCTGAAGGATGAAGGTGCACCATATGGGCTCAGTGAGTATTACAGCTTAACAGAACCTGGCTGCATTTCAGCTGCTTGCCTGTCTTTGTGGAAACTTGGGACCTCCCTCTGGCTCTCTTGGAGAAGTGAGAAGCCAGTGGAGCCTCTCAGGTACTTGGAGATTACATGTAGGCAGGGCCTAACCCGCTCCCTGGGCATCTACACTTCTGGGGAGACTATGCTACTAGGCTATTTGAGGATTAGGGAAAAGTACGGGCCTTACCACGTGTCCTACACCATGCATTTCAGGTGCTTTTCCACCACGTGTATGGTCGGAAGATGGGCTGGTCGTTCTTTACCTGCTTTAAAGAATCTTGCATTTTCAATTTTGTGACACATTCATGCTTTACTGTCCAGTACAATAGCCAACAGCCAAATGTGTCTATTAGCATTAAAATATGGGAAGTGTAATTGAGAAATTAAAATTTTAATTTAAGTAATGTGGCTAGGGGGGCTTCCCAGGTAGCTCAAGGGTAAAAAACTGCTTGGCAAGCAGGAGCCTCGGGTTCAGTCCTGGGTAGGGAAGGTCCCCTGAAGAAGGAAATGGTATTCTTGCCTGTAAAATACCATGGACAGAGGAGTCTGGTGGGCTACAGTCCGTGGGGTCGCACAGTCGGACACAGCGACAAAACATGTGGCAGTGACTGCCTTAGGGGATGGCACAGATAGAGATCATTTGCATCATCTCAGGAAGTTCAGTTTTACAGGCTGTCCTGAGGATTTTCAAGCTTAATTGATCCCAGCCCCTCGGAAGTCAATTTTGATCTTAAGTTAAAATCTGATTTAGTATTATTTACTAGATGGCTGAATGGAAGCAAAACCACCAAAGATGGTTAATTTTATAAACCTGGGAAAATGGGTCTTGTGTGGTTGCCTGAGACAGCCTTGTCTCTTGGCCTCCCCACCTGTGATCCCCAGTGGCACAGGCCTGCCCGTGCTGAGCGGCAGTCGTACCTGGGGCAGGATCTCCTGGGCCAGTGCTCGTGCCCGGTGGTAGGCAGCATTGCCCTCCTCGTTCTGGGCCACAGCGTGGTTCACCAGCCCCAGAGCCTGGGCCTGCGCCCCACTCAGTCGTCGGCCTGTGAAGATGAGCTCCTTCGCCAGGGCCACCCCCAGGCATCGAGGCAGCCTCTGCGTCCCTCCTGCCAGGATGGAGTAGGGATGGTGAATCCTCATGGAATGTGGGGCCCAGGGGAGGCCCTGGCTGGGAGTCAGCCAAGACCTCTCAGAGGACAAGATTGGGTTAGGCTGGCGGGGGAGAGCCCAGGACGTAGGGCAAAAGAGGGAAGTAGGGAATTGTGCTGGATAGAGTGAACAGGTAGAGGATGGATGGTGTGTGTTGAGATTACCTGCTCCTGGGAGGAGCCCTCGGGTGGTCTCGATCAGTCCCATGACAGCCGAAGAAGCTGCTTAGACAAAACAGAGTGAAGCCCCCACCCTGTCTTCCAGCTCCAATCCCAGAGGATAAGAGACACTCTGTGGGCTCTGCTCACCCCTCCAGCCAATCACTTCCCTCATGGTGCGGCCACAGCCAGGCTCCTCCAGTAGCTGCCTTTGGAAGAGCCCTAACCTGGAAGTCAGGAGTCCCAACACTCACCCTACCTCCACAACTCACTGAGCAACTCTCTTAGCCTTTCTGAGCCTCATGGACAGGGAAAAAAATTGATAACCTCTCTTGTACCTGCTTTATAGAGCTGTTTAGGATCAAGTGAGGTCTTGGTGCTTGGAACAAGGAAGGGTTCCTGGATGGTGCCCGGTACCTATTTGTAAGTTAATGGATTCTCTGTCTCATGCATCCTTAGCTCAGGTGTAGCCTAGAGTGTCAGTGACTCCTGCTTCCACCAGTTTTCCTCCCAGCTTTTTGTCAGCCTGAAATTTTCCTGTATTCTGATCCACATCCTCCTTTTGCAGTTGTACTTCTTACTTATGAGAGGCCCTCCTTGAGTGTCCCACCCCACAGGCTTCCTCTGAATTCCCTCAACACCCTCCCTGTGAACCATGCAGCATGGGAGGGAAGGGTTTACATTCACCTCCTACCCACCAACCCCTTCAAGTTAGCTTTCCTATATGTAGGCAGGTGAGGACCAGAGTTGGTGCTATGACCTTACTTGGTATTTGATGGCTTCTCTTTGTTATGCTTCATATGGATATAAAGTCCCTCTATGCCTGGGACTACATGTTAAAAAAAAAAGATGAACATTCTTGCTTGGTGGCAGGAGAAAGTGTGGCACCATTATGGCACTCAGATCTTCTCTGATCTCCTCTAAAAAGGGCACACCTAACCACCAAGTCAGCAAGGTTAAAAACAATCAATTATCTTCATCCTCCTGCCCTCCACATTTCAAAGTTTAATTTCTCTGAGCTACTAATGCAAACCTCTGTGGATTCTGATAGAGCTGCTGTAGGGCACTGTTCCTGCCCAGTCATGTTTGTGATTAACTGGGCATGTCACAGACTGCCCTCATGGCTCACCTTTGTTCACAGTATGATCGATAAAGCTGGCTTGGACAGAACTAGAAGACTGAATAGATACCTTTGTCCCCCACCTTTGCTCTCTATGTTCTTTCTAGTTGTGTCAGCAGTTGCCCTGGGGTTGGTACAAACAGTCCTGAGCTGAGGGCAGCTGACTCTGAGAAGGGACGAGTCCTGTAGCAGTCAGGGGCTGGGGGGTGGGTGGGGAACCACTACTGCCTGAATTCCTTGGCTCCCACTTTGCCTTTAGTTCTGGGGTTTGTTGGAAAGCTGAGAGCACTGGCCGACTGCAGAATCCCCAGATTTAGCTTGTTTCATTCACTCTTCCCTCCCGCCCTTCCACACATCTCCCTGTACCCAGTACCTGCCACTCGGAGGTCACAGGCCAGGGCAAGTTCCAGGCCTCCACCCAAGGCAAAGCCATCCATAGCTGCAATGGTGGGTGCAGGGAACGCTGCTGTGGAGACAAAGGAGGGCTCAGCCTGCGAGGCCCTGGTAGGACCAGGACAGTGTCTCAGGGTAGGAGACGGTCTAGCTGGTTGTGATAGACGGCGTCATTGGTCCCAAGTTTGGGGAGCTTACCTGGTACCTCGGCCAGGTTATCTTAGCAGTTAATTTTCCCACTGGGGAAAGTTGTGGGATCCTCTGGGGAATAGGAGTGGGGAGATGGATGGGCAGGGTGATGCCTGGTCAGGCCCACCCTCTTGTGGGCTTCCCTGGGACCCGCCTTATTGCTCTCCCTTCTCATTCTGTGTGTTGGGAACAGAATTGAATCTAACATGGGGAAGGCAGACGGGCAAACAGGTGATGACGACCCAGGGTGATCAGTGATGTGAGAAGGGATGCTTGGATGATAGGCCTGAGATGGCTTCGTGGAGGAGGAGGCACTGGTGGTCTTAAAGAATGCATAAAGAGTTCAGATGGCCTAGGAGGGATATTCCAGAAAAAGGAACAAGCATTTGTCAAAGCCTGCAAGTATGCTTGCTGGTAGTTGACTCTGGAATGGCCAGGCTTGGACCCTGAGGGCACAGAGGCTGGGCATCAGAACTAGCAGGGCACGAATGCTGGGGAGCCAGTGCCCTTTTGGACCCTCGTGACACCCTCCTCCGTGTAGAATTCCTTGTCCCTGCCCCCTCTCCCTGGGAGAATCATCTCTCCACAGAGCTCACAACAGAAACCATTCTGTCTTTAGAGTATGGTAGATTGGGTGAGGCTGGGATGAGCAGGACCCCTGAATGCCCTCCTCTCCCCGCTCCAGAGCCCTCACCAATCTCAGTCATCAGGCCTCGGAGCCGCTGGACAAAGAGCCCCACTTCTGCCTCGCTCATCTGCTCCCGCTCCTTCAGGTCTGCGCCTGCAGATGCAAGGGTGACAGCCCTTGGGAAATGATCTGGCACTGAATCCCAGGCTGTCAAAGGATCCAGCGATGGAAACCTGAGGAGAAGCAGCCACAGAGGAAAGAGAAACACCAGGAAAACTCAGTCAGGGAAGCCAGGGAGGGAGCAGGAGTTCAAAAAAGAATAGATGCAAAACCAAAAAGATAAATTGGATTCCATCACAATTAAAGCGAATGCATCAGAAGACACTATCAAGAGAGCAAAGACAACCCATGAATGGAAGGAAATACTGGCAGATCATACATCTGGTAAGGAACTGATATCTAGGCTATGTAAAGATTTCTGACAACTAAAAACACAAAGGACTTCCCTGGGGGTCCAGTGGTTTAAGACTCCATGCTTCCACTGCAGGGGGCACGGTTCGATCCCTGTTTGGGGAACTAAGATCATGCAAGCTATGCAGAGTGGTCAACAAAAAAAACCTCACAAAGGACTTGAATAGACATTTCTCCAAGGAAAATAAGCCAGTGGGATTTCCCAGCTAGTCCAGTTGCTAAGATTCTGGCTTTCTATTGCAGGTGGCCCGAGTTCGATCCTTAGTTGGGGAACTAGACCTCTCATGCCAGAACTAAGAGGTGGCATGTCACAATGAAGATTGAAGATTCTGTGTCCCTCAGCTAAGACCCAGTGCAGCCAAATATTTAAAAAAGAAGATAAGGCAGTAAGCACTGGGAAATGTGTTCAGCATCATTGGGGAAATGCAAATAAAAACCAGAATAGGATACCGCTTTTTACCCATTCAGACAGTGATTATAAACAACAAACAAAAAAAGTGTTGACATTGGAGTGGAGAACTCTGATTTACTGCTGGTAGGAATGTAGAATGATACAGCTGCTGTGAAAAATACTTTGGTGCTTCCTCCAAAAGTTCAAAGGAGGATTACTATGTGTTCCAGCCACTTTACTCCTAAGTATATACCCCAAAGGATTGAAAGCAAGGACTCAAGCAGATACCTGCACACCAATGTTCATAGCAGTATTAATCACAATAGCCAAAATGTGGGAACCACCCAAGTCCATCAGCAGATGGATTTAAAAAATGTGGAATATATATGTGAAAAGGAATATTATTCACTTTTAAAAAGGATAGAAATTCTGCAATATGCTACAACATGGATGAACATGAAGTACATGATGCTAAGTGAAATAAGCTCGCCATGAAAGGACAGATGTGTGATTCTGCTTGTAAGAAATAGAGTAGACAAATTCGTAAAGATAGAAAGTAGAATGGAGGGTACTGGGTGTTAGGGAAATGCGGAGGAATTGCTTAATGAGTATACAGTTTATTGAGATGATGAAATAGTTTTTGAAATGGATAGTGGTGATTGTTGAATAACGTTGTGAATATACTTGCTGCTGCTGCTGCTAAGTCGCTTCAGTCGTGTCCGACTCTGTGTGACCCCATAGACGTCAGCCCACCAGGCTCCCCGTCCCTGGGATTCTCCAGGCAAGAACACTGGAGTGGGTTGCCATTTCCTTCTCCAATGCATCAAAGTGAAAAGTGAAAGTGAAGTTGCTCAGTCTTTTCCAACCCTCAGCAACTCCATGGACTGTAGCCTACCAGGTCCCTCCGTCCATGGGATTTTCCAGGCAAGAGTACTGGAGTGGGTTGCCATTGCCGTCTCCGGTGACTGTACTTAATACCAGTGAATTTTACACTTACAAGTGATTAAAATATAAATTTTGTGTAATGTATATATTTGTGACAACTCAAAAAATACATTACATAGTAATAAAATTTTATTAATTATTTTTTCCTGTTTTATTGAGAAATAATTGGCATACATCAGGTATAATTATTTTTTACAAGAAGGGCTTGGTGGAAGAGGCTGAAGGTCAAGGAAGATGAGGAGTGAGTGCAGGGGACAGTGGCGTGGGGGTGGGCAGGGTCCTTGGTGAGAGTAGTGCCAGTGGAGGGTCACTGAAGGCCAGATAGCCGGAGCCTGAGGCAGTAGTAAGAGGTGAACACACTGTCTGCAAGTCCTAGATTATGGGAAAGTCAGTTGGGAGAGCCCTCGGGAGTCCGATTAGTCCTGGCCCCTCAGTGACAGATCAGGAAACTGAGGCCCAGAGAGAGACAGGGACTAGCCCGGAATTCCAGAGCAAACTAGGGGCAGATTCAGACCTCCTGCACGCCACCTACTTTCCTGTCCTTCGCTGGGGGGGTGAGGAGCAGGGCTAACAGTCATGAAGTGACTGTGATGGAAGACGTCAGACCAAGGGGGAGCCAAAGGAAGGGGATGGAGTAGGAGGAGGGCCTCCATCAGGGCAGCGGGGTCAGGCAGACTGGTCCGCATACTTCCCTTGCCACCTCCCTCCCCAGGCTGCTCACTGGGATCCTGACAGTTGAGGCCTGGGGACTGAGCCACATGCCCTTGAAACTGCCTAGGAATCACTCGCTTCCCAGCCTCGCCCTCCGCAGCCTCTTCCCGTCTCCCCAGTGCCCCCTCCACAGCCGCCCCAGAGTCAGTTCTTAGCTCAACTCTCATTCGCTTGCTTCTTGTGGGCCTGGGATGCGGCATTTCTCGTCTCAGAAAGGAAGTCGGTGGTGCTTGCCCTCCCTGTTGTGAGGACCAAATGGTGCAGAGACGTGGAAGAGCTTCGCTGACAGGGACTGAAAGCTTGTGGGTGGGCAAAGGGGCGGTAAATCAGTCCTATCTTGGCCACAGACCTGGTGAGTATCTTTGGACTCCGTTTTCTCATTTCCTCAATGAAGGGTGAGAACAGAAAGAATAGGGATTTGGGGGTCAGAGAGGTCAAGCTCTAACTGAATTCTCACTAGCTGTGTTGCTCTAAGCAAGGAATTTCACCTCTGAGTT
Source organism: Oryx dammah (assembly GCF_014754425.2). NCBI lineage: Eukaryota > Metazoa > Chordata > Mammalia > Artiodactyla > Bovidae > Oryx > Oryx dammah. Next base: position 91,234,126 of record NW_024070212.1, on the reverse strand, counting down.
CATGTCTTTAAATGGGAATGAGCCCTGTGCTGTGTGCTAAGTCGCTTCAGTCATGTCTGACTCTTTGCGACCCTATGGACTGCAGCACGCCAGGCTCCACTGTCAATAGGGATTCTGCAGGCAAGAACACTGGAGTGGGTTACAATTTTCTCCTCCAGGGGATGTACCCAACACGGGATCAAACCCGTGTCTCCTGTGTCACCAAGCCGGTTCATTAGCAATAGCTAATGGGAAGCCCTGAGTCCTGTGCTAGAAATGACCTAAAGTGAAGTCACTCAGTTTTGTCCGACTCTTTGCGACCCGTGGACTGTAGCCCACCAAACTCCTCCATCCATGAGATTCTCCAGGCAAGAGTACTGGAGTGGGTTGCCATTTCCTTCTCCAGGGGATCTTCCTGACCCAGGGATCAAACCCAGGTCTCCCACATTGCAGCTAGACACTTTAACCTCTGCACCACCAGGGAAGTCCTTAAATACAAGAATACAGTCTCTCAGAAAACTTCCTATAGAGACACAGAACTTCAGAGCCAGGTACTAACATCAAAGATTTCAAGGGAGGAAAGGAAGCTAGGTTGAAAGAAGAAGGGGGAGGAGGCGGGAGAGGGGGGCAAAAAGGGTGGCCTTATAGATGTCTCCTGCCACCTACAGATGCCCAGGTGTTATGGGACTTTTCCCTAGGCCTCCAGAGAAGGGAGGACTGGAACTCGACCCCACCAGAAATCAGTCCAGACCAGAACCAGAATTCGAGTTCTCTGCCAAGAGGGGGTGATCAGTCTCCAATCCTCAGCTCAGGCTGAGGGCCCTTCAACCAGATTCCTGCATCCAGGACCGGGGCACTAGAAAAACAGGGAAGGATAGGAAGGGTTAAGGAGAGGAAAGAGAGAGGGAAGGCGAGAGAGGTCAATAAAGTCTCTTGTTCCTTACCAGTCAGGGCACTCTGGCCAGTTGTCTACGTCAGGAGGAGACCAGGGACAAAAGGGTCCCAGTTGCAGCCACTGGATCTGGTCCATTGGCAGGCAAGCTGGCCCCTGAGTACCCCGAGTGGTCAGGATGTCAGTCTCAGTGAAGAAGAGTCCCACCAGAGTCACCATTTGTTGCAGGAAGGAGGACCCCTTCCAGAGCCTGAAAATGGGCTCTTGTCTAACACTCAGAAATGAATTGTCTGAGGAGACACATGTGCTGACAAAGCAAGAGATTTTATTGGGAAAGGGCACCCAGGTGGAGAGCAGTAGGGTAAGGGAACCCAGGAGACCTAAGTATCCCCTAAATGCAGGCTGGTGGGAGCCCTGGGTTGGAGGCAGGGAAGGAAACCCACCTGCACAGAACACACCCTTCACTCCACTCCTGAAGATCAGGACACGCACTTGCCGGTCCTCCCGAAGCTGGGCCAGAGCTTCCAGCAGCTGCAGGGGACACCTGATCAGATATCTCCCAGCTCAGCCCCAGCCCACCCTGGTGCCCGCCCTTACTCACTTGACTGACAAAGATGTTCTCCAGGGCATTGCGGGCACTTGGTCTGTTCATCAGAATCTCAGCAATTCCTGCAGGGGACAGGGCAGTGTTGGGTGAGCCAGCTGCCCTGCTCACTCCTGGGCTGGGGCCTGGGATCTGGGCAGCCTCTACCCTTGATGAGCAGTGTGACCTGGGGCAAGTCGCACACACTCAGGCCTCAGTTTTTCCAACCATAAAATCGGGAGAATAACCCTTGCCCTTTCTGCCTCACAGAAGTGGAAGGGCTTGAGAACCTCGGAGCACCGTGGGGAGAGGGACGAGAATAACTGCCCCAGTGGTCCCTGCCTGCTTCTGCCATTGTGAGACACTCACACACACCTACACACCCCTTCTTCAATTTCATATGTCTCTCTCCATGTGATTCTTTTCTCTACAGCCAGACTTCTTCCTCTCAACCTGAATGAGTTATGAAAACGCCACCACCCAGAAACCTCATGTGCCTTGACTCATTCATTGCTCCCACCTCACCCCAAAAGTAACAACTCTCCTGACTTTCTTTTTCCTCCTGAGTTTTTATGGTGATCACTTTCCTGCGTTTCTTAACAATTTTATCACAAAAATATTCTTCTCTAGACATTATAGTTCAGACTTGCTAACTAAAAAAAAAAAAAAAAAAAACTCTTAAAAGCTTGTTAAAAACTCTCGGCTTCTGCTTCTAGCCCTGTCTTTCCCTCAAAAGTTATTTATTAAAGAAACTGGGGCGGGACTTCCCTGGTGGTCCAGTGGCTAAGACTCCCTTAATGCAGGAAGCCTAGGTTCAATCCCTAGTCAGGGAACTAGATCCCACATGCTGCAACTAAGATTCCAAATACTACAACTAAGACTGGCACAGCCAAAAAAAGAAAAAAGAAAAAAGAACCTGAGGCATTGACCTGTAAGGTTTCCTGAAGCATGGAATTTACTGATTGCACACTCATGGGGCAAGTGAGCAGATGCCTCTGTGATAAGAATTTAACAACTAATCCCGAGGCTTGAGCACATTCACATTCTGTCCTCTTTGGCAAGAGAATATCCTTTGCCCTGCTGCTAAGTCACTTCAGTCATGTCTGACTCTGTGCGACCCCATAGACGGCAGCCCACCAGGCTCCGCTGTCCCTGGGATGCTCCAGGCAAGAACACTGGAGTGGGTTGCCATTTCCTTCTCCAATGCAGGAAAGTGAAAAGTGAAAGTGAGGTCGCTCAGTCGTGTCCGACTCTTAGTGAGCCCACCAGGCTCCTCCGTCCATAGGATTTTCCAGGCAAGAGGACTGGAGTGGGGGGCCAGTGCTTTATCCTATCCTTTGCCCTACTCATGTGATATTCTTTCATGAGAACCAGTGAAACTTCTTGAAAGGCTTTTCCGTATTCAGTTAGTAATTTTCTTGCCTTCCATTCTCTTAAGTCTTCTCCAGTCTAGCTCCCACCCCATCACTCGGCAGAAACTGTTCTTGCCTAAGTGAGACCAGTGTAACCAGTGTAATCACATCACTCACCGAGAGACATATTTCCATCCTGCTCTCAGGCTCAGCAACAATTAACTCTCCTGACCAAACACCTGCTCCTCCTTGAACATTTTCTACTGTGGTCTTTTTGGATTTTTTAGTAGACAGTTTTTTTTCAGAACAGTTTTAGGTTCACAGCAAAATGGAGTAGAAAGTGCTTCCCTGATGGCTCAGAGGGTAAAGAATATGCTTGCAATGTAGAAGACCCAGGTTCAATCCCTGGGTTTGGAAGATCCCCTGAAGAAGGAAGTGGCAACCCACTCCAGTATTTTTGCCTAAAGAATTCTACAGACAGAGGAGCTTGCAGGCTATAGTCTGTGCGAATGAAAGGAATCAGACATGACTGAGAAAGTATGGAGATTCCCATAAATACTCTAGCCACTGCACAGGCATGGCTTCCCACCAGAGTGGGACATTTGTTACCAAAGATTAACCTCCATGCATATATCATTATTACCCAACTTCCACAGTTTACCTTAGGGTTCACTCTCAATGTTGCATATGCTATGGGTTTTGACAAATGTATAACAACATGTACTTGCCTGTGACTCCACATTTTCCTGGCTTTCCTACCTCTCAGATGATGCCCTGCACTTCTTTTCAAGGTTTTCTTCTACCCAGTTTAAAAATTCTTAATTCATTTATTCAACATATATCTATAATAGGTAAAAATTTTCATTTTCAGAGTGAGGTATAGTGGGAAAGATACTACAGGTAAGAGACTATTCCATTTGAAAAATTGTATCTTATTGAATGTGTTAATTTCTATTGTACAGCAAAGTGATTCAGCTATATACATATATATTCCTTTTCCTATTCTTATCCATTATGATTTATCACAAGATATTGAATATAGTTCCCTGTGTTAGACAGTAGGACTTTGGTTATCCATTCTGTATATAATAGTTTGCATCTGCTAACTGCAAACTCCTAATGCATTTTTCCCCAACCTTTGCTTCCCCTTGGCTACCACAAGTCTGTTCTCTATGAGACTACTCAAGTAGTTGAAGTTCCGGAAAGGTCAGTCCAAGATCTCTTTCTTCAGTCGTTTGTACAGTTTTGTATTTAACACACACTGGCCTCTGTACTAAACACTGATGTCAGAGACTAGAGCAGACTCAGTCCCTGTCCTCTTAGATCCTACAGTCTAACAGAGGAGATTGACATTCAGCAAGGAATTACTATTTGTGACCAGTACATGGGGGGATAAAGACACGAGTTGGGGGTTTAGAGTGGGCAGAGGGGAGCCCTAGTGTAGAGGATCAGCAGTGACTTCCTGGGGGGAGAAGTGACCTTCCAGCTGAGAGCTGAGGAATGAACAGGAGTTAGCCAGACAAGTGTGTGTGTGTGTTGGTGGGAAAAGCCTATATCAGACAGAGGGAGTGGCACAGATGAGGGCCCTGAGTGTAGCAGAGCGGGTACTACAGGGTTTGTAGAGCTGGGCCTTTAATGTGTTTTGGCTGCACCTGAGAATTAGACCAAGATAAAACAGATTAACAGGAGAAAAGCATACAAATTTGTTCAAATTTTATGTAACACATGAGCCCTCAAAAGGAAACGAAGACCCTAAGAATGGTAGGGCCTACATGCTATGACAAACCTAGGTAGCGTGTTGAAAAGCAGAAACATTACTCTGCTGACGAATGTCTGTATAGTCAAGGCTATGGTCTTCCCAGTGGTCATGGATGGTTGTGAGAGCTGGACCGTAAAGAAGGCAGAGTGCCAAAGACTGTGCCAAACACCTTTGAACTGTGGTGCTGGAGGAGACTCCTGACAGTCCCTTGGACAGCAAGGAGATCAAACCAGTCAACCTTAAGGGAAATCAACCCTGAATACTCACTGGAAGGACTGATGCTGAAGCTGAAGCTCTAGTATTACGGTCACCTGATGTGAACAACCGACTCATTGGAAAAGTCCCTGATGCTGAGAAAAATTGAGGGCAGAAGGAGAAGAGCGTGTCAGAGGATGAGGTGGCTGGACGCATCACCCATGCAATGTACATGAATTCTGGGAGATGGTGACGGACAGGGAGGCCTCGTGTGTTGCAGTCCATGGGGTCACAGAGAGTCAGACACAACTGGGCAGACGAACAACCCACAACATGCTTTTATAGTAGGTTGAAGGAAGAGCAGCAGCCGTGGCAAAGTTAACTGTGTGGGAGTCTACAGGAAGTTAAGGCCTGTTTCTACACAGTTGTCTGTTCACACTTGTCTATTTTAACACACTTGTCTGTTTGCATAGAATTCTCTTGGCTTCAACTCCCTGTTGAAGCCCATAATGAGAGACCACACTACTGCTGCTGCTGCTGCTAAGTTGCTTCAGTCGTGTCCGACTCTGTGCGACCCCATAGATGGCAGCCCACCAGGCAGCCCCATCCCTGGGATTCTCCAGGCAAGAACACTGGAGTGGGTTGCCATTTCCTTCTCCAATGTATGAAAGTGAAAAGTGAAAGTGAAGTCGCTCAGTCGTGTCTGACTCTTCATGACACCATGGACTGAAGCCTACCAGGCTCCCCCGTCCATGGGATTTTCCAGGCAAGAGTACTGGAGTGGGTTGCCATTGCCTTCTCCGAATGAGAGACCATAGCCCCTGCCAACTTCAGGACTGCAGCCTGATAAAACCCTGAGAAGGGAGTTTGTGGGTACTTTGAAGCAGAGAACCCAGCAAAATTGTACCTGGACTTCTGACCTATGGAAACTATGAGATAATAAATGTACACTATTTTAGCAACAGAGTCTGTGGTAATTTGTTATGTGGCAGTAGAAAACAAATACAATCATGACATCCTGGGGTTGGCAGGAACTTTCCTCTCTCCTCTTCATTTTCCTGTTCTGTCTTTCCTTTTTCTCTGGCTAACGCTCTCCCATATTTCATCTCTAGCTCTCTCTTGCAGAATGCAAATATGGTGCTCGGCTGAAGTCACAGCTCAGTCACATACCAGCTCCATGGCCTTGGACAAGTTACTTTATCCTTCTGACCTTCACTTTCCTGATCTATAAACAGAAATACTAAAAAGGTTGTAATGAAGTGAGATAATGTCCATAAGTGTATAAGCAGAGTTTGTGGGCACTTTGAGCAGGGAAAATGCACAGAAGCTGGTGAAAGTCTAGGACCCAATATGATGTGTGAGCTCTAAGCTGGGAGACCTCAGGGGCCAGACAGGGTGTCTTTGGCTTTCATTCATTCACCTGGCAATGTTCAGCTTGTACTACCACATGCCAGGCCTTGGAGAAATAGAGGACTCAGCCGTGGCCCCTGACTTCTTAGTTGACACCCTATTCTGGGAACATTGTCCTTGCTGGGCCCCAGTAATAATGATGGGTTTGCATTGCGCCCTCTCTACTCTTATCAGACTCCTGTGATGGTTTGATCTGCTTAGCAGAAGACCTAAGTCACATCTGTCTTGGTCTGGATCACACAGTGATGTGGGTGGGAGTCGATAGGAACCACTGGAAGGTCGTGTGGGTATGTGTGCTCAGTTGCTCTGTAGTGTCTGACTCTTTGTAATCCCTATGGACTGTAGCCTGCAAGGCTCCTCTGTCCATGGGATTCTCAAGGCAAGAACACTGGAGTGGCGTTGCCATTCCCTTCTCCAGGGGGATCTTCCTGACCCAGGGATCAAACCCAAGTCTCCTGTGTCTCCTGCACTGGCAGATTCTTTTACTACGGAGCTGTGTGGGAAGCCTTAATAATCCCTTAGTATATAGAGGGGGAAACTGAGGCTCAGAAAAGAAGAGCATGTGCCAAAGTTACTAGGTGGACCCAGCTAGCAATCCTCACTCTCAGAGTTAACAAGTGATGAAGAAGACAAGTCCAGAAAGAAGGAATGTAAAAGGACAAGGGTGGGGGAAGAGAGTGTAATTCCTAAGTGGTTTACAAAGGTAGAGAGGGAGGAGAGGACCCAAGTCAGGGGCATAGTTAGAAGGAAACACTTAAGTGGGATGGCTTAAAATGAACAAACCCATGGTAGGAGAGATAAGGTGACGTGGTCAGGTTGTGGTGGAGAACCTTGAATATTCAGCTCAGGAGCTGGAGTAAAGCCATAAGGGTGAGGAGTGGTTAACGGGCTAATCTCATTTTCAAAGACAACAGGCCCAATGTGACAATGCTCTGGTGCTATCACGCCAAGTGGAAGGCAGGACTGCTGTCTTCCGGGAGGATGGTGGGATGGTTCTCCTGTGTGTGGCTCTCCTCCTTATGCCTCTTCTTGGTTTCCTTATCTCCTTCCCTCTAGGACATTCTATGTGCCCTCTGGCAGGGGCAGAAGCTTAATCTCCTTATTGTTGTTGTTCAGTGGCTCAGTCATTTCTGACCCTTTGTGACCCCACTGCCTGCAGCACTCCAGGTTTCCTTGTCTTTCACTGTCTCCTAAGTTTGCTCAAATTTATGTCGTTTGAGTCGATCTTGGCATCCAACCATTTCATCCTCTGTCACCCTCTTCTCCTCCTGCCTTCAATCTTTCCCAGCATCAGGGTCTTTTCCAATGAGTCAGCTCTTCGCATGAAGTGGCCAAAGTATTGGATCAGGTTCAGCATCAGTCCTTCCAATGAATATTCAGGGTTGATTTCCTTAAAAAATTGACTATTTTGAGCTCTTTGCTGTCCAAGGGAGTCTCAAGAGCCTTCTCCAGAACCACAGTTAGAAAGAAACAATTCTTTGGTGCTCAGTCTTCTTAAAGAGCTTCCCTTGTGGTTTAGGGGCTTCCCCGGTGGCTCAGACAATAAAGAATCTGCCTGCAATGCGGGAGACCCTAGTTCGATCCATGGGTTGGGAAGATCCCCTGGAGGAGGCCGTGGCAACCCACTCCAGTATTCCTAGAACAAAATCCCTAGAACAACTGAATCTGTGTAAACTAAAACTTCGACACAAATAGCACTACTTTAAATGCGGGGAAGGTTAGAGGGGTTGGGACTGGGGAGAAAGTAGACAAGAGGCCTTTGCCCAGCTGGTGACACACAACCAGCAGGGGAATGCCACTCACTGATTGCAAAGTCCAACCACTGCCCTTTACCCGCCTTTGCAGATAAAACTACCCCCAAACAGAAACAAAACAAAGTAAAACACAACCAAACAAAACCCAAGAAAAGGCTCAATCAAGGTGTTTTTGCCAGCGGCTGCTGCGAACTTTTCTTGATTGAGCAGGACTCCAAACTCCATGAGCAGCTGCAGGGCAATTGTGCAGGGGGCATCAAGCTTTCCTCTGGTCTCTCCTCTCTCCCCTCCCCGCCCCCACCCCCAACTGTGTCCTCTCCTCTGCTCCTCCTTCCCAGGAGGCCGGGCACCCTAAGCCAAATTGGAATTGGTTTCGCTGCCCAGCCCACTGGAACCTTGCCAGGAAGTTTGGCCTGGAAGGAAATCAGGTATTTTAAAGCTCTAGTTGGGGCTGGGCTTGCTGGCACCTAGTTCTACCCTTGAACAAGTCCCCTCTCTTTCCTCACAGCCCCGGGGAACCAAATATGGGGCTGAAGGGACAGATATTGATGTAAAATCCCATCGCAATTACTGTGGGAGCGGCGGGTGAGGTGGTCACCTACTAAAGGATTTAGGCCTGGGGAGCCTCTACTGGGATGCAGGAGCTTAGGGGTCCTATCCTCAGACACACTGAGCAACCCGCCTCCCCATTACTGGTTTTGGGGTAGGAGATAGATGGGCCCTTGGGCCGGACAGCTGGTGTTTGTCAAGTGGAGTAAAACTGAAGTTTTTCTCTCACCCAGACACTCCAAGGATAAAACTAGTGTCAGTAACTGAGCTCTGCTGGAATAAAGAGGTTAGGTGACCACTCCAGAGGTCAAGGAAAATGTCCCTGTCTACACATGTGCAGAAAGGCTTATTGGGGGTCAAAAAGAGAGGAGGTGCCACCCCATAGTAAGTGTGGACACAGCAGTCTCTGCAGTGGGATCCATGTTAGCAAAGTGTTGCGCAGACATGTTGGAGAGGTCTAGGACCAGTCAGTTGTGAAGGTACAAGATAATTTGCCATATATAAAGACCCAAAGGCTGCCCTTTATAAGTGATTTAACTCACCTCTTTACTGGCCTCCTCCTTGTTAGAGAGACCCCCCCCATTCCCTTTCTCTCTGGGTGTGTATTTCTGCCTAGCTTTTCTGACTTAAATATAACTGCTTCTCTGTGTGCTCTCCCATATGTTGTGCTGTGTCTGTAATAAGCTTTGTACTTGTTTTTACAGTCTTTGCCTCCTTGAAACATTCTTGTTTTCAAATGGGGCCAAGGCCACGTTCCTTCTAGCCTCTCCTTGCTGGTGGTCTTGCAGCTAGGATTCCTGGTTTTCATCCAGGCTACCCACCCAGGTTCAACTTCTGGGTGGGGAACTAAGATCTCTCTTAGGACCACTCACTGCTTTCTCTCTCTGAGATCAGCTTCAATCTGCCTGCGTGTAGTGGGAGCACAGGCCATGGGTCACTGCCTGGCAACAGCACCAGGCGTGCTGGACCCTGTCTCCTTCAGCCCAGTGGCGCTCACCCCAGCTGCCTCCCAGGCTCACCAGGACAGCAAGCGCACTTAGCACGGTCTGGACCCACCAGAACTCATACCTGGATCTCCCGGCCTGCAGCCCCCAGGTTGGAGGAGCAGCCTCGGGTCCCAAGTGGCCTCCAGAGATGCAAAAAGTGCAGGGTGCTGGTCAGGGCGCACAGCATTGGGGCCTACTCTGGGAACGGGCCACTTGGCCTTCCACCACCGCCTCCCGCTGAAAGCTCGCTGCTCTGCCCCAGGCCTTCAAAAACTGTTCCTCCTTTGGGAACACCCTCAGCCTGTTGGACACCAGAAGACATGGGTAGGAGAAAGCCCAGCTCTGCTGTGTGATTTTGGACAAGACTGCCAATCTCTCTTAAGTGCCAAAATTTTAATCTGTAAAGCATAGGTAATAAAAGTGATGTGCCAAATATAAAGAAAGCTGAAAGCTAAAGTAGTGAAAACAGATTTTAATCAGTAATATACTGCTGCAAAAGAGAAATGTCCAGCATGAACTGAACTCTTAACATAGTTTCTAATACCTCAAGGACACATCCCTAGAACAACTAGCCCTTTTAAAGTGCCTGCCTAAGAAAACTCAAGACTGCCAAAAGAAATTACTGTTTGTTCCAGCCAACATCTGAAGGTAGGGCTCCTATCTCGCAGTCTCTGAGGAAGCCTACGCTTGCAGAAAGGACAGCAAAGCTAGAATAGTTCCATGTGGACTAACCCCACTCTGCGTATTTTGAAAGTTTTCACTTCCCCGACTGTACACCGTCCTGGCTCACCCACCTCCCTATTCCTTCTTCTCCTTGTAAAATCTCTTCTCACTACTTTAGGGGAGGCTGAAGCCTAGCAGAGAAGAGGGCTCAGAGGACCCTGGCTAGAGTTCAGTGATAGAATCTTTGTCACTAGCTCATGATAGTTCCTCTCTGTGACCCTCAAGGTTAATTGGGGCTTATCTCACTCCTGGCTATTTGTAAGCTGCCCTTGTTTCCAACAAATTAACTCAGGTTGTGGATCACCAGGCCATCTGTCCCTGTCCCTTTCCTCCACATTACTGGGCACAACTCCAACTCTGCCACTCCTTAAACAGTCACAGGCATGAGGCTGCATAGTTTAGTTCAGTCGCTCAGTCGTGTCCGACTCTTTGCGACCCCATCACTGTAGCCCACCAGGCTCCTCCATCCGTGGGATTTTCCAGGCAAGAGTCCTGGAGTGGGGTGCTGCATAGAAAGATTTTTACAAGAGTTTGGGAAACAACTGTGGGACTTCACTTCTCATACTTAAGGAGGTTAAAGCTAACTGTTATGGACTGAATTGTCTTGCCCCAAATGTATGTGTTGAAGTCCTATCCCTCAGTACCTCACAATGTATTTGTAGACAGAGTCTTTAAAGACGTAATTAAGTTAAAATTCGGTCATTAGAGTTGGCCCTAAATAAAAATAACTGATATCCTTAGAAGAAGAAAAAGTTTTAAACACAGATGAGTATAGGGAAGACAAAGGGGAGGGTGGCCATTTAGAAGCCAAGGAGAAGCCAAGGCCTCAGACAGAATGAACCCTGTCATTACCTTGATCCTAGACTTCTAGCCCCCAGAACTGTGCAGAAATATATTGCTGCTGTTTAAATTATTCAGTTTGTGACTTTGTTATGGCAACGCTAGCAAACTAATCAGAGAAAGCAATGGCACCCCACTCCAGTACTCTTGCCTGGAAAATCCCATGGACGGAGGAGCCTGGTAGGCTGCAGTCCATGGGGTCGCTGCGAGTTGGACACTACTGACGACTTCACTTTCATTTTTCACTTTCCTGCATTGGAGAAGGAAATGGCAACCCACTCCAGTGTTCTTGCCTGGAGAATCCCAAGGACTGGGGAGCCTGGTGGGCTGCCGTCTATGGGGTCGCACAGAGTCAGACACAACTGAAGCGACTTAGCAGTAGCAGCTAACTAATACACCAAGTAAAGAAACTTCCTTTCCTAAGAGGAAATCTGGTGCCTGGGTTTTAAAATAAGAAGGTGCTCTGCCTCCTCTCTACGTTATGATTATTTCTGGGATTCCAAGGAAGCTTAGCAAAGGAGCAATGGAGGTGGGATTAGAGTGGTAGTAATAGTATGGCCATAGTAATAACATTTTTTTTCTCCTTTTAAATCCTGCCAGTTTTATGCCAAACTCCCTTAATAATCTCTTCTGAATTTATAACATGAAATTAAAATTATTGTTTTAGTTATTTTAATTTTGTTTATTTGTTTTAGTTTCTTGACTCTTTGTTACTGTGCACAGGTTTTCTCTAGCTGTGGTGCAAAGGCCTCTCACTGTAATGGCTTCTCTTGCTGCAGAGCATGGGCCCTAGGGTGCGTGGTTCAGTCATTGTGGTGCCTGTGCTTAGTTGCCCCATGGTATGTGGAATCTTCTTGGACCAGGGATTGAACCTGTGTCCCCTACATTGGCAGATGGATTCTTAACCACTGGACCACCAAGGAAGTCCTGTTTTAGTTATTGAGGGATATATGCAGAGCACTCTGACAGTGATGATAGGAATATCTTTAATGGAGGCTAGATGACAGTTTATGTTTAGATATTACCTCTATTTTTTACTGTGAAATCCCAATTTTAATAATTTAGCCTGCAGCTATACCTACACAGGTGTGAAATATCATATATACAAATTGCTTGTAATAGCAAAAGACTGGAAACCATGTTAATATACAACAGGGACTGCTTAAATAAATTATGGTTTACTTTGTCGACAAAAGTCCATCTAGTCAAAGCTATGGTTTTTCCAGTAGTCATGTATGGATGTGAGAGTTGGACTATAAAGAAAGCTGAGTGTCGAAGAATTGATGCTTTTGAGCTGTGGTGTTGGAGAAGACTCTTGGGAGTCCCTTGGACTGCAAGGACATCCAGCCAGTCCAACCTAAGGGAGATCAGTCCTGGGTGTTCATTGGAAGGACTGATGTTGAAGCTGAAACTCCAATACTTTGGCCACCTGATGTGAAGAGCTGACTCATTGGAAAAGACCCTGATGCTGGGAGAGATTGAGGGCAGGAGAAGGGGACAACAGAGAATGAGATGGTTGGATGGCATCACCAACTCAATGGACATGAGTTTGGGTGGACTCTGGGAGTTGGTGATGGACAGGGAGGCCTGGCATGCTGCAGTTCATGGGGTCACAAAGAGTCAGACATGACTGAGTGACTGAACTGAAGTGATACACTGAATACTATGCAGTTATGAAAAAAACACAGGAAGCTCTAATGTGGGCTTCAAAATCTATTGTATGAAAAAAGTCAACATTGGAATAATGTGTGATTTTTAATTTAATTAATTGAAAGTCACTCAGTCCTGTCCAACTCTTTGAGACCCCAGTCCATGCAATTCTCCAGACCAGAATACTGGGGTAGGTAGCATTTCCTTCTCCAGGGGATCTTCCCAACCCAGTGATCAAACCCAGGTCTCCTGCATTGCAGGTGGATTCTTTACTAGCTGAGCCACAAGGGAAGCCCAAGACTACTGGAGTGGGTAGCCTATCTCTTCTTCAGCAGATCTTCCCAACCCAGGAATTGAACTGGGGTTTCCTGCATTGCAGGCAGATTCTTTACCAACTGAGCTATCAGAGTGTGTGAAGATAGCTAAAAGTTGTGTTATAGAGAAGGACAGCATTATTTAGGTGTGCATATATACACTTGTGTGGCTTCCCAAGTGGTGCAGTGGTGAAGAGTCCACCTGCCAACACAGGAGACACAATAGAAGTGGGTTTGATCTCTTGCTTGGGACGATCCCCTGGAGCGGGAAATGATGATATGCTGCAGTATTCTTGCCTGAAAAATTCCCTGGACAGAGGAGCCTGGTGGGCTATAGTCCATGGGGTCGCAGAGTCGGACACAACTGAGCACACACGGTGTTTCCACTCCTGTCATGAGGGAGCTATATAAAATATTTCTAGGATGGGGAAGAGGAACTCGGGAACTGGCAATAGGGGTAGGAAGGAGAAATTTTACAGTTTGACTTTTTAAAATTTTTGAATCTTGATTCATGTTTTAAGTCTTATCTACTCAAAAATAATTAAAATGAAAATGAACACGATGACAAGAATTAAAATAAGACACTATAGTAATGACAAAAAAAGTAATACACACGTAAGATCAAACCATTCAAAAGGTACAGAGGACTATAAAATTAAAACAAAAACAGTCTCTCTCCTATATTGTATACATTTAAAAGAACATTTCCTGTATTTTATGGAGTATTTTTAGATATTTTGTGGTAGAATTTTTGGATTATCTAGTCTTCCACATTGGAAAGGAAAGTGTCCCTTTCTAATGTTTTCAGCATTAACTGCAATGTTTATTATTCTGTCTCCACCTCTATGGGCTCTATTTTGAAACCAATATCCAATGGACAGGGAGCATTTGTTGCACGATAATTAACCTGGACCCTGTGACTTCTTGTTCTATTGTGTTGTTTATCCACCAATCATAATGCTATCTTTATCAGTCAATCAGAGTTTCAAGAAACAACTCTCCACTTCATGACTTCTTCAGTGCCTGCCTTATGCTAGGCTCTAGGGATAGGGAGGAAAAGGGGAGATTCTTTGCCCCTTGTCTGACCAGGTTAAGATTTTACTAAGCTGACCCATTCTTTAGTGGAGGCTCCTTAGAATCACCTGGAAAAACTAAACATTCATGCCTAGGCTTTACTCCCAGATGCTCTGATTGAGTAGAAAGTGGGCTCTGAATATGGATGTTCTGAACCTTTGGTGATTTTTATTGGAGGGTGGCACAGTATATATACATGTGCAATTTCTATAAGGCCTTTTGAAATAATAAAAATGGCCTATGAACTGAGAGTCCACTTGGTTCAGTTTCCCTTCAGGGCTAAGTGTATCTGTCTTTTGCAACCCCCTAAAGGAGATCAGTCCTGGGTGTTCTTTGGAAGGAATGATGCTAAAGCTGAAACTCCAGGACTTTGGCCACCTGACGTGAAGAGTTGACTCATTGGAAAAGACTCTGATTCTGGGAGGGATCAGGGGCAAGAGGAGAAGGGGACGACCGAGGATGAGATGGCTGGATGGCATCACGGACTCGATGGACGTGAGTCTGAGTGAACTCTGGGAGTTGGTGATGGACAGGGAGGCCTGGCGTGCTGCAATTCATGGGGTCGCAAAGAGTCGGACACGACTGAGCGACTGAACTGAATTGAACTGAGGCCAGTCAGCATCAATTTGAACATGTCCCTACCTACCCACTCCTGCCCCCAGACAGGATACTCAGTCCCCACAAAGATAGCTTGGTCAGTCTCAGAAACACCTCAGCTTACCCCAAGTCCTTTTCACCTCCTGCCCAGTAACTCCTCAGCAGCCAACTGAAGTTTTTGTTAAATGAACAAAATTCTGGCCTTAAATTCTACAAGTCCTAAGAACAGCTGGAGGGGGTGACCTTCCAGCATCTGATGCTTTATGCCATGAAGATCTATGAGGGGCTCTTATCATACACCCTTAAGACTGGAAGGGGCCTCAGAAATTTTACAAACATACACACATACAGAGTCAGTTCTCAGATTTTGCTGTTAGTTATTTTCTAAAAGTTGCTGTGAACACAAATTAGTGAATACTGAACAATTGATCCGAAGGAAAAATACAGGGTTAGGCACCTGCAAGTCTCTGCCCACAACATATTTTGTCAGTTGATCAATAAATAAGCTGGTTTTATGTGTTTCTGTTTAAAGACATCATGTTATTGTATTTGAGCTCAGGGCCAATAACACTATAACTCATGTATGAGCCAAGTTCAGTATTTTCTTCACAGTTAGAACTTCACAGGTAAACCAGGTAGTACTTCAGGCACCATGGTTGCGGGAGATTTTTAAATGGTGAAATGAACAACAAAACACAAAAATGTGAAAGCATGGCATGAAATCATCAGAAACACATTTGTTTACAGCATGAACTGGACAGGGTCTTGTGTAACCTCAACTGAGAACAGACATGTGGGGCAACTCACATTTTTTCCCCCAACTCCAGAGCTCTTGGAGTATTGATTTTGGGATTACAGAATCATTCTTATCAGTAGGAAAATCTGCAAATTCAGAATCAGCCAATAAAATCATCCCCTAAATATATAATATCGGAGAAGGCAATGGCACCCCATTCCAGTACTCTTGCCTGGAAAATCCCATGGACGGAGGAGCCTGGTAGGCTGCAGTCCATGGGGTCAGGAAGAGTCGGATACGACTGAGCGACTTTACTTTCACTTTTCACTTTCATGCATTGGAGAAGGAAATGGCAACCCACTCCAGTGTTCTTGCCTGGAGAATCCCAGGGACGGGGGGAGCCTGGTGGGCTGCTGTCTATGGGGTCGCACAGAGTCGGACACGACTGAAGTGATTTAGCATTAGCAAATATATAATATATCCACAACATACCTACAGATATATAGTCCCTGTATCAAGCGCTAAAGGCTTTGTTTCTATCACCTCCCTTAATCCTCACAAGACAAAATGTCACACAGCAGACTTTCCTGGTGGCACAGTAGGTAAGAATCTGCCTGCCAATGCAGGGGACACGGGTTCGCTCAAATCCCAGGTCTGGGAAGATCCCACAAGCCCCTGAGCAACTAAGCCACAACTACTGAGCGCAGGTGCTGCAGCTACTGAAGCCGGGGCATCCAGAGCCTGTGCTCCCCAACAAGACAAGTCACCACGTTGAGAAGGCTGCGTACCGCAAGGAAGATTGGCCGCTGCCCCTTACAACTAGAAGAAGTGCGTAAAGCAAGGAACATCCAGCAGAGCCAAACATACATAAATAATGAACAAACAAACCATATTATAAACACACAACACACACACAAGTCACTCGGCTAGTGACAGGACTTTGGTTTTATTTTAGACATTCATACAATAAAATCCGTTCCCCCTCGCCAGAAATGTATCTTTTCTAACTTCGCGACCGATAGGATACAGAGCAACTCCCAACATTTCAAAATTTTTCTTCGGGCTACCCTTTCGTGAATCCAGCCTTCCCCTCTATCTCAGACCTTGCTGCAGGCCACAGTGGCCCTCAGCATAGAGAATTTAAACCTGACGGACTGGTACTAGCCTATGGAGCCTTTTTCAAGGGCTGAAAGGGACGGGGCTTCCAACCAACCGGCGAATTCTCGCCTTGAACTTTGTCCGCTTAAGTCCCCTAGCACTTCCCTCCCTACAGTCTCCGCCGGTGGCTCCGCGCACGCGCACGCTTCCAGTTCTGCCCGCCCCGCCCCGCCCCTCGGCCGCCTCCTGTTGCTTCCCCGACTCCAAGAGCTCAGGCGGAGCTGCGGCTTCAGTCTGCGCCAACCTCAGATCCGCAAGCTTTACGTCCGCTGCGCCCGCCTGTGCCCACAGTGGTTCGAACAATGTCTTTAGCCGCTTCACAGTCTCTGCTCCGGAACCGGGTGTTTGTGGTGGGGGTTGGGATGACCAAGGTAAACCGAGCTGTGGGTCCCTGGAGGTGGGCTCCCGGCTCCGCTCAGCCTGGGTGAGGCCGCGGGAGCCCTGAGTGACCGGGAAACGGGGGTTGGGGTCGGGTGTGGGGTGTCAGGACTTGACGCCGTCCGTCTGTCTGCCCTTCCTACCGGAGGGCGCCACTGGCTTCCCACCGCCCAGCTCGGCTCCTTGTCTGTGAGGCATCAGAGTGGCGACTCGGATGGGTTGTGATGTTGATGTCTCTGCGGAATCATAATGTCGCAGTGTTGTTCTGCGGCTATATGTTCCTCCTTCTTCCCTTTTCTTCCTGGGGCGCAGTTTGTGAAGAAGGCCTCAAGATGACCGAAACTCCGCACCTCCTTTGAATATGGGTGGAAACCTAAGTTGTGTGGACCTGTAACTTGAGGCAAGGTTTGCCCCATACTCAGAAGGAAAGCAGGTCGTGAATGTCGCCAGCCCTGCACTTCCAGGAATACTCCGTGTTGGATCCCTTCTCAGTTGCAAGTGTAGGAGTAGAAATCTCAGTGATGCTCAGCGTCTTGGCACAGGTGGCAGGTTTTCTGCATCCTCCGACCTTGGCGTTTCTCACATGGTACTCTGCTTGGTACTCAGGAGGCCAGAGGCAGCTACAGTCTCATTTCTTGACATGCTCACTATCTCTGTGCTCTAGTGATGCTAAAGTATGGTAGTTTCATCCCAAACTTTTTTATGCCTCTGTTGCTTTGCTTTCTGTTGTTTTCTCTACTTAAGACCATTTGTCTTCACTTGGTTAACTTGTTTGCATTTTTAAAAGATCAATTCAGATGTTCTAAGAGAAGTTCTGATTCTCCTGACTGTCCCATAGAGCCCTGTACTTAACCTCCGTCTTAATACTTTATAGTTTATCCTGAAATTCTGTTCATATGTCTATATTCTTCTTTGGCATATAGCTATCTCCCAGGTTAATTAATTGCTATACCTGTAGCACTTTGAAAACGCCTTGTGCTTGAAGAGGTCAGTAAGTGTTAGTTGCACACTATTAAATGCATATGCTTTGTGACAGAGGGTTCCTATGGGAAGTTCTCTTTCCACGAAAACAACCTGCAACTTTTAAGGTCCTGCTCTGTGTTTCATAGACAGCTATGTATGGCAGAAGGGTGAGGGAAATCTAGGGGATCTTTTTATAAGGGCAGTAATCCCATTCCTTTTAAGAAAAGTTTATTTATTTGGCTGTGTCAGGTCTTAGTTGCAACACATAGGATCTTTAGCTGTGGCATGTTGGATCTAGCTCCTCAACCAGGGATCAACCCAGGGCCCCCTACATTGGGAGCTCAGATTCTAAGCCACTAGACCACCAGGGAATACCTTAAAAAAATTTTTTTTTAATTTATATACTAGTCTCCTCTTGAGGGCTCCATCTGCATGATTACCAAAGACCCAAGTTCTTCAGGAATGTATAATATGGAGAAGGAAAGGGTAAACCATTTAAATATGATGTATTAGGACATTTGGTTAAGTGTAGTAGATTAGAAATATGAATTTATCTCTTTTGGTGCTTTCCAACTCTCACAAAAATGACAGTAAAGAAATTAAAGTATTAACCCATCAGGGTGAAGTGACTAGGAGAGGAAACAGTAGAACGATGTCAGAAAAACAGTGGATGATCAAAAGCTGATGGGAGTGTGGTTATTGACGCAAAACAGAGAAACTCAGAGCCCAAGTTCTTGAAGAAGGATTATACTGGTTGAGTCTTCCTGCAGAACTTGAGAAGGCTTAGGACCTACATGTACTAGATGTCAAGTAAGGTGGGAATGAGAGGAGGGAAGAAAAACACTTCCGTGGTATAATTGGATTCCAAGATCCTTTTTACCACTAGGTGACTATCAGTTCCTTGTCAAGGTATTGGAGGCTTGTTCCCTGGAGAAACTGAACTGATGTGTCTCTAGAATCATCTGACCTTAGTTTTAGTGGAAGACAAGTGTGAGGCCCAAGCTGAAAAAAGGGAATTAAATGGAATTCTGTATAGTATTAAATGATAGTAATTACCAGCCCGGTTCCCAGAGCACTGGTGATCAGATACATGCTAGCTTCAGGGCAAATTTTGGAAATTATGTGAAAAGACTCCAGAGAAAAGTCAAGATTATCACTTTACTCAAAGGGCAAGATTTTAATGGACTTGAATATAGCAAGAGTATGAAAAGTTGATTGATATTCTTTTAAATTCAACATTGCTTTTAGCCTGTCAGAAACTCCCACTTTTCACGTTTTAGACTAGTATTAAAAAAGAATACCCACAATTTTCTTAAAAGGCTATTAAAGTCCTCCTCCTTTTTCTAACCACATGTCTGTGTGAGGTCATATTTGCTTCATAGACTTCAACCTAAAAAATAATGCCAAAGGTTGAATGAAGAATCAGCTGTGTCAGATGTAAGAATTCACCTGCCTCTTATGAAAGCAGATATTAAAGAGAATTGCTGAAGTGCAAAACAATGCCCCTCATCAGTTTTTCTTGAGGGGAATATAATAATTTTTAATAAAATTATTTATGTTAACATGTAATGGTTTTTTTTTTTTGAGTGAATTGTTATTTTAAATGTCCTGTTATATGTGCTAATAGGGTAAATATTGGTAACTATAACCCACATGATCAAAGTTCTGGCATCTTCAGTGATTTTTAGGAATGTAAAGCCATCTTGAGGCTGAAAAGTTTTGAGAATTACTGGTTCTAATCATTGAGTACTAAGAGCTGCTAACAAAACAAAGAGAAAAAATCATATGCTTCCAGATGAAAAAATAGACCTCTACTGATAGTTTTGCCAAAGAGATAGAGTGAGTCTGCAAGATTCTGGATCTGGCTACCAATCTGTGGGACAGAGAACAGAGGAACAGGTTGAAGTGTATGAGTATGCGATCTACAAAGTCCAGAGTGTGGGAAACTACTGTCCCAGCCATCTGGGTTCTTTAAGAGATGTGTTGAGAGGAAAAACATGTAGTGGAGGGGAACCTGTAAATTCAAAGAGAATTTAAAAGACCCATAATTTTTTTTAAAAGGCAAGGCTGAAATATAGTGTCCAAGACACTTGGGTGATAGAACTATGAAATACTACAGGAAGCAATTATTATAAGGATCAGGATAATAATTTGGGGGTGAGGCGGGGTTGAGGTAAGGGACAGCATGTTTAGAAGAGTGTGTGGAGTGGCAGGGAAAGTTCTGTTTTTTAGTTTGCGTGGTTGTTGTCAAAGATAAAGGTAGACACTAGGTAAAGTGTTAGGGCAGTTTTTAATAAATAGTATGCTATTGCAAAAGTCCAGTGTGCAGTACATGTGAGTAGAGAAGTGGAATCAGAGAAGTTTGAATTTGGTGAAGGAGAAAATCTTTGTCAATGATTACAAGAGTGTTTGCTTAAACTTTTAAAAATGAGGCAGTTAACTCCAGGAAAAACAAAACAAATTGCTCAATGAAGCACATATAATCATAATATACAACCTGGCTCAATAATAAGCAACATTGTCTTAATAAGGTAAGCACTATGTAGTGATTTAATTTAAAACTTGTGTTTCCACTGTATAAGGAGGATGGAGAACTGTAAATATATAAGTGAGGTGGTCTAAGAGACCTAATTCTCATTGTCCCTTATTGAAGACTATGATATAATTTCTTAAATTGATAAGTCAAGAAATAATAGTAGAATATTTAGAAATGTGACATTTTATAAAATAAATATCTGAAAGGATTGAAAATGGATGTTTTGGGAGCAAGTAAGACTAGTGAGTGGAGGGCAACAGATTGCTATTTTTATTATAGGCTTTAGGGTAGGTTTTTATTTATTTTTTGCATTTCTTAGCTGTGGACTTTGTTTTTTTTTCATTTACCTAGCTCCTGCTGCTGCTGCTGCTGCTGCTAAGTTGCTTCAGTCGTGTCCGACTCTGCGACCCCATAGACAGCAGCCCACTGGGCTCCCCCCGTCTCTGTGATTCTCCTACTCATCCTTAAATACCTTATTTAAATAAATATCAGTTCCTCTGGGAACTGATAGTCCCCTGAGGTTGGGTAGTTGTCTCTCCCAGATCATTCTGTACTTAGTACACTGTTGTGTAATTGCCTGCCTTCCATTACATAAGTTCCCTGTGGGTACAAGCTGTATATTATTTATTATCAGAGTCCAGCAACACTGATAGATACTCATTTTGTTTAAATGACTAGAGGAATGTATTTCTGTGGTTCTCTCTTCTGAGAAACTATCACCATAGTGTTTCCTTTTGTTATCTTCTATATTTCTAGTTCACAAAGCCTGGAGTCGAGACGAGAGACTACCCTGACTTGGCAAAGGAAGCAGGTAAAATAGAACATTTAGATCTTTGAACATTGTAATTTATTGTGTGGTCTGTCTTGATTGTGGAGCAGCCTTGCAACCTTCACAGGAAGCTTTTTCAGGGCCAAGCAGTCTAAGCTTAGGTATCAGTTGTTTAAGGGAAATTCTGGCTTCCAGAGATCAAATTGCCAACATTCAGTGGATCATAGAGAAAGCAAAGGAATTCCAGGAAAACATCCACTTCTGCATCATTGACTACATGAAAGCCTTTGACTGTGTGAATCACAACAAACTGTGGAAAATTCTTCAAGATTTGGGAATATCAGACTACCTTACTTGTCTCCTGAGAAACCTGTATGCGGGTCAAAAAGCAACGGTTAGCACCTTACATGAAACAACAGACTGGTTCAAATTTGGAAAGGAACATGACAAAGCTATTTATTGTCATCCTGTTAAAACGTCTGCCTCCAATGCAGGAGACCTGGGTTCAGTCCCTGGGTCGGGAGGATCCCCTGGAGAAGGAAATGGCAGCCCATTCCAGTATTCTTGCCTGGAGAATCCCATGGATGGAGGAGCCTGGTGGGCTATAGTCCACGGGGTTGCAAAGAGTCAGACATGACTGAGCAACTTCACTTCACTTTATTTAACTTATATGCAGAGTATATCATGGGAAATGCCAGGCTAAATGAGTCATAAGCTGAAATCAACATTGCCAGGAGAAATATCAACAGTCTCGTATATGTAGAGATGATATCACTCTACTGGCAGAAAATGAAGAGGAACTAAAGAGCCTGTTGATGAGGGTGAAAGAGGTGAGTGAAAAAGCTGGCTTAAAACTCAGCATTCAAAAACTAAGATCGAGGAATCCGATCCCATCACTTCATGGCAAATAGAAGGGGAAAAAGTAAAAGCAGTGACAGATTTTATTTTCTTGGGCTCCAAAAATCACTGTGGATGGTCACTGCAGCCATGAAATTAAAAGACGCTTGCTCCTTGGAAGGAAAACTATGACAAGCGTAGAGAGCATATTATAAAGCAGAGATACTGCTTTGCCGACAAAGGTCTGTATAAACAAAGCTATGGTTTTTCCAGTAGTCACGTACGAATGTGAGTGTGAGACCATAAAAAAGGCTCAGCGCTGAAGAATCGATGCTTTCAAATTGTGGTGTTGGAGAAGACTCTTGAGAGTCCCTTGGACTGCAAGGAGATCCAACCAGTCCATTCTAAAGGAAATAAGTCCTGAATATTCATTGGAAGGACTGCTGCAGAACCTGAAGCTCCAATACTTTGGCCACCTGATGTGAAGAGCTGACTCATTGGAAAAGACCCTGATGCTGGGAATGATTGAAGGCGAACAGAGAAGAGGGCGGCAGAGGATGAGATGGTAGATAGCATCACCGACTCAAGGGACACGGATTTGAGCAAACTCTGGGAGATAATGAGGGACAGGGAATTCTGGCATAATGCAATCCATGGGGTCACGGAGTCAGATATGACTTAGCGACTGAACAACAAAGGCCTCTCACACATGGAGGCCTTGGAAAATTCGTGGTTCCATGAAGTTCTTTAGGTGCAGTCTTTCTCCTGTGAAGGCTTCCCCTTCCTCCTTTCCCTGTCAGATTATTGCCAGGCAACCCAGAAAAAATTATTGTCATTTTTCATTAAACACTCCCTGTCTTTCCAAGTACTTGTGCACTCAGTGTTCATAAATTAGATTTCATTTCAACTCCATTTTGCAGCTCTGTGTATGCTATATAGGAAATCAGGGCATCTCTGTCCCCCAAAAGGAAGGTTCGTGAGATTTGATTTGCTGATGTTGATTCTCTAGGTGTACAATATTCATTCAGTGTTTATCGTTTGGTTGTTAAATCTTCTCCTTTTTACTATTGTCTCCAAACAGCTTCTACTTTTCTTTGAAATAGGAAATGCTTTAATCAGTTTTTCTATGTACTTTTTGTTCTGTTTCTTTGTTACTTAAAAGTGGTTACTATAATAACATATGGATAGAATATTTTGATTATACGATGGTAATGTTGAGATGAATTTACCTCTGGAATTGTCTAATAACAAGAAATTCAGCTTGATTGCCTCTGTTTACTGATTACAATTTTCTTGTTTTGCAGACATTATTAGGAAAATAAACTCAATTTAAAAAAGGATTTTTTATGTAGAATGCACTTTTAGAACTTAGCTTTGTTTTTATAAAACCCCTTGGTTCCAATTGTGAGAAGTGAGAGGGAGGTGAGAAGTGCAAAAGGGTAACTGTTCACATATCTGATGTAGTTCTAGGTGAGTATGTTCACCTTCAGCCTACATCAGTCATGTTTAATTGAACATGTATCTGAGCATGACCTGGCAGGGAAGTCCCTGAGATACTATAAATGATTTTGTACTTAGCCCTCTGGACTTACTTGTCAGCTGTGGTGCTGAGGCAAGAGAATTGGTTTAATGGAAGTCTCACCCTCTAATTCTCCAAACTGGTTTAGGAGGAGGTTCTGCTACCTTCTCCGCCCTCATTATTTCCTAAATGCATAGTGTGGAGGGAAGCGCAACCAGCAGAATTGTGTCCTGTCACATTATTTAGAGACTTCTTACTCTTTACACAGTCCTGCCCGTCTTCTTTCCCTCAGAGAAAGGTTAGGAATCCCTCTGCAGCTAAATGCAAAGTGGTAAAGCAACACCATGTAACTCTTTGAAACTGTTTCCAATATTAATAGTTACTTCTGTGCTTCCTTTGTTTTCTAATCCCTTTAACATTTTTACTTAATCATGATTTAAATCTGAAAATATATGAAGACCACGTGGTGTTAGGAGAAAATGTTCAACAAATATTAAGGAGTGCATCCCAGTCAGTTGGGAAGATTCAGTCAAAGTCTGGTGTACAGATCTCAGAGCCTTTGCCCTCTAGTATGGAAAATAAGGCAAGTTCACATACATGGTGAATAGACCATGGGAGGTACAAGATGCTTTGGCCACTTAGAGGAAGGACAGAGCACAGGCTCAAACTTACACCTTTTCACCATAACTCATTCTCTCCTACTAATTATAAGAGCAATGCAAGTTATTTATTGGAACATAGATACATAATAATGAAAGCAAAGTTTGTAACCCAGGCCTGCTGCTGCTGAATCACTTCAGTCATGTCCGACTCTGTGCGACCCCATAGACAGCAGCCCACCAGGCTCCCCCCGTCCCTGGGATTCTCCAGGCAAGAACACTGGAGTGGGTTGCCATTTCTTTCTCCAATGCATGAAAGTGAAAAGTGAAAGTGAAGTCACTCAGTCGTGTCCGATCCTTAAGCGACCCCGTGGACTGCAGCCTACCAGGCTCCTTTGTCCATGGGATTTTCCAGGCAAGAGTACTGGAGTGGGGTGCCATTGCCTTCTCCGAACCCAGGCCTAGCTACTGTTAATATTGTTCTCTTTTAATATTTATTTTTCCTATGGCTCTCTGAGATCATATTTTAAATATGTATCATGATTTCTAAAACTTATTATTATAAGCTTTTCTCTTGTCAAAATTGAAAAAAATTAACCATGTTTCTTTGTATATTTATGCCATAATTAAATTTTTTTAAAAAAATTGTTTATTTTTAATTGAAGGATAATTGCTTTACAATGTTGTTGGTTTCTGTCATACATCAGCATGAAACAGCCACGAGTGAGTGAAGTTGCTCAGTCATGTCCGACTCTTTGCGACCCCATGGACTGTAGCCTACAAGGCTCCTCTGTCCATGAATTTTTCCAGGCAAGAATACTGGAGTGGGTTGCCAGTATACACATATCCCCTGCCTCTTGAACTTCCCTTCTCCCTCCATTCTGACCCACCTGGCTAGGTTGTCACAGAATACTAGGCTGAACTCCCTGTGCTATACAGCAGCTTCCCATTAGCTATCTGTTTTACACACAGTTACGTATATATTTCAATACTACTCTCAATTCGTCTGACCCTCTCCTTCCCCCGCTGTGTCCATAAGTCTACTCTCTGTGTTTGAGTCTCTATTCCTGTCCTGCAATTAGATTCATCAGGATCATTTTTCTAAATTCCATATATACACATTTATACATGATATTTATTTTTCTGACTTACTTCACTCTGTATAACAGTATGCTATCATTTTTGTTGTATATTTGCTTTACAGCTTTTTGATATTTTAGAAGAATATATAGTGAATATCTTGCTGAACACAAATATTTGTTCTCATCACTGGTTATTTTTGAGGACAAAGCCTAGAAGTAGACTCATTGGAGCAATGAATATAAACAGTTTTATCAGTCTTGTCAGATTATGTTTCAGACCATTATTAGTTTTCCTGGGAGCATATGAGAATGCTCTTTTTTTTTTGGCTCATACATTAAGCAGGAAAAGAAAGCTGATCTGACTAAACCAATCCCATGGTCAATCATTCATATATCTTCTTAAGTTAAAAAATCTTTAAAGTGATGCATTCATTT
>NW_024070212.1:90881455-91208447 GCF_014754425.2 Oryx dammah | reverse complement strand
AAAAATCTTTAAAGTGATGCATTCATTTGGTTAGAACACACACACACACGCACACACACACACACACACACACACACAGATGGTTTATACTTCCCAGACCTCTGCTGGGGCAACTTCTTTTCCCTGTCTTGGCTTTAGTTCTTCTGTTGGTTATCTCCCTGTCTCTAAATACTCTTTCCACCACAATTGTTCTCCTTCTTGATTTATCAGTTTTAGATATCTGTTTGCTTCTCACTATGGTAGATGAGGATTTAGGTCGACCTTTTCTCTAGCTTCCGCTCTCCTCTTATTTTCATAATTTTTCTCAATTCCTCCAGTGGTCATTGCTACACCTTTGGATAGCTTCCTTGAAGCTTCTTTTCTTGTTCCATAGACAGGGTCATCTCTTGATCCTGGCTTTCTAAGATGACCATATGAGTGGTCCCACAGTTCCCCTCCTCAGCACTGACATTCTATCTTATTTTGCCCTCTAGATGAGTGATAGAGTGACAGAAATGAATAAGACACCTTGCCATTAAGGAGCTTTAAGACTCTTGGGGTTTAATATATTTATAGTTAGGTGTACAGTTAGAATAGGAAATGTTAAATATCAAAAAGGCGGTGTGAAAAAGTGTTACACTAGCTTGGAGGAAGAAATGATAATTTTTTTAAAAAATATTTTTTATTGAAGGATAATTGCTTTATAAAATTTTGCTGTTTTCTGTCAAATCTCAACATGAATCAGCTATAGGTATACATATATCCCCTCCCTCTTGAAGCTCCCTCCAAATGATCACTTTTGAAAGGTAAGATAACTTCTGAAAGGCTTAGATGATTCGATCTGAGGCTGAGTTCATTTGAATCGATCCCTGGGTTGGGAAGATCCCCTGGAGGAGGAAATGACAACCCACTCCAGATTATTGCCTGGAAAATCCCATAGACAGGCGTTGGGAGGATCCTGGCGGGCTATAGTACTTGGGGTCACAGAAAGTCGGACACAAACAGCAACTAAAGAAACTATAGAGTTAGAGAGCGACTAAACAGCAACAACACACGAGAGCTAGATTTACTCTGGTAAGACTCTAAACTTATTTTTACTCACTTAAAGTGCTATGTGATGAAACTGTTTTGTTTTTATAGGCGAGAAGGCTTTAGCGGATGCTCAGATCCCTTATTCTGCAGTGGAGCAGGCATGCATTGGCTACGTTTATGGTGCGTGGAGACTATATATTCTAAAAGTTGTTCACCTAAGTCTGTCATCAGCTACGTAAACAATACAGAAGAATTTGTGAATTTTAACCCTCAAAACTCAGAATTCAGGGTCTTATTTTCATTGTTTTTAGAATTTCCTTATGTGTCAGCCTAGTTTACTACACACATATATATTTTACCATTATTGTGTTGCCAATGAAGGGGACAAATTTAAAACACTTATCTTTAAAAAAGAAAAAATTACTCATGTAAAAATTACTACCTTGAAAAAGTAATTATTTTTCAGATGAGAAATTTTTGTTTTTTGTTGTTTTGAAATTTGCTTTTATTGATTTTTGTGTCTAATAAAATGTTTTCCATATTTTTTTTCTGATTAGAAAAATGTTGCATGTAAAAGCATAAGAAAAAATAAGTTACCTATAATCTCATTATTCATGTTATTACCATTAATTTTTTGGTGTAAATCCTTCAGTGAGTATGAATGTATGTGAATGTATTATGAATGAATTATGTATACACACATAACTGCCTTTTAAATTTAGGTCCTAGTTACATATTTTGGTCACCTGTTTTTCTCATTTTTTTGTATCCAGTATTTCTCATGTGGTTCAGTTTTCTTTCACATTATCATTAATGTGTTTCATTTTTTTTTCTGGAATAGATTAAATATTTACATGACATAAAAATACAAGAAAAAGGTGGATGGTTATATAGTGGAAAGTTTCACTCTGAATCCTGTCTCCTTGTCTATGGTTCCCTTTGCTGACTATTTCACTCATTTCTTTTTTTTTTTTTGAATTGAAGTGTATTTGATTTAAAATATTGTGTTAGTTTGAAATGTACAGGAAAGTGATTCAGTTACATATATATATTTTCAGATTATGTTACTTTATAGGTTATCATAGATGTTGAATATTGTTCCTTGTGTTACACAGTAAATACTTGTTACTTATCGATTTTGTTTATAGTGGTGCTGTGTACATTAATTTTTAGTCTACCTTTTCATAGGTAATTTATGCATATAAAAGTAAATATACATGAGTGTATAAATACTCCTCCCTTTCTTTTGTTGGACACATGGTAGTGTAAATACATACTATTTTATATTTTACTTTTTTTTTTAAGTAAGTAGTTCTTCGTGACTATTCATAAAGAATAGTCTTTTCATAAAGAACAGTCTATAAGACTATTCAGTTATTTCATAAAGAGTTTCCTTGGTCTCTTTTAATGATAGCATAGTGTTCCATTGAATAGATATATCATGATTTGTTTAATCGACCTTCTTTTAATAGCCATTTGGAATATTCTTAGGCTTTTTACATGTTTTAAATTATTTCACGATATGCCAGTCTTGAGGATTTAACTACAGTTTATTTAGCAGTAGAAATGATATTGTATTTGTTGGCATTTTAAATTATTTAGTTATAAAAGAATATAGTAAGCATTCCTATAGATGATCTTTATGTGTATCTGATTATTTTTTTGAGATTTCAAGGTATCAAGAGAATTCTTAAAGGGAAATTTACTAGTTCAAAGAGATAGCATATTTATGAACAGGAGGTCCTGAATCTTGCTGTTTTCCTTGAAGACTCCTAGAGCATCTGTATCTTCAGGAGTTTCCATCATGCTGCTCCAGCATGTCTGCCTTGGTGGCCGTGTTACTTGGGAAAGAGAATCAAATGTGTATTCCACTTGGATTATTATTTTTCTGGAATACCCTGGCATGCAGAATCTTTTAACTTTTTGAAATTTTGATATGAAGAGAAAAATGGCCTTTTGATCAGTTAGTTTTAACAGATTTATTCAGTTCAGTTCAGTTTAGTCGCTCAGTCATGTCACACTCTTTGCGACCCCATGGACTGCAGCATGCCAGACCTACCTGTCCATCACTAAATCCCGGAGTTTACTCAAACTCATATCCATTGAGTTGGTGATGCCATCCAACCATATCATCCTCTGTTGTCCCCTTCTCTTCTCACCTTCAATCTTTCCCAGCATCAGGGTCTTTTCCAATGAGTCAGTTCTTTGCAGCTTCAGCATCAGTCCTTCCAATGAATATTCAGGACTGATTTCCTTTAGGATGGACTCGTTGGATCTCCTTGCAGTCTCAAGAGTCTTCTCCAACAACACAGTTCAAAAGCATCAGTTCTTCAGCGCTCAGCTTTCTTTATGGTCCAACTCTCACATCCATGCATGACTACCAGAAAAACCATAGATTTGACTAGATAAAACTTTGCTGCCAAGGTAATGTCTCTGCTTTTGAATATGCTATCTAGGTTGGCCATAACATTTCTTCCAAGGAGTAAGCGTCTTTTAATTTCATGGCTGCAGTCACCATCTGCAGTGATTTTGGAGCCCAAGAAAATAAAGTCTGTCACTGTTTCCATTGCTTCCCATCTATTTGGCATGAAATAATGGGACCAGATACCATGATCTTAGTTTTCTGAATGTTGCATTTTAAGCAAGCCTTTTCACTCTCCTCTTTCACTTTCATCAAGAGGCTCTTTAGTTCTTCTTTACTTTCTGCCATAAGGGTGGTGTCATCTGCATACCTGAGGTTATTGATATTTCTCTCGGCAATCTTGATTCCAGCTTGTGCTTCTTCCAGCCCAGCATTTCTCCTGATGTACTCTGCATATAAGTTAAATAAGCAGGGTGACAATTTATATCCTTGACGTACTCCTTTCCCAACTTGGAACCAGTCTGTTGTTCCATGTCCAATTCTAAGTGTTGTTTCTTGAGCTGCATACACATTTCTCAGGAGGCGGGTCAGGTGGTCTGGTATTCCTATCTCTTTCAGAAGTTTCCACAGTTTATTGTGATCCAAACAGTCAAAGGCTTTGGCATAATCAGTAAAGCAGAAATAGATGTTTTTCTGGAACTCTCTTGCTTTTTTGATGATCCAGCAGATGTTGGCAATTTGATCTCGGGTTCCTCTGCCTTTTTAAAATTCCAGATTGAACATCTGGAAGTTCACAGTTCACATACTGTTGAAGCCTGGCTTGGAGAATTTTGAGCATTACTTTTCTAGCGTGTGAGATGAGTGCAATGTGTGGTAGTTTGAACATTCTTTGGCAATGCCTTTGGCATTGGGATTGGAATGAAAACTGACCTTTTCCCACTGTGAGTTTTCCAAGTTGCTGGCATATTGAGTGCAGCCCTTTCACAGCATCGTCTTTTAGGATTTGAAATAGCTCAACTGGAATTCCATCACCTCCAGTAGCTTTGTTTGTAGTGATGCTTCCTAAGGCCTACTTGCCTTCTTATTCCAGGATGTCTGGCTCTACGTGAGTAATCATACCATCGTGATTATCTGGGTTATGAAGATCTTTTTTGTATAGTTCTTTGTGTATTCTTGCCACCTCTTCTTAATATCACCTGCTTGTTAGGTCCATACCATTTCTGTCCTTTATTGAGCCCATCTTTGCATAAAATGTGCCCCCTTGGTATCTCTAATTTTCTTGAAGAGATCTCTAGTCTTTTCCATTCTATTGTTTTCCTCTATTTCTTTGCATTGTTCACTGAGGAAGGCTTTCTTATCTCTCCCTGCTATTCTTTGGAACTCTGCATTTAAGTGGAAATGGCAATCCACTCCAGGACTATTGCCTGGAAAATCCCATGGACAGAGGAGCCTGGTAGGCTACAGTCCATGGGGTTGCAAAGAGTCGGACACGACTGAATGACTTCACTCACTCACTTAATCTTTCCTTTTCTCCTTTGGCGTTTGCTTCTCTTCTTTTCACAGCTGTTTCTAAGTCCTCCTCAGGCAACTATTTTGCCTTTTTGCATTTCTTTTTCTTGGGGATGGTCTTGATCACTGCCTCCTGTACAATGTCACGAACCTCTGTCCATAGTTCTTCAGGCACTCTGTCTATCAGATCTAATGCCTTGAATCTATTTGTCACTTCCACTGTATAATCATAAAGGATTTGATTTAGGTCATACCTGAATGGTCTAGTGGTTTTCCCTACTTTCCTCAATTTAAGTCTGATTTTGGCAATAAGGAGTTCATGATCTGAGCTGTAGTCAGCTCCTGGTCTTGTTTTTGCTGACTGTATAGAGCTTCTCCATCTTTGGCGGCAAAGAATATAATCAGTCTGATTTCAGTAATGACCATCTAGTTATGTCCATGTGTAGAGTCTTCTCTTGTGCTTTTGGAAGACAGTGTTTGCTATGACCAGTGCATTCTCTTTGCAAAACTCTATTAATCTTTGCCCTCCTTCATTTTGTACTCCAAGGCCAAATTTGCCTGATAATCCAGAGATTTATATCTGATAATATACATGAAATATTGCTTCCTTTATCATGTAACTCTACCCAGATTGAGTTGTTTGCTATTACTTGGTCATTTCTCTACTTTCCTACCTCTGTGTTATGTAAATAAAGTACATAAATATATACTAGGTTTTGAGAATTTTTGTATTTGCAGAATAAGTGGTGCTTCATGCTGAAACTGTTTCTGAGTAAGATGTCCATGTTTTATGTTAGACAAAGGCATAATATTAGAAAAATATAATGTAGTGTTATATTGTTTTGAAGCTCCATAATTCTCATGTTGCATAGATAATTTTCTTTTTTCTATCTAGGTGACTCTACCAGTGGGCAGAGGGCTATCTATCACAGTTTGGGACTGACTGGAATTCCTATAATCAACGTCAACAATAACTGTTCTACTGGCTCAACTGCTTTGTTTGTGGCCCGGCAACTGGTTCAGGGTGGTGAGCAGTGCTTATCTGTCTAGTGTACTTAAATAGATGTGGGGTTATTGCCCTTCTTTTATGATGTCTCCATACAACCCTCAGAGGGATTGCTTTTTAATGTATTTTTTTTAAATAAAAATTTTGATATATACATTATATAGCACAAAAGTGTAGAATTCAGTGTTTTTAGTATGTTCCCAGGTTTACGCAGTTATCAGCACTGTTTAATCTTAGAACATTTGTATCACCCACAGAAGAAAGCTGTACCTATTAGCGGTTACTTCTCATTTCTCCCTCCCCACAACCCTTGGCAACCACTGATTTACTTTCTGTCTCTATGGATTTACATGTTCTGAACATTATATAAATGCAATCATATAATATATGACCTTTTATGGCGTTTTTCACTTACCGGAATATTTTCACAGTTCATTCATGTTTTAGCATGTATCAGTACTGCATCCTTTTTTGTGGCCAAGTAGTAATCCATTGTATGAATATACTACATTTTGTTTACCCATTTATCAGTTGATGTACACTGTGCTATTTCTACTTTTTGGCTTTTATGAATAATCCTGCTATAAACATTTGTGTACAACTTTTTTTGTGGCCATATGTTTTCAGTTCTCTTGGGTATATATCATAGTCTGTATTTCCAAATGTTCTAGGCTCCTTCATTAGGCCTTTTATTCTTTCTTCTGATTGTTGATTATTGCTCTGCTACGCTTCCCTGCTGGCTCAGAGGTTAAAGTGTCATCCTGGAATGCGGGAGCCCCGGGTTCGATCCCTGGGTCCGGAAGATCCCCTGGAGAAGGAAATGGCAACCCACTCCAGTACTCTTGCCTGGAGAATCCCATGGAGGGAGGAGCCTGGTAGGCTACAGTCCATGGGGTCACAAAGAATTGGACACGACTGAGCGACTTCACTTTCACTTGGTGTTTTAATTGTTGGAGCTTTATAATGTCTCACTGTTAGATAATACTAGTAGCCCTTGTGCCCCCTACCTTATTATTTATTTATTTCTTTTTTTAAAGAAAAACTTTGGCAGTCGTGCTTGTTTTGCTGTTCATTTGAACATTAACATCATTTTTAGATACCCACTCTTTCCAAAAATAGTTCTGTTGAGATTTTGATCAAGATTCTTTAAAATTTTTAAAAATGTTATTTACTGTTTAAAAATTCACAATTACCTATTTGTATTTGTTCTTCATTGGAACATATTTCCACATTAATAAAAAGTTTTATTAACACTCAAAATCAAAGGAGGAAGTATATACTTTATTGATTTTTCCTTGTATCTAGAGGTGTATAGGAGTTTTCTCTGTGATTTTTCACTTTACAAGTTTTATAGGACTACACTATGTTTTTACATTTTGTGTACATTGACATACTTGTTTAAATACAAGTATTTAAGGGTATTTTGTTTGAGTCTAGAAATTTAATTTTTCAAGATAATTACATTTTCTTTCAAGGTCTGGCGGATTGTGTCTTGGCTCTTGGGTTTGAGAAGATGGAAAAGGGACCCATTGCAGTAAATGTGAGTCTCATTTATTTTTATTTTGAAATTGTTATAACACTATGAGAAAACTTTGCCCATCTGACTGCCATAAATAGAGCTCGCAAAAGCTGAAAAATGAGATTTTTTATGTATGCATGCATGTGTGCTGAGTCACTCAGTTGTGTCCAACTTTTTGCGACCCTATGAATTGTAGCCTGCCTGTCAGGCTCCTCTGTCCATGGAATTTTCCAGGCAAGAATACTGGAGTGGCTTGCCACTTTCTCCTCCAGGGATTCTTCTTGACCCAAAGATCAACCCCTCATCTCCTGGGTCTTCTGCATTGGCAGGCAGATTTTTAACCACTGTGCAACCTGAGAAGACCATATGTATGCATCAGTGCAGTTCAGTTCAGTGCTCAGTCATGTCCGACTCTTTGCGACCCCATGAACCGCAGCACGCCAGGCCTCCCTGTCCATCACTAACGCCCGGAGTTTACCCAAACTCATGTCCATCGAGTTGGTGATGCCATTCAGCCATTTCATCCTCTGTCGTCCCCTTCTCCTCACATCTTTGATCTTCATTAGGGTGTGTGGGCTGTTTTCGTTAAGGCATGTGGGGTTTAGTTCTCTGACTAGGGGTTGTTGACTAAAAAGATGCACAATGTGCGAGTTTTGAGTTAAGTTTTATTTGGGGCAAAATCAGGACTGCAGCCCAGGAGGGGGTACCTCAGATAGCTCTGAGAGACTGCTCCAAAGAGGTAGTCGGACAAGGTCAATATATGATTTCGGTGAAGTGGGAGTTCAATCCAGTCAAGCGCTTACTTTATAAAAGGTTTTCTGCTGGTCGGAAGGAGCTGATGTCACCTTGAAGGGGCTCAGTGCTTTTCTCGATGTGAAGAGATGCAAAGACTGGGGTCATCTGAAAAGATCTAACTGTATAAACATCTGTTCTACCAGCTTCTCTGGAGCACAGAGTGCCCCACCCGACCCTGAGCTCCCTCTAGGGGAATGCAGCAGCACAGGCTCAACCTTCACAGAGACAGATGGCAAATGCCTTTGTTATTGTCGTTCAGTTGCTGACAAATGCTTTTGGAAGTGCCGGTTTGTAGTTGACAGGATGAAAGTTGGCCCCCTTGCATTGGGAATGTGCAGTCTCAGCGACTAGACCACCAGAGAAGTCCCTCTTAATCTTTTTTTTTTTTTTTTTGAGTTTTTTAAAATTGGAGAATTGGGAAGATCCCCTGGAGATGGGCATGGCAACCCAGTCCAGTATTCTTGCCTGGAGAATTCCATAGACAGAGGAGCCTGGCAGGCTATAGTTCATGGGGTCACAAAGAGTCGGACACGACTGAGCAACTAACACACACACATAGTTGATTATAATGTTTTGCCGATCGCTGCTGTACAGCAAAGTGACTCAATTATGCATATATACACACTCTATTTTATGTTCTCTTCCATTATGATTGATCACAGGATATTGAATGTTGTTCTCCCTGCCATACATTAGGATCTTGTTGTAAACGTAATGTCTACCAACCCCAGACTCCCAGTCCACCCCTCTCCCTCCCTCCTCCCCTTTGGCAACCACAAGTTTGGCCTCTAGTCCTTTGAATCTGTTTCTGTTTTGTAGATAGGCTCATTGCACCACATTTTTGACTCCACATATAAGTGGAATCATAGTATTTTTCTTTTCTTTCTGATTTGCCTCAGTTGGTATGATATTCTGTAGTTACATCCATGCTGCTGCTGCAGATAGCATTATTTCACACATTTTTGTGTCTGAGTAGTATTCCATTTACATGTGCACCACATGTTCTTGATTCATTCATCTCTTGGTGGACATGAGGTTGTTTCTATGTTTTCTCGATTTTGAAGAATGCTGCTTTGAACATAGTTGTACATGTGTCTGTTTGAATTATAGTTTTGTCTGGGTATATTCCCAGTAGTGGAATTGCTGGATTATATGGTAGTTCTGCTTTTAGTTTTCTGAGACGCCTCCATAGTGTTTTTCATAGTGGCTGTACCAACTTACATCTTCACCAACAGGGGATAGGTATGAGGGTACCCTTTTCTTCACAGCCTCTTCAGAATTTGTTATTTGTAGACTTTTTAATGATGGCCATTCTGACCAGTGTGAGGTGGCACCTCATTATAGTTTTGATTTGCATTTCTCTAATAATCAATAGTGTTACTACTAATTATTAGTAATAATTAGTAATGTATAATTAGTAATTATTAATAATTACTTAGTAAGTAGACATAGGAAAAGATGTCTTTTCCTGTGTCTACTTAATTTTTTCATAGCATTTGCTTTAGAACCTCTTTTTGGACCTCAAAAAAAGTTCCTTAATTTCATTCAACAGTTATTTATGGAATGTTAACTACATAGCAGGGCAAATGCTAGGCACTGGATACATATACAGAAGTATATGAAGAATTCATATCTTCTGGGTGTTCATGGTCTAGTAGGTAAACTGGCAAGAAACAGCCTCCCTTTTGTAAAATATTTGCAGTGGGAACTGTGTTTCTCTATTCTAGAGCCATGGAAACAGATGTAATTGCACTCTGAGTATCAAATTTATTCTAATCATAATTCACTTTTTCTCAAATACCGAAACCTGCTCCTGCCTTAGGGACTTTGTTCTTGCTGTCCTGTCTGCCTAGAATGCTCCTCTCCCCAACTTAACCAAATGACTTACTCGTACTCCTTCACATCCCTGCTGAAATGTCACTTTATAAATTTTATCTCGTTAGACTATTTTCTGTAACATACCACTTCCCACCTTCAATCTTTATCCCTTTATTTGAGTTTGTTATAGCATTATTATGTATATTTTAATCATTTTCATCCTCATTACTTTCTGTTCCCTCTTCCGTCAAATATGAATGCTAGATGAGCAGGGAATTTATCTGTTTTTTTATTGTTTTATCCCCAGAACATTGAGCAGTTATTTGCACATAATGGGATTCTTTATATATGTTTCTTTTTTTTTTACTTAAAAATTATTTATTTTTAATTGAATGACTGATTTTAGTCATACTGTCAATTTTTGGCTTACTCCACACTTCTAATTAACAAATATCTTAAACACTGTAATAGTTGAAAGAGATACGTATCATGTTGAGTACTTATTAAAATTTTTTTTTTCTCCTCTCTTAGAGTCTAAATAGGGCTAATCCACTTGATAAACATATTGAAGTCCTGATCAATAAGTATGGATTATCTGCCTACCCAGTTGCTCCTCAGATGTTTGGGCGTGCTGGAAAAGAGCACATGGAAAAATATGGTATGTTAAAAAACTTTAAGGCTTATTTTTAGTTATATACATGTAGTTATTAAGGAACTGTGGAGGATGCCAGTTTGTATAAAATATGAAATGGTTTTTCAATTAAGTTGAAATAGGCTTTGTTGAATTTAGTTGTAAAGTATTTATACAAATGACGTCATATTGGAAATACCTTGAATGTTCCAAAACAAGACACTGAAGTAGGAAAAATAACATAAATCTTCCACCATGGACTATAAATTGAGGCGTATCTGTTCTGAGTACAGTATTCTCAGTACTTGAATCCATCAGGAGTCCATCATCAGTTGTCAATCCATAGTGTTTTATTTTAAATTAAATTGAATTAATTAATTTATTTTTGGCTACACGGTGTCTTCTTTGCTTCATGGGCTTTTTCTTATTTTGGCAAGTAGGAGCTACTCTCTAGTTCAGTGTACAGGGTTCTTACTGAGATGGCTTCTCTTGTTTTGTGAAGCATAGGTTCTGGGGCATGTGAATCTTCAGTATTTGTGGCACATGGGTTTGCCTGCCCCATGCCATGTGGACTCTTCCCAGACCAGGGATTGAGCCCATGTCCTCTGCATTGATAGGCAAATTTTTAACCGCTGCACTACCAGGGAAGTCACATAATGTTTTGGGAGAATTAAATTGCATAGTTGATTTTTATTTTGTAGGTGAGCATCCTAGCTTTTTGACTGATGATCAGTGATTGATCTGCATTAGCCAGTTAGTTAAAGCACGCGGTAGTGCAGAAAGAGTTGTATTTTTTTATTTTTATTTTTTATTATATGACCCTGTGTTCTGTGAGATGAGAAGGAAAACAGTTGTGCTTGAAAGTACAACATTCCTGTTCTTTGCAGGAAAAATACCATAGGTTTGATAACCAAGATCAAGTAATCAGAAAGGAAAGAAATCTTCAAGGAAGAATGGTAGGATGGCATAGAGGAGACTGACAGTTTGGGGCCATGGGAATTTTCTTCCTTGTAGCTATTTGTTACCATTTTAAATTCTGTTCATTCCAGTCTGGCTTCCCCTCTTTCTCAGTGCTAGCACTGATCACCACATTGCCATAGGAAGTAAATGCTGCTCAATACTGTTTTAATAGACCTCAGCACCATTAGTCCCTTTTTTTTTTTTAATTTATTTATTTTTTATTTTACTTTACAATTCTGTATTGGTTTTGCCATACATTGACATGAATCCACCACGGGTGTACATGTGTTCCCAAACATGAACCTCCCTCCCACCCCCCTCCCCACAACATCTCTCTGGGTCATCCCTGTGTACCAGCCCCA
The DNA here is from genome assembly GCF_014754425.2 of Oryx dammah. Lineage (NCBI taxonomy): Eukaryota > Metazoa > Chordata > Mammalia > Artiodactyla > Bovidae > Oryx > Oryx dammah. The sequence goes on along the minus strand of NW_024070212.1, from coordinate 91,196,474 downwards.
AGCATGCCGTATCCTGCATCGGACATAGACTGGCGATTCGATTCTTACATGATATTATACATGTTTCAATGCCATTCTCCCAAATCATCTCACCGTCCCTTTTGATCACTTCCTTCTTAAAACATATTCTTCTCTTGGCATTTGTGCCACCTCATTCTTCTGGTTTTCCTTACCTCTTTGGCTATTCCCTACCCATTTCCTTTTGAATTAAATAATTTATTTAAAATATTTAGCTCTTACTGTATTGCAGGCATTGTTCTAGGCACTGAAATATAGAAGTACTGTTGTTCGATCGCTCAGTTGTGTCTGATACTTTGCAACTCCGTGGACTGCAGCACACCAGGTTTGCCTGTCCTTCACTATCTCTTGGAGCTTGCTCAAACTCATGTCTGTTGAGTTGATGGGCCATCCCACCATCTTGTCCTCTGTTCCTTCTTTCTCCTTTTGCCCTCAGTTTTTCCCAGCATTATGGTCTTTTCTCATGAATTGGCACTTTGCATCAGGTGGCCAAAGTATGGGAGCTTCAGCTTCAGCATCAGTCCTTTCAATGAATATTCAGGCTTGATTGCCTTTAGGATTGACTGGTTTGATCTTGTTGTCTAAAGAGTCTTCTCCAGCACCACAGTTTGAAAGCATCAATTCTTCAACGCTCAGCCTTCTTTATGGTCCCACTCTCACATCTGTACCTGACTACTGGAAAAACCATAGCTTTGAATATGTGGACCTTTTTGGCAAAGCAGTGCCTCTGCTTTTTAATACACTATCTAGGTTCTTCATAGCTTTTCTTCCAAGGAGCAATTGTTTTTTAATTTCATGGCTGCAGTCACCATCCACAGTGATTTTGGAGTCCAAGAAAATAAAACCTGTTACTGCTTCTACTTTTTCCCCATCTATTTGCTGTGAAGTGATGGGACTGGATGCCATAATTTTTGTTTTTTGAATGTTGAATTTTAAGCCAATTTTTTCACTCTCTTTTACCTTCATCAAAAGGCTCTTGAATTCCTCTTCACTTTCTCTCCTTAAGGTGGTGTCGTCTGCATATCTGAGGTTTTTGATATTTCTCCTGGCAATCTTGATTCCAGCTTGTGCTTAATCCAGGCCCTCATTTTGCATGATGTACTCTGCAAATAAGTTAAATTGGCGGGGTGACAGTATAGAGCCTTGATGTACTCCTTTCCCAGTTTTGAACCAATCTGTTGTTCCATGCTCAGTTCTAACTGTTGCTTCTTGACCTGCATACAGATTTTTGAGGAGACAGGTAAGGTGTTCTGGTATTCCCATATCTTTAATAATTTTCCACAGTTTTTTTTTGTGATCCATATAGTCAAAGGGTTTAGCGTAGTCAGTGAAGCATAAGTAGATGTTTTTTTTGAATTCGCTTGCTTTTCTCATGATCCAGTGGATGTTGGCAATTTGATCTCTGGTTCCTCTGCCTTTTCTAAATCCAGCTTCTACGTCTGGAAGTTTTTAGTTCACGTTCAGGTGAAGCCTAGCTTGAGGGATTTTGAGCATTACCTTGGTAGTGTGTGGAATGAGTGTAATTTTGGTTTAGTTTGAACGTTCTTTGGCATTGCCCTTTTTAAGGACTGGAATGAAATTGATCTTATCCAGTTCTGTGGCCAGTGCTGAGTTTTCCAAATTTGCTGGCAATGAGTGTGGCACTTTTGCAGCATCATCTTTAGGATTTGAAATAGCTCAGTTGGAATTCCATCCCCACCGCTAGCTTTGTTCATAGTTTGGCTTCCTAAGGCCTACTTGACTTCACACTCTGTGATATCTGACTCTAGGTGAGTGACCACACCACTGTGGTTATCCAGGTCATTAACACCTTTTTTTTTTTAATGCAGTTCCTATATATAATCTTGTCACCTCTTCTTAATCTCTTCTGCTTCTATTGGGTCCTTATCATTTCTGTCCTTTATTGTGCCCATCTTTGCATGAAATAGTGCCTTGGTATCTCTAATTTTCTTGAAGAGATCTCTAGTCTTTCTCATTCTATTGTTTTCCTCTATTTCTTTGCATTGTTCACTTAAGAAGCCTTTCTATCTCTCCTTGCTATTCTTTGGAACTCTGCATATCAGTTAATTATTGCTGTGTAACAAACTACTCCCAAATTCAGTTATTATTTAATAATGATTAGTATCAAAGTTTACAAGTTTGGAGATTGACTGGGAATCAGTGGATCTATGGAGAAGGAAATGGCAACCCATTCCAGTTTTCTTGCCTGGAGAATCCCATGGACGGAGGCGCCTGGTGGGCTACAGTCCATGGGGTCACTAAGAGTCAGATACGACTGAGTGACTTCACTTTCACTTTTCATTTTCATGCATTGAAGAAGGAAATGGCAACCCACTCCAGTGTTCTTGCCTGGTGGGCTGCTGTCTATGGGGTCGCACAGAGCTGGACATGACTGAAGTGGCTGAGCAGCAGCAGCAGCAGGCAGCAGTCTAAGTCATGCTCAGCTCTTTTTGTCTGGGTTGATCATATGAGTATAGGTTGGTTGGAGGCTCTGTTTTACTCCTGTTTGGCTGGGTATCTCATCCTCTTCTTCGGACCAGAGGGCCACCTCTGGCATGTCCTTTTCATAGTCACAACAGAAGCAGAAGAGAGTAATCTGCAACATGCAAGGCATTTTGAGACTTGACCAAAGCAAGTCATATGAAAAACTTGGAATCAAGGGAGTGGGAAATATACTCTACTTTTTTAAAGGTAGGAAACTGCAAAGTCAGATCATAAAGGGAAAAAGAATTAGGGATATCAATGAAGTCATTCACAAGCGACAAATAAGCAGGTGAGATGTGTGGTATTTGCTTAAATTTCTAGTAGGGGGAGACAGTAGCATATGAACAAAATAAAGATAATTTCAAATAATGATTAGTAGCTGTGAAGAAAATAAAACAAGGTAATGCATTTGTTGTGGGGGGCAAACTTAGGATAGTCAATGATGGAGTCTATACATATCCAGTTTTCATCTTCACATCTCTGCTTGTGTGTGTAACAGATGTCTCAAATTTCACATGTTCATGTGCAGACTCAAGGAATCAAGGAATCATGGTGGTGACTGAACCCAGCATTTTTTAAAAATATGAAATTTGTTGTTGTGTCCAGTTCAGTTCAGTTCAGTCGCTCAGTCATGTCCGACTCTTTGCGACCCCACGAATCGCAGCCCACCTGGCCTCCCTGTCCATCACCAACTCCCGGAGTTCACACAAACTCATGTTCATCGAGTCGGTGATGCCATCCAGCCATCTCATCTTCTGTCGTCCCCTTTTCCTCCTGCCCCCAATCCCTCCCAGCATCAGGGTCTTTTCCAATGAGTCAACTCTTCCCATGAGGTGGCCAGAGTACTGGAGTTTCAGCTTCAGCATCAATCCCTCCAATGAACACCCAGGACTGGTCTCCTTTAGGATGGACTGGTTGCATCTCCTTGCAGTCCGAGGGACTCTCAAGAGTCTTCTCCAACATCACAGTTTAAAAGCATCAATTCTTCGGCGCTCAGCTTTCTTCACAGTCCAACTCTCACATCCATACATGACTACTGGAAAAACCATAGCCTTGACTAGATGGACCTTTGTTGGCAAAGTAATGTCTCTGCTTTTGAATATGCTATCTAGGTTGGTCATAACTTTCCTTCCAAGGAGTAAGTGTCTTTTGATTTCATGGCTGCAATCACCATCTGCAGTGATTTTGGAGCCCCCAAAATAAAGTCTGACACTGTTTCCACTGTTTCCCCATCTATTTCCCATGAAGTGATGGAACCAGATGTGATGATCTTAGTTTTCTGAATGTTGAGCTTTAAGCCAACTTTTTCACTCTCCTCTTCACTTTCATCAAGAGGCTTTTTAGTTCCTCTTCACTTTCTGCCATAAGGGTGGTGTCATCTGCATACCTGAGGTTATTGATATTTCTCCCAGCAATCTTGATTCCAGCTTGTGCTTCTTCCAGCCCAGTGTTGTTGTATAGTATAACTCAAGTCAGAGAAATGCACGCAACATAAATATACAGCTTAGTGAATTCTCCCAAAGCCCATATCTGTAACCTAATTTACCTCCCAGGTCAAAAATAGAATGCTAACACCTAAGAATCCTCTCTGTAGATAATTTTTATCTTAAAAACTTTGTGGCTTTCCTTTTTATCATAAAAACTTGTTTGGTCCTCCTGTCTACAAATTACACCTGCAAAATCTCTTTGGGTCCTTTCTGAGATGGCTGAAGGGCAACGTTCTTAAACTTCTTAGCAGTCCTTTGAGAGGAATTGTGAGACACAGCTCTTCTCTCTTTAGAGAGTTTTTTTTTTCTGTACGAAAAGTATTCTGAGGTATCATCTTTGATTTTTCTGAGTCTTAAAAGATTTGTCACAACCTGGGCTTCTTTTTGGACTGTGTTTTTCTGGCAGTGCATTGGCTTTGATCTTTGCTCAAGGACTATTTGTTAATTTTAGCATCTTTTACGCCTTTGAGAGGCTGAGAATTTTCAAAACTATGAAGTCCTGGATTGTTTTTGTTTAATAGTCCTTTATGCAATATAGCATTGTAGAATTTTACTATAAGCAGCAAGAATCAATCATGTGGCAGTTTCAATATTTTGTTTATTATCTAGTTTCTACATAACTTTGGTAATAGTATTATTATAATTTCTGCTTCTATTATAACAGGGGTCTCCTTTTCCTCAGTTTTCAGGAAGATTTTGTTCTTTTGTAAACTCTCATCTGCAGCATCCTCAAAGTTTCTTTGGTTTCTTCAAGGCACTTCAGTCTTTTTCACTAGCAATGTTCCAAACTTTGGAATTAGAATGGTTCCAAAGCCATTCACATGTTTTACATTTTTGTTCAGTATAATTCCATTTCCACTGTATTAGTCTGCTTGGGCTGATATAGAAAATACCATAGACCGGGTAGCTCAAACAAGGAAATTTATTTCTCATAGTTCTAGAGGCTGGGAAGTATAAAATCAAGATGTATGATAGGGTTTGTATTATACCGAAGCCTCTTTTCTTGGGTCATAGGTGACCTCCATCTCACTGTGTATTCACATGACTTGTTCTTTTGTGTGGGTGCAGAGACAGAGGGAGAGAGAAAATTCTTTGTGTTCTTTTTTTAAGGATTTTTATAAGGGCATAATCCTGTCTGGAGAGTCTCACTCTCATGACCTCATATACCATAATTATTATACCTCTGCAAATACCCATCTCCAGATACCATCACATTGGTTGTTAGGGCACCAACAAATGAATTCTGAGGGGACACAATTAAGTCTATAGCATTCAGGTACCAAAATATGTATTAATGTTATAAATTACTATGTTACAGTGAGACTGTTTAAAAACCATTTCTTGTTTTAATTCCTGCTGTCTAGTCTCCCCGTATGTAAGCTCACTGGCCTTTCAGTGTGTTCAATAAGCCAAACTTATTCCTTGTACCACAGTCTTATATTTTCTTTAGCTACAGTGCTCTGTATTCTTTCAAGGTCAACTCTTATCATGGTTTAGGTCTTAAAAAAAATAAACTCTTATATCTACAACACTTTACAAAGTATTTCTGCTTGGATGTCTAATAGATCTTTCAAATTTGATAGGTCTGAAACTGAAATACTAATTGTCTCCTTGAACTTCCATCTTCCCTGTTGTTTCCTCCTGAAGTTTTTCCTATCCAGAAAATGATAACTCTGTCTTTCTAGGACCTATGACCAAAAATCTTAGAGCCATTTTTCATTTTTCTTGTACTCAATATTCAATATATCAGCAAACTTTTTTATTCATTTCTCAGAATATCTATAAATATGAGAAATGGAAATGTTTCTCTACATTTCCCCCAATTCTGTAGTGTAGACTATCATAATTTCTCACCTGGAGTATAGGAGTCTCCTAAATGGTTTTTCTGCTTCTGCACATGCACCTGAACAGTCAATTTTTTCTTTTTTCCAGATCAGTGCTTCTCAAATATAAACTAGATTGTTTCATTCCTCTGCTCAAAACTCTATTGTGTTCTTACTACACTCAGATTGAAACCTTCAGGTCTTATTATGGCCTACAAACTTCTATATGACCTGACCTTCCACCCTCATTATCTCTTTGACTTCATCTCCTACCATTTTTTTTCTTTCACCTCTCTGCCCCAGCCTCAAACACAGTAAGCACATTGCTACTTCATGCAGGGCCTTAGCTTGCTATTTCAACTTCTGAAGCACTCTACCCTAAGATATCAGCGCTAACTTTCTTATTTCCGTCAGGTCTTTGCTCAAATGTCATCTTCTGCTTTCTTTCATCACCTTCATTCCCAGAATTACCTATTCTCTATCTTCTGCTTTATCATTTTATATAACACTTATAAAAATCTGGCTATATATATTTTCTTATTTCGTGAATGTCTCTTCCAACCAGAATTGAAGTCCACAGTTCAGTCAGTTCAGTCACTCAGTCTTGTTTGACTCTTTGCAGCCCCATGGACTACAGCACACCAGGCTTCCCTGTCCATCACCAACACCCGGAGCCTGCTCAAACTCATGTCCATTGAGTCAGTGATGCCACCCAACCATCTCATCCTCTGTTGTCCCCTTCTCCTCCTGCCTTCAATCTTCCCCAGCATCAGGATCTTTTCCAGTGAGCCAGCTCTTCGCATCAGCTGGCCAGAATATTGGAGCTTCAGCTTCAGCATCAGTCCATCCAGTGAATATTCAGGACTGTTTTCCTTTATGATTGACTGGTTTGATCTCCTTGCAGTCCAAGGGACTCTTCTCCAACAAGATAGTTCAAAAGCATCAATTACTCAGTTCTCAGCTTTCTTTATGGTCCAACTCTCACGTCCATACATGACTATTGGAAAAACAATAGACTTGACTAGACAGACCTTTGTCGGCAAAGTAATGTCTCTGCTTTTTAATATGCTGTTTAGATTTGTCATAGCTTTTCTTCCAAGGAGCAAGCGTCTTTTAATTTCATGGCTGCAGTCATCATCTGCAGTGATTTTGGAGCCCAAGCAAATAAAGTCTCTCACTGTTTCCATTGTTTTCCTATCTATTTCCCATGAAGTGATGGGACCAGATGTCATGATCTTCATTTTTTGAATGTTGCATTTTAAGCCAGCTTTTTCACTCTCCTCTTCCACTTTTATCATGAGGCTCTTTAGTTCCTCTTTGCTTTCTGCCATAAGGGTGGTATCATCTGCATATCTGAGGTTATTGATATTTCTCCCAGCAATCTTGATTCCTCCTTGTGTTTCATCCAGCCCAGCATTTCGCATGATGTACTCTGCATATAAGTTAAATAAGCAAGGTGACAGTATACAACCTTGACGTACTCCTTGCCCAATTTGGAACCAGTGTGTTGTTCCATGTCCAGTTCTAACTGTTGCTTCTTGACCTGCATATAGGTTTCTCAAGAGGCAGGTCAGGTGGTCTGGTATTCCCATCTCTTGAAGAATTTTCCAGTCTGTTGTGATCCACACAGTCAAAGGCTTTTGTGTAGTCAATAAAGCAGAAATAGATGTTTTTCTGGAACTCTCTTGCTTTTTCTACAATGCAATGGATGTTGGCAATTTGATCTCTGGTTCCTCTGCCTTTTCTAAATCCAGCTTGAACATCTGAAAGTATTCTGTTTACATACTATTGAAGCCTCTCTTTGAGAATTTTGTGCATTACTTTGCTAGCATGTGAGATGAGTGCAATTGCGCAGTACTTTGAACATTCTTTGGCATTGCCTTATTGGGATTGGAATGAAAACTGATCTTTTTCAGTCCTGTGGCCACTGCTGAGTTCTCCAAATTTGCTGGCATGTTGAATGTAGCACTTTCACAGCATCATCTTTTAGGATTTGAAATAGCTCAACTGGAATTCCATCACCTCCACTTGTTCATAGTGATGCTTCTTAAGGCCCACTTGACTTCACATTCCAGGATGTCTGGCTCTAGGTGAGTTATCACACTATCGTGGTTTTCTGGGTCATGAAGATCTTTTTTGTATAGTTCTGTGTATTCTTGCCACTTCTTAATATCTTCTGCTTCTGTTAGGTCCTTACCGTTTCTGTCCTTTATTGTGCCCATCTTCGCATGGAATGTTCCCTTGGTATCTCTGATTTTCTTGAAGAGATCTCTAGTCTTTTCCATTCTATTATTTTCCTCTATTTCTTTTTATTGATTGCTAAGAAATGCTTTCTTATCTCTCCTTGCTGTCCTTTGGAACTCTTCATTCAGATGGGTATATCTTTCCTCTTCTCCTTTGCCTTTAACTTCTCTTCATTTGTCAGCTCTTTGTAAGGGCTCCACTGATTTTTCTTTGTTTTATTCCCTGCTCTTTGACTGTTACTTAGAAGAGTGCCTGGCATAGAACAGGTATTCTGTAATTAATTAGTCTTAGAGGCCCTTTTCTTCATCATTCTAATTAAAGTGGATCCCTCCTGTTATTCTTCTTCATAGATAGCTTCCTATTGCTTTCCTTCATAGCATTTAGCACTATTTATATTCATATATTTATTGTGTGTGGTTTTACTGGTTTAATTTTTGTGTTCCTTGTTTCTCTTATAAACTTGTTTGAACTAGAAATTATGTTTGTTTTGTTTACCTTCAGTCCATCCACATAGCAACAGTGGTTGGCATGTAATCTAGCCAGAAGGAAGGGTTTTTCCCATCTTTTTTTCTACAGTCTCTAGGATATTTAAATGTTCAATGACTGTTTTTTTCATGAATGAATGAATAAATTTTCATACCTATATTATCTCATTCAATTCTCACAACAATCCATTGTAGGAGATGTTATTATACTATTAAGTACACTTCTGGCTTCAGTTCAGTTCAGTTCAGTCGCTCAGTCAGGTCCGACTCTTTGCGACCCCTGAATTGCAGCACAGGAGGCCTCCCTGTCCATCACCAACTCCCGGAGTTCATTCAAACTCACATCCATCGAGTTGGTGATGCCATCCAGCCATCTCATCCTCTGTCATCCCCTTCTCCTCCTGCCCCCAATCCCTCCCAGCATCTGAGTCTTTTCCAATGAGTCAGCTCTTCCCATGAGGTGGCCAAAGTACTGGAGTTTTAGCTTATCATCATTCCTTCCAAAGAACACCCAGGACTGATCTCCTTTAGAATGGACTGGTTGGACCTCCTTACAGTCCAAGGGACTCTCAAGAGTCTTCTCCAACACCACAGATCAAAAGCATCAATTCTTCGGCACTCAGCTTTCTTCACAGTCCAACTCTCACATCCATACATGACTACTGGAAAAACCATAGCCTTGACTAGACGGACCTTTGTTGGCAAAGTAATGAATATGCTATCTAGGTTTGTCATAACTTTCCTTCCAAGGAGTAAGCGTCTTTTAATTTCATGGCTGCAGTCACCATCTGCAGTGATTTTGGAGCCCCCAAAATAAAGTCTGACACTGTTTCCACTGTTTCCCCATCTATTTCCCATGAAGTGATAGGACCAGATACCATGATCTTCATTTTCTGAATGTTGAGCTTGAAGCCAACTTTTTCACTCTCCTCTTTCACCTTCATCAAGAGGCTTTTTAGTTCCTCTTCACTTTCTGCCATAAGGGTAGTGTCATCTGCATATCTGAGGTTATTGATATTTCTCCCGGAAATCTTGATTCCAGCTTGTGATTCTTCCAGCCCAGCGTTTTTCATGATGTACTCTGCATAGAAGATAAGCAGGGTGACAATATACAGCCTTGACGTACCCCTTTTCCTATTTGGAACCAGTCTGTTGTTCCATGTTGGGTTCTAACTGTTGCTTCCTGACCTGCATATAGGTTTCTCAAGAGGCAGGTCAGGGGGTCTGGTATTCCCATCTCTTTCAGAATTTTCCACAGTTTCTTGTGATCCACACAGTCAAAGGCTTTGGCATAGTCAATAAAGCAGAAATAGATGTTTTTCTGGAACTCTCTTCCTTTTTCGATGGTCCAGTGGATGTTGGCAATTTGATCTCTGGTTCCTCTGCCTTTTCTAAAACCAGCTTGAACATCAGGAAGTTCATGGTTCATCTATTGCTGAAGCCTGGCTCGGAGAATTTTGAGCATTACTGTACTAGCATGTGAGATGAGTGCAGTTGTGCATTGAGCATTCTTTGGCATTGCCTTTCTTTGGGATTGGAATGAAAACTGACCTTTTCCAGTCCTGTGGCCACTGCTGAGTGTTCCAAACTTGCTGGCATATTGAGTGCAGCACTTTCACAGCATCATCTTTCAGGATTTGAAATAGCTCAACTGGAATTCCATTGTTCATAGTGATGCTTTCAGTGATGCTTTCTAAGGCCCACTCGCCTTTACATTCCAGGATGTCTGGCTCTAGGTGAGTGATCACACCATCGTGATTATCTTGGTCATGAAGATATTTTTTGTACAGTTCTGTGTATTCTTGCCACCTCTCCTAATATCTTCTGCCTCCGTTAGGTCTAGACCATTTCTGTCCTTTATTGAGCTCATCTTTGCATGAAATTTTCCCTTGGTATCTCTAATTTTCTTGAAGAGATCTGTAGTCTTTCCCATTCCGTTGTTTTCCTCTATTTTTTTGCGTTGATCACTGAGGAAGACTTTCTTATCTCTTCTTGCTATTCTTTGGAACTCTGCATTCAGGTGGTTATATCTTTCCTTTTCTCCTTTCCTTTTCATTCTGGCTTCAGAGTCTCATATATTTAATATATCTCTCTCATATATATGTATATTATATATATTTTTTTCTTTCTCTTTTTTCTTTCCTTCCTTCCTTTCTTTCTCTCTCTCTCCCCTCTTTGTTTTTTCCTTCATTTGTCTTTGTTTCTTCCTTCCTTCCTTTCTTTCTTTAAATGGTGTTGAGAAAGTGTCCTTTAATTTTTTCAAAAGATTATCACCATGGATCTCCTGTACTTTTCTCACCCTTCCCTATAGTCATGATTTGATCTATTGCAACATTTTTTTTTTTTTACTTTTTGCAGCAACATTTCAACTTTTTTCTACAAGTGTTTCACTCTTAGGGGAAATCTTTCTCTTCTGGGTGGTAGTTTCAGAGCAATTGTAAGCCTGCCACTAACTCCCCACTCCTTTCCTCTGAAGTATTTTCAGACTGCCCTTCTTCCCTAAAGGATTCCTGTGGAAGTGAGAGCTGTTACTGTGGACGTTACTGGCAGAAATTTGGTTACTTTTCCCCTTTATCTTTTTTTCCACTTATAGGTAATTTGCAGTTTTGTGTTTTCTTTTGTCTAGTTATGCTGAGGATATGATTTTGTGCAGTTTTATTTGTTCTTGTTTATTGGTATTGATTTTGAGGATATGGAGATTTAGGCCGCTTCCATTGCCCTCAGCTAGCTGGAAATCCTGTGTTTGGTTTGCTTTCAATCTTTTCTAAAGTTTTACATTAGTCAGAGTAGTTGGATAGTTTTTTCCAGTCTAAAATTTTGAAGTATAAATGTACAGCATTTTAGTTGAAATGTTATTCTTCATCCAGTAGATTTCTAGTGAATTGTAGAATTTCATAGAGTTTTAAGTTGTCACTTGAAATTGCCATGTTTGAATGTGTCCTAGAAATGAATATGTAAGAATGTTTGTAGTAGCTTACATTCTGCCATAGAATCAGGAGATTTTTGTGGCTTCAAAGTTTGATTCCAGGAGATTGAGATCTTCTTATACCATGCATATTCCTAAAACAACCAAAAATATGAATTGGCAGTTCAAAATCAGGAGTCAGCAAGCCCTCTATCTGTGTCCTGGCTTCATAAATACATGGTAAGTGATTGGCAGAATATTTTTCAAAGGGTTGCTACCTTGTATAGATTAATTCAATCCCACAGTAAGTAAACAAGAAGGAAAGACATAATACCTACTGAATGTCTCCTGTTTCAGATACTATGTGAGGTGCTTTCATATCGTTTAGCTGCCTTTCTTCCTAGTTAAATCCATGTATGAATTGCTTATAAATATTCTAATGGATGATAGTCAAGCATTTGTACTTCCTGGGACAAGAAACTTGCCACAGACACTACTCATTCCATTTTTCTGGGTGATTCCGATTGTTACAGTGCCCTTTTTCATATTGAACTCAAATCTCTCTCCCTATAGTTTCTGTCTTCTGAGACTCATATTAATAGAACAAGCCTCTTTTGGCTTATAGCCTGTCAAATATCTGGAGCCAACCGGACCTTGTTCCTTTAACTGTTTCTCATTATGTTACTGAAATGCACATCCATGTGCCTGATGCACAGAGAGGCCAACAATTCTGAAATTTTAGACTTTGAAACAGAGGAAGGTTTATGGAGGAGATGCAAGAAGGATGGCTCATGCCTTAAAACCCCAAAAGCTTTCATCAAATCTCTTTTATAGGAAAGGTGAGGAGGGGTGTGGTTAGTTATCGCAAACTTCTTGGGGTCACATCCTTTGTTCTAGAAGTCAGGTCATAGTCAGGTAATGAAGTCCCTGTAAATCTTGCTACCAGGAAATGTTATTTTCTCTTCTAATAAGAACAGGCAAGGTCCCAAGGCCCAGTTTCACCCTCTGAGGTCCTAGTCCTGGAAGAGGAGGAGGTAGACCTCAGTTAGTCCCCAGACCCTGCCCAGCTGTCATCGCTGAGGGAGCCAGGCACCTAACCCAGCTGGCCTGGAGGCTCCTCAGGTCTCCCAAATGCAGAGGGCGAAGTGGGTAGGGACAGGTCCCACAGACTGTGACCCAGGCAGACTGCCACTGCTATTAGGTCTCAGAGACAGGAATGGGGGAGAGGGTCACTGCTGCTTCAAGGCCTGGCCCTGCCAGTGTGTGACCTTGGGGAGGTTCTAGAGCCTTGCAGGACATAGCCCCTACCTGTTCCCTGGGCCTTCCAGTTCATCCACTGGTCCAAGGCCAGGTGAACTAGAAGGCCCCTGGAAGAAGGCTGGGATTTGCCTTTTAATTCACTCTACACCTGATGACCACCACTCCAATGGGCTCATTGACAGTTGGCTGTTTATGGGAGGGGCCCACTAATGATATTGCAGTAACCTTTGCCTCCTAATGACTGCATGCTAATGTCTGCACTTGTCTGGGCTCTATTACAATTGTTTCATTACCCATCATCACCAGACTAATTCCTGTACTGTGATCGCATGTAAGCTTTTCTGGTAATCGCATCACACTGGTGATTCACATTGAGTTTATAGTGGAACAGAACCTCAGAGCTTTTCTCATGGTTGCTGCTCCTTTTCTTAGGCAGTTTTGGGTATTCAAGAATAGAACTGGGCATTTAATTAATTATATTCTGAGCCATCTCACTGATAAATCTCTTCGAAGTCTGTTTGGATCCAACATTGTAGCAGTTTCTCCCAGTTTCAGATTTGATGAGCATAACTTTAATTTTCTAATCCAATGTTTAGGAATATTACCCAGAGCATGGCTGAAATTAGAGGTTAGTAGTAGAGACTTTTCTCTAAGTTACTGCATTGATCAGTGCCTTTCATTGATCAGCGATTCTGTGTTCTGTTGGCTCTTAAAATGCTCTTTTGACATGGCCAGAAAATGCTCCATACTTTAACTCCCTTTTGGACAGTCGTAATACACATGCAGTGGTAAAGGCACTGAATGTTTTGCCATAAAGAAATTTGTTTAACTTTGTTTAAACAAGTGTTATGTAAACTTGACAGAAGAACCTGCATATTTTTAATAGCACCCCCGAACCCCTGAAAACCAAAAGGAAACAAACCTCACTTTACAGCATTTCCTTATCTTGTCCCAAAAGATGATCTTAAAGATTTGTCCATTGTTGGGACTTCCCTGGTGGTCCACCTGGCTAAGACTTCATGTTCCCAATGCTGGGAGGCCTGGGTTCAATCCTGTTCAGGAAACTACATCCTGCATGCTACAACTGAAAGATCCCTCAGGCTGCAACTAAGACCTGGCATAGCCAAATAAGCAAAAAATGAAATAAATACTAAAAAAGAAACTTCAGTTATTAAAAAAAAAGATTTTGTGTTTTTTTTAATTTAGATGCTATGTTTCATTTGATCTACTAGCCAATATGAAAAGATATTATTAATAATTTGATATGGCTTGTTCTTACTGAACTCATACCATCTGCTTCTGGAGCACTCACTACTATTACTGGTATGAAGTAACCAATGTGGTCTCTGCCTTCTTCCATTTTTATTAGAATTGAGAGAATATTTGCTTAATTATATGTGTCATTTCTGCTCTGAAGATTACTCTTTTTGATAGAGAGAAAACAGAAATGGGAACTCTCCACGTTATCATGCTATCTATGAACATAATATTATCAGCTCCAATCAGTGGTTTCCTTCCTTGGTCTTTCTGCTCCAATGGAGGATTCAAAATCTATTTTATTCTGTTTCGTCTCCTTAAAAATAATAAAAAAGATTTTTGCAGATCATGCTTCATTAGTGTGCCTGCTTTTGTTTTCTCATAGTAATCTCTAAACTTTCTGTTAATTTAAAAAGCACACACTTTTTCATTAGACTGTAACTTTTCTGTAGGCCCTCCTGCCTTATTATAAGGAAAAAGAAGATCAGGCCCTGGAAGTTATGAACTGTAAAATTCACTTCGCCCAGGGGGTTGGGATCTTTTGGCATTGGGATTGAACTTCTTGAAGAATTACTGGCAGTGCTTTCCTGCCTTATAACCACTGCGGTCCTAAGCTGTATTTTCTGGTTTTTGAAACTAGACCCTAGTTGTATGAGGTAGAATAGGCCAGTTTGAACTATTTTCATATCATATGCTTATTAGTTGATTCAATTCATTAAATATACTCATTTAATTATAAAGAAATGTTTATCTGAAGGGTCAGTGTTGAAGTTTTCAATACTAATATCTGCATGGGAACATGTGGAAATATTTAGCAGGATACTGAATTCCATTGCAACACTTGTTAATAAGCAACAGGAAGTCATTAACTTGCTAATAGAAGTTTGCTTTCTTTACAGGAACAACACTTGAACAGTTTGCAAAAATTGGATGGAAAAATCATAAACATTCAGTTAATAACCCGTAAGTATTTCAGAGACAAGAAGTAGTGAAAATCTGGGTTATTCACTTATATAATATGCAACTTTATAGTTGAAAAGCAAATGCAAGAACTCAAAGATGTTATTAATAACTTGAAATTTTTTTCCTTAGGAAAAGCTTGTGCCCAAGTAAACTTTTGCTGCTGCTGTTGCTAAGTCGCTTCAGTCATGTCCGACTCTGTGCGACCCCATAGACGGCAGCCCACCAGGCTCCCCCGTCCCTGGGATTGACTACTATTTAGATTTTGGTCTGTTTATATTTTTGTTGTTGTTGTTTAGCATTTGGGATGCCATTTGAGTTTAGTGGCTCTTTTAAGAAAGAATGGGAATAGCTTGTGTTAAAAGATGTATTGTCATTGGTTCCAACCCTAGTAAATGGAATTTATTATAATAATTTTAATTGGAAATAACTAGGCCCCATTTTAGAACATTCTTTAAAACATTTCCTAGTTTGTTTTGATCAGTTAGAATGTTTGTAAAACATGTGTTGGTAGTTTTAATGACTTTATATTACATTATTTGTTTTTTAATCATGTTAGTTTCATTAACTCTTACTCTGGTAGGATAATATGGTGATTTGTATAGTAAAAAATAGTGTGAAGTAAAATTATATTATATGTATTACTGATAATTAATCTTTGAATCCCTAATGCCTAGTGCGATGTGTGGCTCATGGCAATGTACTTAAGGGTTCCTGAATAAAATAGGTTCATTGCGAATTGAATTACTACACCACTGGAATCTCTACAAAAGCAATGCCACCCTAGGCAATAAAAGAATAGTGGCTAATTTTATTAAATGCCAACTCTGTGTTACTGTGCTGCATACTTTTGTGTATATTTTCATTTAATCCTCTCAAGGACCCTATAAAGTAGTTATTTTTATTTTTATTTTATAGATGATGAAAATGAGGCTTACTGAAATTAGGCACCTTGTTCAGTATCATCTTAAATAGAGGCAAAACAATGTTTATATTTTTTCCTTCTAGACTATAAAGTTCTTGAGAACAAGAGTCATCTCTTATCTTTATGTTCTTAATGTTTAGTGCAGAGTCTGGAACGTAATAGGTGCTCAGTAAATTGTTTCTGAACTATTAAATTTTACCATGTTTAATAAACATAAAACTACGATAAGGAACATTTTATATCACAGTGGATCATTACCACATATGTCTAACTTCATGCTACTTCTCATTCTTCTGATTTTAAATTGATGTTTGAATTCAAGGCATACCTAACTAACAAATAATTTCCAATCCCATGCCCTAAATCTAAGGATATATTGTGAAACAAAGGGTATTGTGGAAGTTTTGGTTAATTCCCTTGCTTATCTAATAAAATGGAAATTCCTTCATTTACAGTAACAAGCCTGTTATAATTTGGCCCCATTCTACTTTATTGGTCTTATTTCCTTCTTCCCTGATTATTTTCAATCTCATCCTTCACTAGATAACTTGGTATTTCCTCAGTGTACTATGTAGTGCTTGTTTCTGTGTTTTTAGTTACGTGTTAGCTCTCCCTGGAATGTCCTTCTGTCTTTCTTTTGTTTGATGAATATCTACTTATTCATCAAGTCCCATTCCAAGTATCACTGCTTCTCCTAATACTTTCTTAGAACTTCCTAGTCATAATTATTTTTTCTCATAAGCTTCATTGTACCATCTGTATACCTCTATTATAGCGTATCACACTGTATCTTATTTATAAATCTTTTTTCTCTGATGATGATGGTTCTTGAGCAGAGATTATATCTCTGTATCTTTTTTGTATCTTTAGTACCCATTAGGGTATTGGAACATGGTACATGCTCAACAAACTTTGCTATTACTGAATAGCAGTTAGGATGAGCTGTCTTAAGCTCATAAATATGATCTAGAACTGACTTCTTTGTCTTCAGAATTTGGAGAACCATTAAAAGTCCTTGTCACTTCCAAAAACAGGTAAGGAACTATACCAACATACTGAGGAATTGATGGTACTATAGTTCCTGGCTTTGAGGCTCCGAAGCTCAGCTCTGGACTTTCCCCAGAGAAGCAAAGCTTCTAAGTCTTTCTTTTACTTAATTCCCTACCTAACCAGGCACTCATTTATCCACTCATTACAGTGTTCTTCTAAAGGAATTTCATTCACTCAGCTAATATGTATTCAGTAGCTTGCTATATGTAAGACACTCCTTAAGCTGCTAGTGATATAACAATGAGCAAGAAGGATAAGTTCCATGTCCTCGTGGATCCTCTGCTATGTATTATAAGTCCTCAATTCTGTTGAATAGGCAAATATTATCTCTGAATTTCAGCTTCATCATTTAGAACTCATTGAAACAGCCTAAGAATAGCCTTCTATTTCAGTTGCTAACTTCTTATACTAGATTTTGCTTGGCTAGTGAAGAAAGATAATTCTGTATTTGCTAATCAGTCATTGGAAATACCTTGTAACGTATTTCTAAGAAGGTTGAGTTAAGAACTATTCTCCAGTGCTTCCTCACAAATTATAAGAACACCTAAAGGCAATGAGAATCTGTGATCAGTAAATAATAGGATTAGGGGTAGCTTCTGCCACTTGAGCCTTCAGACTTGTGTCTATAATTCTCTCCTAGTTGTCTTCACTTAGATGTCCCATAGGTGCCTCAGAGTCAACATGTCCATACAGAATTTCCCATTTCCCCTCCACAGTGTTTTTCCTTCAGCTTTCTTCCTCTTGGTGAATCACATCAACATATATCCAGTGATTTAAGGTAGAAAACTAGAAGTCAGCCTTGGCTTTCCCTTCTTCCTCACTGTCCCATATGAAATGCAGATGAGCAGGGATGAATGGAATCCTAGTGATTCTGTCTCTTTACTATCTCTTGAATTCATTGGTTCACTTAATCTTTCACTTCTAATTTCCTATTTTAAACCCTTGTCATTTCTTGCCTTAGTTATTGCCCTAATCTCTTAGTTGATTTACCTGCTTTTGGTAATGTCTTTTAACTGTCTCTTTTCCATTACACAGTCTTCTTACCGAAATACAGATCTGGTCATGTCACTCCCCAGCTTAATCTCCTTTATAAGTTCTTCATTGTTTTCAGTATCAAATGGAAATGCTATATACTGGACTTTCATGATCTGATACTGTTCATGTCTCCTGCGCCATGTGCTGACCTTTTTGCCAGGAATTCTCTGTCTCCCACTTCCTCTTATTTGCAGCCTTGGAAAGGAAGCCCTTTTGGTATCTGGATTTGATGCGTATCCTGTTGCTCCCAGGGCACCTTGTATCATGGCATTTATCACACTAGAATGGTGTTTTTATTGCTGTGGGTTCAGACTAAGCTCCTTGAGAATAGGGACCGTGTCCATATCCCCATCGTCTAGTACAGGATCTGGGTTAAATAAAGTCCTCTTTTGAAAGGTGGTGATGGACAAAGTTAACTTTCAAAGCAAAAGTATAGACAGTAGCATGCAGATCTGAGTTACATGGGCTTTGTTTCTAAACACTGGAATTGCTTGTTAACTTTCACAACAGTTGGATTTTGCTTTTGGAAACTCCCCTACTGTGTCTATTTGTTTTTGCCAGAGCAGTTTCTGAAACCATTTTATTATATTGTTAGATGCACCAAACAGGGTAAAAATGAGTTTCTTGTTTGCAGTGATCAGAAAGGAAATGTCTTTTGAAAAATGTAGACATTTTATTAAAGACTCTGTACATTTATTTAGGAACTCTGTTAGCCTTTATTAAATGTAGTTGTATAATGTCATTACCACAAAAGTTGGCTGAATTGCAAGTCATTTAGTTTTACTTTTAAGGAACTAGTGTTTTTATAATTCTCCAACTGGTCTGACACCAGCTAGATGTATTGCAATTTAATTCTGGTACTAACTACCTGGAGTTAATACACACACATCATTATGAATTAAGACTTCACAAGACTGCCTTCATGTTAGATAGCAGTCTGAGTAGGGCCCCCAGGCCACCTTCCTTTTTGACCAAGTGACTTAATTCAAGGATTCCCATGATCCTCTCATGTTTGATAATTCAGTAGAATGACTCACAGAACCCAGAAAAGTACTGTGACGTGAAAGTCTCTCAGTCATGTTTGACTCTTTGTGACTCCATGGACTGTATAGTGGGTAGCCTTTCCCTTCTCCAGGGGATCTTCCCAGCCCAGGGATCAGACCCAGGTCTCCTGCATTGCGGGCAGATTCTTTACCCACTGAGCCACAAGGGAAGCCCAAGGGAACCCAGG
Organism: Oryx dammah; assembly: GCF_014754425.2. Lineage (NCBI taxonomy): Eukaryota > Metazoa > Chordata > Mammalia > Artiodactyla > Bovidae > Oryx > Oryx dammah. The sequence continues at coordinate 91,177,310 of NW_024070212.1, read as the reverse complement.
GCTTGAACCCAGGTCTCTCACATTGTAGGCGGATTCTTTACCAGCTGAGCCACAGGGAAGCCACAAGGGAAGAAAAGTACTTTATGTACTTACAATTAGAGTATTATCATAAAGGGGTTTCCCTGCTAGCTCAGCTGGTAAAGAATCTGCCTTCAATGCAGGAGATGCCGATTTGATTCCTGGGTCGGGAAGATCCCCTGAGGAAGGAATAGGCTACCCACTCCAGTATTCTTGGGCTTCCCTGGTGGCTCAGCTGGTAAAGAATCCGCTTGCAGTGAGGAAGACCTGGGTTCGATCCCTGGGTTGGAGGAGGGAAAGGCTACCCACTCCAGTATTCTGGTCTGGAGAATTCCACGGACTGTGTAGTCCATGGCGTCACAAAGAGTTGGACATGACTGAACAACTTTGACTTCATTTCACTTCACAACTGAGGAACAGCCAAAAGAAGAGTCACATAAGGTGAGGTCTGGGAAGGTTCCTAGTGCAGAACTTCCATGCCCTCTTCCCATGGTGTCGGAGCACATCGCTGTCCTGGTATGTGAAGGTACTCACCAACTAGAGGGCTTCACCAAGCTTCAGTGTCCAGAGTTTTCATTGGTTGTTCAGTTGCTGTCATGTCTTATTCTTTGTGACCCCATGGATTCCAGCAGTTCAGGCTTCCCTGCCCGTCCCTGTCTCTTGGAGTTTGCTCAAAGTCGTGTCCATTGAGTTTTCATTGGGGTTTCATTATGTAGGCATACTCCATTAAATCATTGGCCACTTGCTTGAACTTGATCTCTAGCTGTCCCTTTTTTGCCTAGGGGTCATACTGGCTCAAAAGTCCAAATCCTGTGTAGGCATGGGGGTGGTCTTTCTGGTGACCAGGCCCCTGCCTCATCCCTTCCTTATCCACCAGCTAACAAGGGGACCCATGGAAGTCACCTAATTAGCATGACAAATACACTCCTGTTACTTAGGAAATTCCAAAGGTTTCAAAATTTCCATGCCAGAAATCCAGGACAAAAATTAGACACAATTTTTATTATATAACGTGGTATTTTAGAGTTAGGAATTTTAAAAATTAATTCAAATTACTTATTTAGAAATGGTTGATGAAAGCATGTCTTTCGTTCTTGAAAAGAATATTTCAATATTAATCTCTCTTTAACTTCTAAACCAGAACATCTTCAACAAAAATTGAAATTGCTACCCTGCATTCTGTAACTATATATTTTATATATTTAGGTATTCCCAGTTCCAAAAGGAGTACAGCTTAGATGAAGTGATGACGTCTCGAAAAATCTTTGACTTTTTGACAGTCTTACAATGTTGGTAAGAAAAACACATTTTAATATTTAATAGAAATAGTATCCCTTCTCCCCAACTCCCACCCCTTGGGTAAACCTTAGGCTCTGTATCTGGGTATATCTGTGTCTGTATATGCTTTTATAGAACTCCTAAGTATAGTCCTTACACTGGAGTGAGCACCCTTACTTTCTGTTTTTGTTTAGAGAAAGGCTGTCTTTTCTCTTTGAAAATTATATATTTTACTTCCTTCTCTCATGCCTTCCACCTACTCTGTTCTAATAGTGTTTATTCATTTAAATGTGACTTGGAATGCCCGTGGGAACCAAAGATTTTCCCCTTGATCATTTCATTTCCTCTGTTGTATATTTCTACTGAAGGAAATTTTACTCAGTTATAGTAACTAAGAATAAAGGTAAAACAAGAAAAAAATTGTAACTCTAATAATGATAGCAGCCCCATCTTGAAAATTGCTTGACATTATCTCTCTCCTAGAAAACTGAGTTAGTATTGCATAACTCCTACCTGTGTTTAATAATCACCTGAATGTGTCTGGGAGATCCTGGCTGGGATGCAAGTGAACAAGTGGTGTTTGTTTTGACTGTTGCAGTATAAGGATCTGCCCATTTTAAAGTACAGCTCAACTCAGAGAGGGCTTCCCTGATAGCTCAGTTGGTAAAGAATCCACGTGCAATGCAGAAGACCCAGGTTCGATTCCTGGGTTGGGAAGTTCTGCTGGAGAAGGGATAGGCTACCCACTCCAATATTCTTGGGCTTCCCTTGTGGCTCAGCTGGTAAAGAATCAGCCTGCAATGTGTGAGACCTGGGTTCGATCCCTGGGTTGGGAAGATCCCCTGAAGAAGGGAAAGGCTACCCACTCCAATATTCTGGCCTGGAGAATTCCATGGACTGTACAGTCCATGGGGTCGCAAAGAGTTGGACACGACTGAGTGACTTTCACTTTCACTTTCAACTCAGAGAAAGCTTCTTGTATTTGCTACCTTCTTTCACAGCCTGCTGTAAGGAAAAGGCCTATTTTGAGATCAGTTCAGTTCAGTCGCTCAGTCATGTCCTGCTCTTTGCAACCCCGTGGACTGCAGCATACCAGGCTTCTCTGTCCATCACGAACTTCCAGAGCTTACTAAAACTCATTTCCATTGAGTTGGTGATGCCATCCAATGATCTCATCCTCTGTCATCCCCTTCTCCTCCCACCTTCAATCTTTCACAACATCAGGGTCTTTTCCGATGAGTCAGTTCTTCACATCAGGTGGCCAAAGTATTGGAGTTTCAGCTTCAGCATCATTCCTTCCAATGAATATTCAGGACTGATTTCCTTTACGATTGACTGGTTTTATCTCCTTTCAGTCCAAGGGACTCTCAAGAGTCTTCTCCAACACCACAGTTCAAAAGCATCAATTCTTCGGCATTCAGTTTCCTTTATAGTCCAATTCTCATATCTCCACATGACTACTGGAAAAACCATAGCTTTGACTAGATGGATCTTTGTTTCCAATATGCTTTTTTTTTTTTTTAAATATTCTGTCTAGGTTGGTCATAGCTTTTCTTCCAAGAAGCAAGTACCTTTTAATTTCATGGCTGCAGTCACCATCTGCAGTGATTTTGGAGCCTAAGAAAATAAAGTCTGTTACTGTTTCCATTGTTTCCCCATCTATTTGCCATGAAGTAATGGGACTGGATGCCATGATCCTTGTTTTTTGAATATTGAGTTTCAAGCTAGCTTTTTCACTCTCCTCTTTAACTTTCATCAAGAGGCTCTTTAGTTCCTCTTTGCTTTATGCCATAAGGGTGGTGTCATCTGCATATTTGAGGTTATTGATATTTCTCCTGGCAATCTTGATTCCAGCTTGTGCTTCTTCCAGCCCAGAGTTTCTCATGATGTACTCTGCATATAAATTAAATAAGCAGGATGACAATATACAGCCTTGACGTACTCCTTTCCCAATTTGGAGCCAGTCTGTTGTTCCATGTCCAGTTCTAACTGTTGCTTCTTGACCTGCTTACAGATTTCTCAGGAGGTGGGTCAGGTGGTCTGGTATTCCTCTTTCTTGAAGAATTTTTCACAGTCTTTTGTGATCCACACAGTAAATGGCTTGGCATAGTCAATAAAGCAGAAGTAGATGTTTTTCTGGAACTCTTGCTTTATCGATGATCCAGTGGAGGTTGGCAATTTGATCTCTGGTTCCTCTGCCTTTTCTAAATCCAGCTTGAACATCTGGAATTTCATGGTTCATGTACTGATGAAGCCTGGCTTGGAGAATCTTGAGCATTACTTTGCTGGTGTGTGAGATGTGTGCAATTGTGTGGTAGTTTGGGCATTCTTTGGTATTGCCTTTCTTTGGGATTGGAATGAAAACTGTCCTTTTCCAGTCCTGTGGCTACTGATGAGTTTTCCAAATTTGCTGGCATAGTGAGTGCAGCACTTTCACAGCATCATCTTGTAGGATTGAAATAGGTCAATTGGAATTCCATCACCTCCACTAGCTTTGTTCGTAGTAATGCTTCCTAAGGCCCACTTGACTTCACATTCCAGGATGTCTGGCTCTAGGTGAGTGATCATACCATTGTGATTATCTGGGTCGTGAAGATCTTTCTTGTACAGTTCTTCTGTGTATTCTTGCCTCTTCTTAATATCTTCTGCTTTTGTTAGGTCCATACCATTTCTGTCCTTTATTGTGCCCTTCTTTGCAAGAAATGTGGCCTTGGTATCTCTAACTTTCTTGAAGAGATCTCTAGTCTTTCCCATTCTATTATTTTCCTCTATTTCTTTGCACCTATCTCTGAGGAAGGCTTTCTTAACTCTCCTTAAGCAGATCGCAAAAGTCTTAACCAAACCATGGATTTTCTGGTATCTCCTATTCCTTTGTTTCCCATTTTTCAAAAGGATTTCAGGACCGATTATTTGAGAGAGACCAAAGTTGGAGCTAGTTAGGCCTAGAGTAAAATCTTTATTGTATTAGCTTAGAAGTAACCTTGTGGACTCCTCAGAAGTCACCAGAAAATACGTTGTTTGTTTGCAAAGGCAAACCTGAAATTCTTTACAATAAGAACTTTTGGGGAGAGACCCATAGAGTCTAAGCAGTGATTGGCAGTCTTTAAATTCTTGCCAGAGGTTCAATCTTCAGATGGGAAGCATGTGTAATTTTTAACTACAGATATTACTAGGCCAGTCCAGTGACCAGCAAGCATCCTCTCCCTGCCTGTCTTTCCACACTGTAAGAACTCCTAATCTGAAATCCTAGGATTGAAGTGAACAGGATATCAGTAACTATTTTACCTCCTCTTAGTCCCACTTCAGATGGTGCAGCCGCAGCAATTTTGGCTAGTGAAGCGTTTGTACAGAAGCATGACCTGAAATCCAAAGCTGTGGAAATTTTGGCTCAAGAGATGGTGACTGATATGCCAAGCTCATTTGAAGACAAAAGCATTATTAAAATGGTGTGTCTGAGGTTCTGTTTTGTTAATCAGTTGAGGGATTTCTTTTTAAAAGTTTAAAGTAACATCATGTCATCAGCTCTGAAAGTTTATTTACTTGAAAAAAATTGGTCTAGAAAATTTAGTATTGTAACCCATCATTTAAGAATCTAAGGGAAAATCACTTATGAGAACATATGTATTTTTAACTAACTAGTTAAAACTAGTGTTCTATTTTTTAAAATTTTGGAATGATTAAATATGCCCAGAACCCCAGTGTTATAGAATTAAAAAAAAAAAAAAAAAAAACAAGGATTTTTGAGGAACTTTTTGACCCTTAGCACTTTAAAAATTCTGACTGCAGATTGAGTACAAAATGGAGGAAATAAAAAAAATGAGAATTCTGACCTAGAACTCTAGGTTGAATATTTGAAGATATATACATATAAAATATGCATTATGTACACACATGTATGTAGGTAAGCATAGGGTTTACATTAGAGTTTATAAAATGACTTTATAATAATGCTTTGAATTTTAAAATGTTTCTATAAATTCCCCAAGATAGGGTGTGGTAGAGGTAGAACTTAGGTTTTTCCAATTGCAGTACATTTTCCATTATATCACAATTTTATTGCTTGGAAAAGAGTTGAGTGTGCATATTAAAGGGTGTTAAGAGCATGAATATTGAAAAAATGATTTGAATCCTACGTGATCTTCTATTGGTAAAAGAAGATTGTTTATTTTCATGTAGAAATTCACCCATATTTTTCAGTGAATCATAATAGTCTCTTGATAAATCTCTTCAATTTACCACAACTGTATATTGTGGTTTGACAGAGTTTTGTAACAGCACTGGATATGGCATGAGGAATTATAAATCCTTTTTGTATATCTGATTTAAAATTCTATTCTTTATAGTACAGAATTTAATGTGTATGTCCATTGTCTCTCCTAGATATTTTATTTTGACTTTCTGTATAATATAGAATTAACTGAGATTTCAACATTTATGGAAAATCCTTAACTGTTAAGGTTATACATATATTAATCTTTTATAATCCTTACATGAAAGTCCCAGTTTTGATACCTTTCATGTGTTTATGTATGATTTTGGTTTTAGGTTGGTTTTGATATGAGTAAAGAAGCTGCCAGAAGGTGCTATGAGAAATCTGGCCTGAGACCAACTGATATTGACGTAATAGAACTTCACGACTGCTTTTCTACCAATGAACTTATTACTTACGAAGCACTGGGACTGTGTCCAGAAGGTAATATCTCTGATGAAATGCAGATTAACTTACTACGTTTCACTGAGAAAAGTTCACTTTCATCATCAAAACAAAATAATTCACTAATTGCTTTCCCTTCTATGTTGGCTCTGCCACACTGTGCTAAGTGAATGTAAGCTCTCTTAATGCTGGACTTTTAGAATTGTAGTTTTGGACAGTACCAAATGAGATGACAGAATACATAAATGATTTAATTTATGTAAATCAAGGGTACTTATAATACATGTTAAGTATTAAAAAAAAAGATAGAAAAATCACTTATGTAGTTGTAGGTATTTCAGATGTGTTTGAACAAAGACCTGCAGAAGGGAAAATGAGAAGGCTAGTTGGTGGGATCTGGAGACTTTTTTTTTTCTTTTCGTTTCTAAAGTGGTTGTACTGTTTTCTACTAGCAGTATGTGAGATTTTACTTGCTTCATCTTCTTATCAACACTTGGTGTGGTCAGTTTTTAAAATTTGAACCATTCAAGAGACTATATACTGATGTTCATGTTTGGGAACGCATGTACACCCGTGGTGGATTCATGTCAATGTATGGCAAAACCAATACAGAATTGTAAACTAAAATAAAAAATAAATTAAAAAGAAAAAGAAGAGGAAAAAAAAGAGACTATATACTGATGTTTTAATTTCATTTTAATTTGCTTATCCCTGATTACTAATGATGCTAAGCATCTTTTCTTGTGTTTGTTGATATTTCATGTATCTTTTGTGAAGTGTTTGTTCAGATCTTTTGCCCTTTGATTATTGGGTTAGTTTTCTTCTTTATTATGTTGTAAAATTTATATAAATGTATATTCTGGATACAAGTAATATGTCTGATATATGTGGGCTGTGAACTTTTTCTCCCAGTCTGTGGCTTGTCTATTGTTTTATTTTTTATTTTTGGCTGTTCTAGGTCGTTATTACTGCACTGGGTGCCTTTTTGTTTTATTAATGATGTCACTTGCAGGACAAATTTTATAAGTTATGATATTCAGTTACATATATTTTAATCAATTTTAAAAGATTTGTTTTTTAATTGAAGGATAATTGCTTTATATAATTTTATTGTTTTCTGTCAAACATCAACATGAATCAGCCATAGGTGTACATATATCTCCTCCCTCTTGAACCTCCCTCCCATCTCCCTCCTCATCCCACCGCTCTAGGTTGATACAGAGCCCCTATTTGAGTTCCCTGAGACATATAGCAAATTCTCATGGGCTATCTATTTTACATATGGTAAGGTAAGTTTGCATGTTACTCTCTCCATGCATCTCACCCTCTCCTCCCCTCTCCCTGTGTTGATAAATCTGTTTCTCCATTGCTGCCTTACAAATAAATTCAGTGGTACCATCTTTCTAGATTCCACATATATGCGTTCAGTTCAGTTCAGTCACTCAGTCGTGTCCGACTCTTTGCGACCCCATGAATTGCAGCACACCCCATGAATTGCAGCACACCTGTCCATCACCAACACCCGGAGTTCACTCAGACTCATGTCCATCGAGTCAGTGATGCCATCCAGCCATCTCATCCTCTGTCGTCCCCTTCTCCTTCTGCCCCCAATCCCTCCCAGCATCAGAGTCTTTTCTGATAAGTCAACTCTTCACATGAGGTGGCCAAAGTACTGGAGTTTCAGCTTTAGCATCATTCCCTCCAAAGAAATCCCAGGGCTGATCTCCTTCAGAATGGACTGGTTGGATCTCCTTGCAGTCCAAGGGACTCTCAAGAGTCTTCTCCAACACCACAGTTCAAAAGCATCAATTCTTTGGTGCTCAGCCTACTTCACAGTCCAACTCTCACATTCATACATGACCACTGGAAAAACCATAGCCTTGACTAGACAGACCTTAGTCGGCAAAGTAATGTCTCTGCTTTTGAATATACTATCTAGATTGGTCATAACTTTTCTTCCAAGGAGTAAGCGTCTTTTAATTTCATGGCTGCAATCACCATCTGCAGTGATTTTGGAGCCCCCCAAAATAAAGTCTGACACTGTTTCCACTGTTTCCCCATCTATTTGCCATGAAGTGATGGGACCAGATGCCATGATGTTAGTTTTCTGAATGTTGAGCTTTAAGCCAACTTTTTCACTCTCCTCTTTCACTTTCATCAAGAGGCTTTTTAGCTCCTCTTCACTTTCTGCCATAAGAGTGGTGTCATCTGCATATCTGAGGTTATTGATATTTCTCCCGGCAATCTTGATTCCAGCTTGTGTTGCTTCCAGTCCAGCGTTTCTCATAATGTACTCTGCAGAGAAGTTAAATAAGCACAGTGACAATATACAGCCTTGACGTACCCCTTTTCCTATTTGGAACCAGTCTGTTGTTCCATGTCGGGTTCTAACTGTTGCTTCCTGACCTGAATACAGATTTCTCAAGAGGCAGGTTAGGTGGTCTGGTATTCCCATCTCTTTCAGAGTTTTCCACAGTTTATTATGATCCACACAGTCAAAGGCTTTGGCATAGTCAATAAAGCAGAAATAGATGTTTTTCTGGAACTCTCTTGCTTTTTCCATGATCCAGCAGATGTTGGCAATTTGATCTCTGCTTCCTCTGCCTTTTCTACAACCAGCTTGAACATCAGGGAGTTCACGGTTCATGTATTGCTGAAGCCTGGCTTGGAGAATTTTGAGCATTAATTTACTAGCATGTGAGATGAGTGCAATTGTGCAGTAGTTTGAGCATTCTTTGGCATTGCCTTTCTTTGGGATTGGAATGAAAACGGACCTTTTCCAGTCCTGTGGCCACTGCTGAGTTTTCCAAATGTGCTGGCATATTGAGTGCAGCACTTTCACAGCATCGTCTTTCAGGATTTGAAACAGCTCAATGGAATTCCATCACCTCCACTAGCTTTGTTCATAGTGATGCTTTCTAAGGCCCACTTGACTTCACATTCCAAGATGTCTGACTCTAGATTAGTGATCACATCATCATGATTATCTGGGTCATGAAGATCTTTTTGTACAGTTCTTCCGTGTATTCTTGCCACCTCTTCTTTAATATCTTCTGCTTCTGTTAGGTCCATACCATTTCTGTCCTTTATCGAGCCCATCTTTGCATGAAATGTTCCCTTGGTATCTCTAATTTTCTTGAAGAGATCGCTAGTCTTTCCCATTCTGTTGTTTTCCTCTATTTCTTTGCATTGATCGCTGAAGAAGGCTTTCTTATCTCTTTTTGCTATTCTTTGGAACTCTGCATTCAGATGCTTATATCTTTGCTTTTCTCCTTTGCTTTTTGCCTCTCTTCTTTTCACAGCTATTTGTGAGGCCTCCCCAGACAGCCATTTTGCTTTTTTGCATTTTTTTTCCATGGGGATGGTCTTGATCCCTGTCTCCTGCACAATGTCACGAACCTCATTCCATAGTTCATCAGGCACTCTATCTATCAGATCTAGGCCCTTAAACCTATTTCTCACTTCCACTGTATAATCATAAGGGATTTGATTTAGGTCATACCTGAATGGTCTAGCAGTTTTCCCTACTTTCTTCAATTTAAGTCTGAATCTGGCAATAAGGAGTTCATGATCTGAGCCACATTCAGCTCCTGGTCTTGTTTTTGTTGACTGTATAGAGCTTCTCCATCTTTGGCTGCAAAGAATATAATCAATCTGATTTTGGTGTTGGTCATCTGATGATGTCCATGTGTAGAGTCTTCTCTTGTGTTGTTGGAAGAGGGTGTTTGCTATGACCAGTGCATTTTCTTGGCAAAACTCTATTAGTCTTTGCCCTGCTTCATTCCGCATTCCAAGGCCAAGTTTGCCTGTTACTCCAGGTGTTTCTTGACTTCCTACTTTTGCATTCCAGTCCCCTATAATGAAAAGGACATCTTTTTTGGGTGTTAGTTCTAAAAGATCTTGTAGGTCTTCATAAAACCGTTCAACTTCAGTTTCTTCAGTGTTACTGGTTGGGGCATAGACTTGGATAACTGATATTGAATGATTTGCCTTGGAGACGAACAGAGATCATTCTGTCGTTTTTGAGATTGCATCCAAGTGCATTTTGAAGTCTTCTGTTGACCATGATGGCTACTCCATTTCTTCTGAGGGATTCCTGCCTGCAGAAGTAGATGTAATGGTCATCTGAGTTAAATTCACCCATTCCAGTCCATTTTAGTTCACTGATTCCTAAAATGTCGACGTTCACCCTTGCCATCTCTTGTTTGACCACTTCCAATTTGCCTTGATTCATGGACCTGACATTCCAGGTTGCTATGCAATATTGCTCTTTACAGCATCGAACCTTGCTTCTATCCCCAATCACATCCACAACTGGGTATTGTTTTTGCTTTGGCTCCATCCGTTCATTCTTTCTGGAGTTATTTCTCCACTGATCTCCAGTAGCATATTGGGCACCTAATGACCTGGGAAGTTCCTCTTTTGGTATCCTATCATTTTGCCTTTTCCTACTGTTCATGGGGTTCTCAAGGCAAGAATACTGAAGTGGCTTGCCATTCCCTTCTCCAGTGGACCACATTCTGTCAGGCCTCTCCACCATGACCCGGCCGTCTTGGGTTGCCCGGTAGGCATGGCTTGGTTTCATTGAGTTAGACAAGGCTGTGGTCCTAGTGTGATAAGATTGACTAGTTTTCTGTGAGTATGGTTTCAGTGCGTTATTATACAATATTTATCTTTCTCTTTCTGAATTACTTCACTCTGTATAATAGGCTCTAGGTTCATCCACCAATTAGAACTGACTCAAATGCATTCCTTTTTATGGCTGAGTAATATTCCATTGTGTATATGTACCACAACTTCTTTATCCATTCATCTATTGATGGACATCTAGGTTGCTTCTGTGTTCTAGCTATAATAAATAGTTCTGCAGTGAACATTGGGTACCTGTGTCTTTTTCAATTTTGATTTCTTCTGGGTATATGCCTAGGAGTGGGATTGCTGGGTCATATGGTGGTTTTATTCCCAGTTTTTTAAGGAACCTCCATACCATCTTCCAAAGTGACTATATCAGTTTATATTCTCTCCAACAATGTAAGAGGGTTCCCTTTTCTCCACACTCTCTTCAGCATTTATTTTTTGTAGACTTTTTGATGATGGCCATTCTATCTTGTCGGAGAAGGCAATGGCACCCCACTCCAGTACTCCTGCCTAGAAAATCCCATGAATGGAGGAACCTGGAGGCCTGCAGTCCATGGAGTCGCTGAGGGTCGTACAAGACTGAGCGACCTACTTTTACTTTCATGCATTGGAGAAGGAAATGGCAACCCACTCCAATACTCTTGCCTGGAGAATCCCAGGGATGGGGGAGCCTGGTGGGCTGCTGTCTCTGGGGTCACACAGAGTCAGACACAACTGAAGCAACTTAGCAGCATTCTATCTGGTGTGAGGTGATATACCATTGTATTGCATTTCTCAAATAATGAGTGATGTTGAGCATCTTTTCATGTGTTTGTTAGCCATCTGTATGTCTTCTTTGGAGAAATGTCTGTTTAGGTCTTTCCCCACTTTTCAATTAGGTTGTTTGTTTTCCTGGAATTGAGTTGTATGAGCTGCTCGTATACTTTAAAAATTAATCCTTTGTCAGTTGTTTCATTTGCTATTATTTTCTCCCATTCTGAGAGTTGTCTTTTTATCTTGTTTATAGTTTCCTTTGTTGTGCAAGTCTTTTAAGTTTAATTAGGTCTCACTTGTTTACTTTTGTTTTTATTTCCATTACTCTAGGAGGTGGGTCATAGAGGATCTTGCTTTGATTTATATCAAGTGTTCTGCCTATGTTTTCCTCTAAGGGTTTTATAGTTTCTGGTCTTACATTCAGGTCTTTAATCCATTTTGAGTTTATCTTTGTGTATGGTGTTCTAATTTCATTCTTTTTCATGTAGCTGTCCAGTTTTCCCAGCACCATTTATTGAAGAGGCTGTCTTTGCCCCATTGTATATTCTTGCCTCCTTTGTCAAAAATAAGGTACTTAGAGGTGAAAGTGAAAGTGAAGTTGCTCAGTCGTGTGTGACTCTTTGCAACCCTGTGGACTGTAGCCCACCAGGCTCCTCTGTCCATGGGATTCTCCAGGCAAGAATACTGGAGTGGGTTGCCATTTCCTTCTCCAGGGGATATTCCCGACCCAGGGATGGAACCCAGGTCTCCTGCATTGCAGGCAGATGCTTTACCCTCTGAGCCATTTATTTCTGGGATTTCTATCTTGTTCCATTGGTCTATATTTTTGTTCTTGTGCCAGTACCATACTGTCTTGATGACTGTAGCTTTGTAGTATAATCTGAAGTCAGGAAGGTTGATTCCTCCAGCTCCATTCTTCTTTCTCAAGATTGCTTTGGCTATTTGGGATCTTTTGTGTTTCTATATGAATTGTGAAAGTTTTTGTTCTAGTTCTGTGAAAAATGCCATTGGTAATTTGATAGGGATCACATTGAATCTATAGATTGTGTAGTATAGTCATTTTCCCAAGACTGATTCTTCATACCCAGGAATGTGGAAATCTCTCCATCTGTTTATGTCATCTTTGATTTCTTGCATCAGTGTCTTATAATTTTCTGTGTACAGTTCTTTTGTCTCCTTAGGTAGGTTTATTCCTAGATATTTTATTCTTTTGTTGCAATGGTGAATGGGATTGATTCCTTAATTTCTCTTTCTTATTTTTCATTGTTAGTATATGGGAATGCAAGTAGTTTCTGTGTATTGATTTTGTATCCTGTGACTTTGCTAAATTCACTTTAATGAATGTTTTAATGGTTCAGGCTTTTTATATTCTAAGAAACTTGTCTACCTCAAGATTGTAAAGATTGTCTTCTGTTTTTATTCTAGGGTTTCTATAGTTTTCAATTTTACTTTGAAGTATATGATCTATTTTGAGTCAGTTCTTATGTTTGGTATAAGATTAAGGTTGGAAGGAATGCTGCTAAAGCTGAAACTCCAGTACTTTGGCTACGTCATGTGAAGAGTTGACTCATTGGAAAAGACTCTGATGCTGGGAGGGATTGGGGGCAGGAGGAGAAGGGGACGACCGAGGATGAGATGGCTGGATGGCATCACTGACTCGAAGGACGTGAGTCTGAGTGAACTCCGGGAGTTGGTGATGGACAGGGAGGCCTGGCGTGCTGCGATTCATGGGGTTGCAAAGAGTCGGACACGACTGAACGACTGAACTGAACTGAACTGAACTGAAAGGTTGATACTATTCTTTTTATTCCTATGCTCATATTAAGTACCATTTATTGGAATGACTTTCTCTCCATTGAATTGCTTTGGCACCTTTGTCAAAAATTGCCATACACATGAGGATCCATTTTTGAATTCTGTCTTCTGTTCCATTGATCTCCCTGTCTATCTTTCACCAATATAAAATTATTTTTGGCTACTGTGTTTATTTTACTCTACTATATTAGATAGGATAAGTTCTCCACCTTTGTTCTTTTTAGAACTTATTTTGCTTATTTTAGGTCCTTTGCATCACCAGGTACATATCAGAATTAATTTGTCAGTTTCTATAAAGTAAAAAGCTTGCTGGAATTTTCATTGTGATTTTATTGAGTCTTACATCTGGTCCCATCACTTCATGGCAAATAGATGGGAAACAATGGAAAAAATGGATTTTCTTGGGCTCCAAAATCACTGTAGATGGTGATTGCAGCCATGAATTTAAAAGATGCTTGCTCCTTGGAAGAAAAGCTATGACCAACCTAGACAGCATATTAAAAAGCAGAGATATTACTTTGCCAACAAAGGTCTGTCTAGTCAAAGCTATGGTTTTTCCGGTAGTCATAAATGGATGTGAGAGCTGGACAATAAAAAAGGCTGAGTGCCAAAGAAATGATGCTTTTGAACTGTGGTATTGGAGAAGACTCTTGAGATTCCTTGGACTGCAAGGAGATCAAACCAGTCAATCCTAAAGGAAATCAGTCCTGAATATTCATTAAAAGGACTGATGCTGAAGGTCCAACACCTTGATTACATGCAAAGAACTGACTCATTGGAAAAGACCTTGATGCTGGGGAAGACTGAAGGCAGGAGGATAAGGGGACAACAGAGGATGAGATGGCTAGATGACATCACTGACTTGATAGACATGAGTTTTAACAAGCTCTGGGAGTGGGTGATAGACAGGGAAGCCTGGTGTGCCACAGTCCATGGCGTCACAAAGAGTCAGACACGACTGAGTGACTAAACTGAACTGAGCTAGATTCATTTAGAGAGAATTGTCGTCTTAACAAGTGTTAAGTCTTCTAAACCATTATGTGTGTATATCTCCTTTAGCTTCTAACAGGATGCTTCTTGTTTTCAGTATAGGTCTTTTGTTAGGTTTATTCCTTGGAATTAAAATTCCAATGATTTTTGGTATAATTTTAACCTTCATTTTCCAATATTTGCTGATAGTATGAAAGAATGCAATTGATTTTTAAAAAGCTTGAAAACTGTGACTTTGCTAAATCCACTTATTCTAGTAGTTATTTTCCAGATTATGAGTGATTTTTCTATGTAAACAATCATGCCGTTTGCCAATGACAGTTTACATCTTCCTTTCTGATATTTTTATTTTTTCTTACCTTATTGCAGTGACTGTGAGCTTTAGTATCATATTGAATAAAAGTAGTGAAAGTGGGCATCATTACCTTGGTCCTGATCTCAGGGGATACAATTTAATCTTTTACCATTATGTATGTTAGCCACAGTTTTTTTTTTGTTTGTTTTGTTGTTTTGTTTTTGTTTTTGGCTCTTGTTGATGCCATTTATCATGTTGAGAAAGTTACCTACTGTTCTTAGTTTGCTGAGTTTTTTTTTTTTTTAATCATGAAGGGGTGTTGGATTTAAAAAATTCTTCTACATCTATTAAAATGATCATATGGGTTTTTTCCTTTATTTTGTTGATGTGAATTACATTGATTTCAAATGTTAAATTAACCTTGTGTTTCTGGGATTAATCTTACTTGGTCATATTATATAACCTTTTAATATATTGTTAGAGTCAGTTGAGCATTTTGTGAATAATATTTGCTTATATATTCATGAAGTATATTTATCTATAGTTTTCTTCTTTTCTAAGTTGTTTTATGCTGATCTCTGAAAATAAATTGAGCAGTGATCGCTCATTCTGTATTTTCTAAAATTGTTAGTATAAGATTAATGTTAGTTCTTTGACTATTTTGTAGAATTTACTGGTATAATCAAGTTGTTTAAAGTTTTCTTTGGCAGAATGTTTTCAACAAATTAATATTTATTAATAGAGACAGGCATATTTATATTTTTTGTTTCTTCCTGTGTCTATTAATTTTGGCAAGATACATTTTTTCAAAAAAGCTGTTTTCATTTAAGTAGACAGATTTGTCAGCTGAAGTTGTTCAGAGTGTTCTGTTTCTATCCTTTTAATTTCTATAGAATCCATAGTTACTTTTTTTATTCCTGATGTTGATGTTTTCTGTTCTTTCTCCTTTTTTCCTTCATCTGCCTACCTAGAGGTTTGCCACTTTTGTTGAGCTTTAGAAAGATGTGGCTTTTGACTTTGTTGTTGTCTTTTTTTCCCCTCTAATTCACTGATCTCTGCTTTTCATTATTTCTCTCCTTTAATTTACTTTGGGTTTACTTTGACTTTTTTAAGTTTCTTATGACAGATAACTTATTTTAGATCTTTCTCCATTTCTAATGTAGTATGTAAAGCTGTATGTTTTTCTCGGAGCATTATGTTAGCTGCATTCCACAGATACTTTAAAAATTTTATTTATTTTAATTGGAGGCTAATTACAATATTGTAGTGGTTTTTGCCATACATTGACATGAATCAATCATGGGTGTACATGTGTCCTCCATCCTGAACCCCTCCCACCTCCCTCCACATCCCATCCCTCAGGGTCATCCCAGCGCCCCAGCCTTGAGTGTCCTGTCTCATGCATTAAACCTGGACTGGCAATCCCATTTCACATACAGTAATATACATGTTTCAATGCTTTTCTCTCAAATCATCCCACCCTCGCCTTTTCCCATAGAATCCAAAAGTCTGTTCTTTACATCTGTGTCTCTTTTGCTGTCTCGCATATAGGGTCATCATAACCATCTTTCTATCTTGCACATATATGCGTTAATATACTGTATTGGTGTTTTTCTTTCTGACTTACTTCACTTTGTATAATAGGCTCCAGTTTCATCCACCTCATTAGAACTGATTCAAATGCTTTCTTTTTAATAGCTGAGTAATAGTCCATTGTGTATATGTACCACAGCTTTCTTATCCATTCATCTGCTGATGGATATCTAGGTTGCTTCCATGTCCTAGCTATTGTAAACAGTGATGCAAGGAACATTGGGGTACATGTGTCTCTTTCAATTCTGGTTTCCTCGGTGTGTATGCCCAGCAATCGGATTGCTGGGTTGTATGGCAGTACTATTTCCAGTTTTTTAGGGAATCTCCACACTGTTCTCTATAGTGGTTACACTAGTTTGCATTCCCACCAACAGTGTAAGAGGGTTCCCTTTTCTCCAGACCCTCTCCAGCATTTATTGTTTCTACAAAAAGTTCACAGGTTTTTAATATCCATTGTCATTTAGT
Source organism: Oryx dammah (assembly GCF_014754425.2). Lineage (NCBI taxonomy): Eukaryota > Metazoa > Chordata > Mammalia > Artiodactyla > Bovidae > Oryx > Oryx dammah. The sequence goes on along the minus strand of NW_024070212.1, from coordinate 91,160,811 downwards.
CCAAAATATTTTAAATGTCTGTTTAATATCTACTTTTGTCTTTGACCTGTAAACTATTTAGAGATGAGTTGTTTAGTATCTAAGGGTTTTGAATTTTCATAGGTATCTTATTGCTTTCTATTGTAATTTTGTTGTAGTCAGAGATTATGTTTTATTTGGTTTTGATCCTTTTAAACTAATTGAAATTTATTTTATGGCTTAGCACATGGTATATATTGGTGAACTTACATGTACTTGAAAAATAATGGTGATTTCGAGATTGTTAGATGTAGTGTTCTATATATGTCAGTTAAATCAAGATGATTGATAGAACTTTTCAGATCTTCTATGTCTCCACTAATTTATTAGACGTGCTCTATCGCTTGCTGAGAAAGGGGTGTTAGAATCTCATACTATAGTTGTACTACAGTTGTGGAGCTTTCTCTTTTTAAAATTTTATCAATTTTTGCTTTTTTTATTTTGAGGCTCTGTTATTTATGGTTTTTACATCTTCCTGATGAGTTGTTTGTTTTTTTTTTTCATTATCAAGTATTCTACTTTATCTCTGGTTATATTCTTTGTCTAGAAGTCTCTTTTATCTGACTAACATAGCCATGCCAGCCTTCTTATGCAGCAACCAAAGAAAAAGCTGTGCAGCAGCAAAGACCCAGCACAACCAAAAATAAATATATAAATAAATGATTGTGTGTATGTTAGTCACTTAGTCACGTCCGACTCTTTGTGACCCCATGGACTCTGGCCTACTAGGCTCCTCTCTCCATGGAATTCTCCAGGCAAGAATACTGGAGTGGGTTGCTGTTTCCTTCTCCAGGGAATCTGCCCAACCCAGGGATCAAACCTGGGTTTCCTGTACTGGGCAGATTCCTTATGGTCTGAACTACCATCAAAAGCTATTAGATGCCTCTGGTAGCATCACCACGGCCATTATCATCATTATTTGGACACATTTCACCTCTCATTACCAGAAATATCATCTGGAAGAATATTTTATACTATGCATGCATTATTGTTTACTCCTTAACCACCTGGATGAACGACCACAGAATTGAAAAGAATGTTGAGGCTGCCAAGCATGTGATGTAATTTTTTTTCTTTAAGCTTACATTATGCTTAACAGTGTTTTCAGCCATTTTATTTCATGAAAGTGCTCTTTTTTTTTTCTCTCTCTCCCCTCTTCTCACTGTTGTTTACTAAGAATATTTGTATAGCATGTAATGTACAGTTGAAAATGGAAATGAATACATTTTGGCAAAATTATGAATTTTTAAACCTAGTATTATTTTATTGTATCTATTTCAATGTTTTTCTTATGCTTCTCTGAATCTCTGTTATATTAAGAGCAATTTTGGAAGCAGAGAGCTCTTAGGAACTAATAGGAGCTTTGTTTCATGTAAGAAATGTTCTGAAAATATAAGCCTTTATTACCCAATATTTATTACCTCACTTTTAGAAGTGCTTATGTCAATTTGATGTTAGTTTGAGCCATAAAGAACTGTTTGGTCCAAGAAATTCTTGGCTATCCATAAGTTATAAAAACAAAAAAAATATCATTTATCCCAATGTTATTTTTTACATTTATGAATATTATTTTTCCTTCTGCAGGTCAAGGTGGAAAACTGGTTGAAAGAGGAGATAACACTTATGGAGGAAAGTGGGTCGTAAATCCTAGTGGTGGATTAATTTCAAAGGGGCACCCACTTGGAGCTACAGGTAATGATACACATAGATTTCGTAATTTTTAAATCATTTTTGGCATAAGTGTGAATGATTTGGTCATTGATTTAAGTGAATGATTTTATTCTCTGAGTTTGGTATGCAGTGTTTTAAATGACTATTTAACTACGATATTTTCAATTTTTGTTAAGTATAGTATAGTTCAAAAATCTTGATTAATTGTTGAGAATTTGAATTAGTTGAAACTCTGAGTTCAACAAAAAGCATTTTTAAAATTCGATTATTCTAAAATAGGTGTACAACTTAATTAACAAGATGTTTCCAAATAGGGATACTGCTAGATCTGCTGGATAGGATCATCTGAAATAAGCACATTATTGTGGTCAGTGTTGTATAGAAATTTTTTCCCTTGAGAGAACTGGTCTAAAAGTTACAAGAATTTTACTGTGGATCTACTGCTAACTGGCCATGTGACTTTTTTGAATAATTTTCAATTGTTAATGATTAGTCAGTCACTCTGACTCTTAGTTTCCTTAATTGTGAAATGAAGAAATTGTACAAAGTGGTTTCCAAAATAGCTTAGCACTAAAATTCTGAGATTTATTTTATGAAGACAGGTAAGTTTTGTATTTTTTATATTGTCTTATGTATTATGTAAAATTGTATAAATTATCAGAAATTCCAAAATAGAGAAGAATTAGAATTTATAGTGTATTTATTTCAGCAATTGATTTTGGTTTATTTATCACTCAAATTAGGTAATCTTATAAACTAGTAACAAAAATGAGTATGCATAGATAGAGTGTAAGAGAGAAATAGGTAGACAGGCACATACAATTGTAGTATAATGTGCCACTTACTCTTCGTTTTCTATTCTTTCTGTTTTTGCTTCTTTTCTCTCTTTGATACTCTTGTTATTAACTGAATATTTTTTAGTATTTTATTTTCTCTCTTCTATTGAATTGTTTCCTTTTCTCATTTTTTTAGTGTTTGCTCTAGGATTTACAACATGCGTCTTTAATTTACCATGGTCTACCTTCAACTAATATCATAAAATATCACTTATAGGAATTTTTCTAACAGCATATTTCCATATACCCTGATACTCTGTGCTATTATTGTCATACATTTACTTCTGAATGTATTATAAACCCCACACTATACTATTACTATTATTATTGCTTTAAATAGTTTAATATGTTTAAACTATCTTTAAAAGTAATCTAAAAACAAGGTGAATGAGAGTGATGTTACTAAGAGTGGCAGAATAACAACACCTGAAAATATTCTCTGTTACAAAATTACCAAGAACATTTGCAAAAATTGTCAAGATCAACTTTTTCAGTTGATTAACCAAAGGCTTACAATAATCTGGAGCAACATTTATTAAAAAGAAGTCAACAGCTCTATCTCTGTAAGAACAACAAGCTTTGTGGCACTTTTTACTTGCTCTGATATCAGTCATTTTCTCCAGCTCCATGGTAGCCTTGCAAACAAGAGCCTGCAGTCATGGTGAAAACTAGCAGATTACCCAGCACTGAAAGTGAAGTCACTCAGTCATGTCCGACTCTTTGTGACCCCATGGACTGTAGCCTACCAAGCTCCTCTGTCCATGGGATTCTCCAGGCAAGAATACTGGAGTGGGTTGCCATTTCCTTCTCCAGGGGATCTTCCCGACCCAGGGATTAAACCCGGGTTTCCCGCATTGCAGGCAGACGCTTTAACCTCTGAGCCACCAGGGAAGCCTGGAGAAGTCAAAATTGAGTTGAAGTTCTTTCAAAACCCCATACTTAGAGGCTCGTCATTATTTGACCTGTCTGGAAGTTCTCTGGTAAACCATTCTCAAAAAGCTTGTCTTTGTGTAACCCAAAGAGAACATGCCCAATGCAAACGGTATTTTCCTGAAAGTGATTTGTCAAAAACAATCAGCAACAACTGTTTAACAATGTAGTCACTTAAGATGTCAAAAACAGATGGAGCAAACAACAAATTAAGCACCCCTACCCCCCAAAAAAAGCTTAAAAGGAAAAGCTGGTGAATGAGTTGTCCATTTTGTTGTTGTTCAGTTGTGTTCAACTTTTTGTGACCTCATGGACTGCAGCATGCCAGGCTTCCCTGTACTTCACTATCTCTTGCAGTTTGCTCAGACTCATTTCCATTGACTCAGTGATGCCATCCAACCATCTCATCTTCTGTTGCTCCCTTCTCTTCATGCCCTCAATCTTTCCCAGCATCAGGGTCGTTTCCAGTGAGTCAGCACTTGGCATCAGGTGGCCAAAGTATTGGAGCCTCAGCTTCAGCATCAGTCCTTCCAATGAGTATTCATGATTGACTTCCTTTATGATTGATTGGTTTGATCTCCTTGCAGTCCAAGGGACTCTCAAGACTCTTCTCCAGTACCATAGTTTGAAACCATAAATTCTTTGGTGCTCAGCCTTCTTTATCATCCCATTCTCACATCCATACATGATTACTGGAAAAACCATAGCTTTGACTATACAGACCTTTGTTGGCAAAGTGATGTCTCTACATTTTTTAAAATTTATTTTTTAATTGAAGGATAATTGCTTTACAAAATTTTGTTGTTTTCTGTCAAACCTCAAGACAAATCAGCCATAGGTATATATATATCCCCTCCCTATTGAACCTCTCTCCCATATCCCTTCCCATCTCACCCCTATAGGTTGATACAGAGCCCCTGTTTGAGTTTCCTGAGCCATACAGCAAATTCCCATTGACTATCTTTTTTACATATGGTAATGTAAGTTTCCATGTTACTCTTTCCATACATCTCATGCTCTCCTCTCTCTCCCCATGTCCATAAGTCTATTCTCTATGTCTGTTTCTCCATTGCTGCCCTGTAAATAAATTCTTCAGTACCATTTTTCTAGGTTCCTTATATGTGTGTTAGAATACAATATTTATCTTTCTCTTTCTGACTCACTTCACCTGTATAATAGGTTCTGGGTTCCTCCACCTCATCAGAACTGACTCAAATGCGTTCCTTTTTATGGCTGAGTGATATTGCATTGTGTATATCTATCACAACTTCTTTATTCATTCATCTGTTGATCGACACCTAGGTTGCTTCCATGTTCTAGCTATTGTAAATAGTGCTGCAATAAACAATGGGATACATGTGTCTTTTTCAACCCTGGTTTCCTCAGGGTATATGCCTAGGAGTGGGATTACTGGGTCATATGGTGGGTTTTATTCCTAGTTTTTTAAGGAATCTTCATACCGTCTTCCATAGTGACTATATCATTTACATTCCCACCAACAGTGCGAGAGGGTTCCCTTTTCTCCATACCCTCTCCAGCATTTATTGTTTGTAGGCTTTTTGATGACGGCCATTCTGACTCATGTGAGGTGACATCTCATGACATCTCATTGTGGTTTTGATTTGCACTTCTCGAATAATGAGTGATATTGAGCATCTTTTATGTGTTTGTTAGCCATCTGTATGCCTTCTTTGGAGAAATGTCTATTTAGGTCCTTTCCCCACTTTTTGATTAGGTTGTTTATTTTCCTGGTATTGAGTTGTATGAGCTGCTTGTATATTTTGAAAATTAATCCTTTATCCATTGTTTCACTTGCTGTTATTTTCTCCCATTCCGAAGATTGTCTTTTCATCTTGCGTATAGTTTCCTTTGCTGTGCAAAAGCTTTTGAATTTAAGCAGGTCCCACTTGTTTACTTTTGTTTTTACTTCCATTACTTTAGGAGGGGGGTCATAGAGGATCTTTCTTTGATTTATGTTGAGTGTTCTGCCTATGTTTTCCTCTAAGGGTTTTATAGTTTCTGTTCTTACACTTAGGTCTTTAATCCATTTTGAGTTTATCTTTGTGTATGGTGTTAGGAAGTGTTCTAATTTCATTCTTTCACATGTAGCTGTCCAGTTTTCCCAGCACCATTTATTGAAGAGACTGTCTTTGCCCCATTGTATATTCTTTCCTCCTTTGTGCAAAATAAGGTACCCATAGGTGCATGGGTTTACTTCTGGGCTTTCTATTTTGTTCTATTGGTCTATATTTCTGTTTTTGTGCCAGTACCATACTGTCTTGATGACTGTAGCTTTGTAGTATAATCTGAAGTCAGGAAGGTTGATTCCTCCAGCTCCATTCTTCTTTCTCAAGATTGCTTTGGCTATTTGGGATCTTTTGTGTTTCCATATGAATTGTGAAATTTTTTGTTCTAGTTCTGTGAAAAATGCATTGGTAGTTTGATAGGGATCACATTGAATCTGTAGATTGTGTTTGGTAGTATAGTCATTTTCACAGTATTGATTCTTCCTACCCAGGAATGTGGAATATCTCTCAATCTGTTTATGTCGCCTTTGATTTCTTTCATCAGTGTCTTATAATTTTCTGTGTACAGTTCTTTTGTCTCCTTAGGTAAGTTTATTCCTAGATATGTAATTTTTTTGTTTCAGTGGTGAATGGGATGGATACATTAATTTCTCTCTGATTTTTCATTGTTAGTATATAGAAACACAAGTGATTTTTGTTTATTGATTGTGTATCCTGCAACTTTGCTAAATTCACTGATTAGCTCTAGTAATTTTCTGATACTGTCTTTAGGATTTTCTATATACAGTATCATGTCATTTGCAAGCTGAGAGCTTTACTTCTTCTTTTCTGATCTGGATTCCTTTTATTTGTTTTTTATTCTCTGATTGCTGTAGCTAGGACTTCCAGAACTATGTTGAATAATAGTGGTGAAAGTGAACACCCTTGTTTTGTTCCTGATCTTCGGGGGAATGCTTTCAGTCTCACCACTGAGAATAATATTTGGTGTAGGCTTATCATATGTATCTTCCCTGGTGGCTCAAATGGTAAAGCATCTGCCTACAATGCAGGAGATCCGGGCTCGATCCCTGGGTTGGGAAGATCCTCTGGGGAAATAAATGGCAACCCACTCCAGTACTCCTGCCTGGAAAATCCCGTGGACGGAGGAGCGTGGTAGGCTACAGTCCATGGGGCCACAAAGAGTTGGACACAACTGAGCGACTTTGCTTTCACTTTTCACTTTATCATGTATAGCCTTTAATATGTGAGGTAGGTTCCTTCTATGCCCATTTTTTGAAGAGTTTTATTCATAATTGGGTGCTGAATTTTGTCAAAGGCTTTTTCTGTATCTATTGAGATGATCATATGGTTTTTATCTTTCAATTTGTTAATATGGTGTATCACACTGATTGATTTACGTATATTGAAGAATCCTTGCATTCCTGAAATAAACCCAGCTTGATCATGGTGTATGAGCTTTTTGATGTGTTGCTGAATTCTGTTTGCTTAAATTTTGTTGAGGATTTTTGCATCTATGTTCATCTGTGATATTGGCCTGTAGTTTTCTTTTTTTGTGTTGTTTTTGGTTTGGTATCAGGGTGGCCTGGTAGAATCAGTTTAGAAGTGTTCCTTCCTCTACAAATTTTTGAAGAGTTTTAGAAGGATAGCCATTAGCTCTTCTCTAAATGTTTAATAGATTTCTCCTGTGAAGCCATCTGGTCCTGGGCTTTTGTTTTTTGGGAAATTTTTGATCACAGCTTCAATTTCCGGGCTTGTAATTGGGTTGTTCATAATTTCTGTTTTTTCCTGGTTCAATATTGGAAGATTGAACTTTTCTAAGAATCTGTCCATTTCTTCCAGGTTATCCATTTTATTGCCGTATAGTTGTTCATAATAGTCTCTTATAATCCTTTGTATCTCTGCATTGTCTGTTGCAACCTCTCCTTTTTCATTTATAATTTTGTTGATGTGATACTTCTCTTTTTTCTTGATGAGTCTGGCTAAAGGTTTGTCAATTTTGTTTATCTTCTCAAAGAACCAGGTTTCAGTTTTATTACTCTTTACTATTGTTCCTTTACATTTCTTTTTCATTTTTTTCTGCTTGGATCTTTATGATTTCTTTCCTTCTACTTATTTATTTATTTGTTTTTTTTTCCAGTTGTTTTAGTTGTCAAGTTATGCTATTTGATGCTTTTCTTTTTTCTTAAGGTAGGATTGTATTGCTATAAACTTCCCTCCTAGAACTACTTTTGCTGCATCCCATAGGTTTTGAGTAGTTGTGTTTTCATTGTCATTTGTTTCTAGAAATTTTTTGATTTCCATTTTAATTTCTTCAGTAACCTGTTAATTATTTAGACACGTGTTGTTTAATCTCCACATGTTTGTGTTTCTTACAGTCTTTTTCTTGTAATTGATATCTAGTCTCATAGCACTGTGGTCGGAGAAGATGCTTGATATGATTTCAGTTTTGTTACTTTACTGAGGTTTGTATTGTGATCCAAGATGTGGTCTATCCTGAAGAAAGTTCCATGTGCACTTGAGAAGAAGGTATATTCTTCTGCATTTGGATGCAATGTCCTGAAGAAATCAGTGATATCCATCTCATCTAATGTATCATTTAAGACTTGTGTTTCCTTATTAATTATCTGTTTTGATGATTTGTCTGTTGGTGTGAGTGGAATGTTAAAGCCTCCTATTATTGTGTTACTGTCAATTTCTCCACTTCTGTCTGTTAGTGTTTGTCTTATGTATTGAGATGCTCCTGTGTTGCGTGCATCTGTTCAGTTCAGTTCAGTCGCTCACTTGTGTCCGACTCTTTGCGACCAAATGAATCGCAGCACGCCAGGCCTCCCTGTCCATCACCAACTCCCAGAGTTCACTCAAACTCACATCCATCGAGTCAGTGATGCCATCCAGCCATCTCATCCTCTGTCGTCCCCTTCTCCTCCTGCCCTCAATCCCTCCCAGCATCAGAGTCTTTTGCAGTGAGTCAACTCTTCACATGAGGTGGCCAAAGTACTGGAGTTTCAGCTTTAGCATCGTTCCTTCCAAAGAACACCCAAGGCTGATCTCCTTTAGAATGGACCGGTTGGATCTCCTTGAAGTCCAAGGGACTCTCAAGGGTCTTCTCCAACACCACAGTTGAAAACCATCAATTCTTCGGTGCTCAGCTTTCTTCACAGTCCAACTCTCACATCCATACATGACCACTGGAAAAAACATAGCCTTGACTAGACAGACCTTTGTTGGCAAAGTAATGTCTCTGCTTTTGAATATGCTATCTAGGTTGGTCATGACTTTTTATCCAAGAAGGAAGCGTCTTTTAATTTCATGGCTGTAATCACCATCTGCAGTAATTTTGGAGTCCCCCAAAATAAAGTCTGACACTTTTTCACTGTTTCCCCATCTATTTCCCATGAAATGATGGGACCAGATGCCATGATCTTCGTTTTCTGAATGTTGAGCTTTAAGCCAACTTTTTCACTCTCCTCTTTCACTTTCATCAAGAGGCTTTTTAGTTCCTCTTCACTTTCTGCCATAACGGTGGTGTCATCTGCATATCTGAGGTTATTGATATTTCTCCCGGCAATCTTGATTCCATCTTGTGCTTCTTCCAGCCCAACGTTTCTCATGATGTATTCTGCATAGACGTTAAATAAGCAGGGTGACAATATACAGTCTTGACGTACTCCTTTTCCTAGTTGGAACCAGTCTGTTGTTCCATGTCGGGTTCTAACTGTTGCTTCCTGACCTGCATATAGGTTTCTCAAGAGGCAGGTCAGGTGGTCTGGTATTGCCATCTCTTGAAGAATTTTCCACTGGAGAAGGCAAACCACTTCAGTGTTCTTGCCTTGAGAATCCCATGAACAGTATAAAAAGGCAAACTGAAAGGATACTGAAAGAGGAACTCCCTAGGTCAGTAGGTGCCCAATATGCTACTGGAGATCAGTGGAGAAATAACTCCAGAAAGAATGAAGGGATGGAGCCAAAGGAAAAACAATAACCAGTTGTGCATGTGATTGGGGATAGAAGCAAGGTCCGATGCTGTAAAGAGCAATATTGCATAAGAACCTGGAATGTCAGGTCCATGAATCAAGGCAAATTGGAAGTGGTCAAACAGGATACGGCATGAGTGAATGTTGACATTCTAGGAATCAGCAAACTAAAATGGACTAGAATGGGTGAATTTAACTCAGATGACCATTATATCTACTACTGCGGGCAGGAATCCCTTAGAAGAAATGGAGTAGCCATCATGGTCAACAAAAGAGTCCGAAATGCAGTACTTGGATGCAGTCTCAAAAATGACAGAATGATCTCTGTTTGTTTCCAAGGCAAACCATTCAATATCACAGTAATCCAAGCCTACGCTCCAACGGGTAACGCTGAAGAAGCTGAAGTTGAATGGTTCTATGAAGACCTACAAGACATTTTAAAACTAACACCCAAAAAAGATGTCCTTTTCAATATAGGGGACTGGAATGCAAAAGTAGGAAGTCAAGAAACACCTGGAGTAACAGGCAAATTTGGCCTTGGACTACAGAATGAAGCAGGGCAAAGGCTAATAGAGTTTTGCCAAGAGAACACACTGGTCATAGCAAACACCCTCTTCCAGCAACACAAGAGAAGACTCTACACATGGACATCACCAGATGATCAACACTGAAATCAGATTGATTATATTGTTTGCAGCCAAAGATGGAGAAGCTCTATACAGTCAGCAAAAACAAGACCAGGAGCTGACTGTGGCTCAGATCATGAACTCCTTATTGCCAAATTCAGACTTAAATTGAAGAAAGTAGGGAAAACCACTAGACCATTCAGGTATGACCTAAATCAAATCCCTTATGATTATACAGTGGAAGTGAGAAATAGATTTAAGGGCCTAGATCTGATAGATAGAGTGCCTGATGAACTATGGAATGAGGTTCGTGACATTGTGCAGGAGACAGGGATCAAGACCATCCCCATGGAAAAGGAATGCAAAAAAGCAAAATGGCTGTCTGAGGAGGCCTTACAAATAGCCGTGAAAAGAAGAGAGGCGAAAAGCAAAGGAGAAAAGCAAAGATATAAGCATCTGAATGCAGAGTTCCACAGAATAGCAAGAAGAGATAAGAAACCCTTCCTCAGCGATCAATGCAAAGAAATAAAGGAAAAGAACAGAATGGGAAAGACTAGAAATCTCTTCAAGAAAATTAGAGATACCAAGGGAACATTTCATGTAAAGATGGGCTCGATAAAAGACAGAAATGGTATGGACCTAACAGAAGCAGAAGATATTAAGAATAGGTGGCAAGAATACACAGAAGAACTGTTCAAAAAAGATCTTCATGACCCAGATAACCACAATGGTGTGATCACTCACCTAGAGCCAGACATCCTGGAATGTGAAGTCAAGTGGGCCTTAGAAAGCATCACTATGAACAAAGCTAATGAAGTTGATGGAATTCCATTTCAGCTATTTCAAATGCTGAAAGATGATGCTGTGAAAGTGCTACACTCAATATGCCAGCACATTTGGAAAGCTCAGCAGTGGCCACAGGACTGGAAAAGTTTTCATTCCAATCCCAAAGAAAGGCAATGCCAAAGAATGCTCAAACTACCACACAGTTGCACTCATCTCACACGCTAGTAAAGTAATGCTTAAAATTCTCCAAGCCAGGCTTCAACAGTATGTGAACTGTGAATTTCCATATGTTCAAACTGTTTTTCGATAAGGCAGAGGAAGCAGAGATCAAATTGCCAACATCTGCTGGATCGTGGAAAAAGCAAGAGAGTTCCAGAAAAACATCTATTTCTGCTTTATTGACTATGCCAAAGCCTTTGACTGTGTGGATCACAAGAAACTGTGGAAAATTCTGAAAGAGATGGCAATACCAGACCACCTGACCTGCCTCTTGAGAAACCTATATGCAGGTCAGGAAGCAACAGTTAGAACTGGACATGGAACAACAGACTGGTTCCAAATAGGAAAAGGAGTACATCAAGGCTGTATATTGTCACCCTGCTTATTTAACTTCTATGCAGATTACATCATGAGCAACGCTGGGCTGGAAGAATCACAAGCTGGAATCAAGATTGCCGGAAGAAATATCGATAACCTCAGATATGCAGATGACACCACCCTTATGGCAGAAAGTGAAGAGACTCCAATGCTGGGAGGGTTTGGGGGCAGGAGGAGAAGGCGTTGATAGAGGATGAGATGGCTGAATGGCATCACTGACTCGATGGACGTGAGTCTGAGTGAACTCCAGGAGTTGGTGATGGACAGGGAGGCCTGGAGTGCTGCGATTCATGGGGTCACAAGGAGTCGGAGACGACTGAGCGACTGAACTTAACTGTCTAAGAAATCTTTTCCTATCCTTGGGTCAGAAAGATCTTTTCCTATGTTTTTTTCCTAAACGTTTTATGCTTTCAGCCTTACATTTAGATTTGTTACCCATTTTGAGTTATTTTTTATGTGTTATACAAAGTATTAATTCGAGTCCATTTTTTACACAGTGATTTCCAGTTGTTGGAGTGCCATTTATTAGAAATTCTACTTTATCCATTGTACTGCCTTTGTCAAAGATCTAGTGATTTAGTTCCTTAGTTGTGGGCATTATTTCTGGTTTCTCTTTTCTTTCCAGTTAACCAATTTGTCTATCTTTACTGGCTTTACATGAGTACTGTACTGTTTTGATTATTGTACCTTCAAAACAGTTCTTGAAATTAGGTAGCTTTAGCCCTCAACTTTATTCTTTTTCAGAGTTGCTTGGCTATTTTAGCTTCTTTGCAGTTCTATAGAAGTTTGGAATCAGCTTGTTGATTTCTACAGAAAACCTTCCTGTAATTTTTTGTTAGGGTTAAGTTGAATGTATAGATTTATTTGGAAGTGAATTGAGACTCAAACAATAGTAAATTTTCTGACCCATAAAGAAAATATATATCCCCATTTATTTAGCCTTTTAACTTTTTTCAGAAGTATATAGTTTTCACCATATAGGTCTTGCAATCTTTGTCAGATTTATCCCTAAGTATTTCATATTTTTGGTGCTGTTGTGAGTGGTATCTTCTCAGTTTCAAATTTTTATTAATAGTATATAGAAATATAATGAAATTTTTATATATTAATCTTGTAGCCTTGCTAAAACTGACTTATTAATTTTAGTAGTTGTTTAAAACTGCCATCAAGTTTTCTGCATAGATAATCATATCATCTGTGGATAAAGACAGTTTTACATTTTCCCCTGTATCTTCATGAAATGGCCTTCTTTGCTCTGGCAAGTCTTTGCACTGAGATCTACTTTGGCTGATTTAATATGGCCACTCTAGCTTTCAATTTTTAACCAGTGCTAACATGGTAGGCCTAATGCTGAAGCTGAAACTCCAGTACTTTGGCCACTTCATGAGAAGAGTTGACTCATTGGAAAAGACCCTGATGCTGGGAGGGATTGGGGGCAGGAGGAGAAGGGGACGACAGAGGATGAGATGGCTGGATGGCATCACCGACTCGATGGACATGAGTTTGAGTAAACTCCGGGAGTTGGTGATGGACAGGGAGGCCTGGTGTGCTGCGATTCATGGGGTCGCAAAGAGTCAGACACGACTGAGTGACTGGACTGAACTGAACTGAACATGGTATACCTTTTTTTATCTGTTACGCTTTAACCTATTTGTGATTTTTTTAAAGTGCATTGGCAGCATTTAGTTGGTTCTTGTTTTTCTGCTCTGCACTGGCAATGTCTGCTTTTGGTTGGGGTATTTAGACTGTTTGAATTTGATGTGATTGTTTGTATGGCTGTATATGTTCTCTTTGTCCTAGTTGTTCTTTTTTCCTGTTTCTCTATTTTTTTCAGCCTAGTTTTGGATTGCTTTTTGTTTCTCCATTTTATCTTTATTATTTTAGCCTATCTTCAAGTGTCCTATTACTACTTCACTAATAGTAAAAGAACATCACAATAGTGCATTTCCATTTCTCCTGTCCAGGCTTTAAAATACTGTAGTTGTGAATTTTTCTTTTATATATGTTATAAAGCCCACAAGAAATTATTATTTTTGTTTAATAAGAAAACCTTATCTATTTAAGGTTAATGTTTTTTTATCTTACGTATTCATGAATGTTTAAGCTTTTTATTTGGCAGATTTCAAGTAAAACTGATTGCTCCAAAGTTTGGATATATTAGAATTATTCACTTTGACCTTAATATTCAAAGTGTTCACAATTCAAAAAAATCATTCCAAGATATAGAATCACCTATTTTAAAACAATGTTTAAAATATATATTCTGTAAAAATATGTAGGCATTGTCTACAATGGAGAAATGGCAGTTAAATTTTCTGAGGAGGTTGAAGTTATATAGAAAACTGTCATATGTTTTCAAATTTCCCCACTCGTCTTTTTTTTTTTTTTTGACGTTCTTTCTCAAGACTTTATCAAGCATAGTAGAAAAACTCTTGTATACATATATATTTTAGAAAAGTTATGAATTTTTGCCTAACATTTTGATTCCACTTGTTTGACTTAGTATGAATAGAATGCTAGATTTCTAATTTAAGAAAACAGATATGCAACAAGCAACAAAGATTTACTGTATAGCACAGGGAACTGTAGTCAATATCTTGTAATAACCTATAATGTGTATGTGTATAACTGAATCACACAATAAAAGAATTCTACTTTTTAAAATTTAGTAATGTTTATCTTTTTGACATTTACAATATGTTACATTACAATATATTAGATACAAAATTTTAAATATATTTGTGTAGGATATAAGATTAATATAAATTAATATAAATAGAAATCCACTATATTTAAACTATTAATGACATCATTCAAGGTGCTTTTATTACTTTTTCTGCACTTGATAAAATATTCTCAGAGAAATGTTGATATGTATCACTATGATTATATGTATTTTTCTTTCTCTTCTATTTCTTCTGACTTTTGCTTTATGTATCTTTGTTTCTTTGTTGTTAGGTGTCTAATGGTTTATGATGTCTACCTTCTTTGTGAATTGTACCTTTTATCATTAAAAATGCTTATCTTTGTTTTCATTTAAAAATAAATAAATTTAATTTTATAAAAAGAAAATTGTCATAGGTACTTGGGAATCAGACGCTGTGATTAGGGGTGGGTGTAAGAACAGATATTACAGGTAGACCTGTTTGCTGTGCCTTCAGGACAATGAAACCAGTCTTTCCTGATAGAACATTCTTAAATAGCTGGTCTGGGAGGAAAACAAATGCAAATCGGGAGACCTGGATTCTAAGCTCAACTCTGGAATTAGCCTGCTTTGTCTCCATTCACAAATTACTTAATCTTACAGTTTTCTTACAGTTTCTCATTGCTAATGTTTTAACTAAACAAGGGCCGCATGCCCATGGTTTGGTGTATAAAGCCAAACTCTAACAGTGGGCGTTTGCAGCAAAGTAAAGGTTTAACACATCTGTTTCTGCTTTATTGACTATGCCAAAGCCTTTGACTGTGTGGATCACAATAAACTGTGGAAAATTATGAAAGAGATGGGAATACCAGATCACCTGAGCTGCTTCTTGAGAAGCCTATATGCAGGTCAGGAAGCAACAGTTAGAACTGGACATGGAACAACAGACTGGTTCCAAATAGGAAAAGGAGTACATCAAGGCTGTATACTGTCACCCTGCTTATTTAACTTCTATGCAGATTACATCATGAGCAACACTGGGCTGGAAGAATCACAAGCTGGAATCAAGATTGCTGGGAGAAATACCAATAACCTCAGATATGCAGATGACACCACTCTTATGGCAGAAAGTGAAGAGGAACTAAAAAGCCTCTTGTGAAAGTGAAAGTGGAGAGTGAAAAAGTTGGCTTCAAGCTCAACATTCAGAAAACGAAGATCATGGCATCTGGTCCCATCACTTCATGGGAAACAGATGGGGAAACAGTGGAAACAGTGTCAGACTTTATTTTGAGGGGCTCCAAAATCACTGCAGATGGTGACTGCAGCCGTGAAATTAAAAGACGCTTACTCCTTGGAAGAAAAGTTATGACCAACCTAGATAGCATATTCAAAAGCAGAGACATTACTTTGCCAACAAAGGTCTGTCTAGTCAAGGCTATGGTTTTTCCAGTGGTCATGTATGGATGTGAGAGTTGGACTGTGAAGAAGGCTGAGCACCAAAGAATTGATGCTTTTGAACTGTGGTGTTGGAGAAGACTCTTGAGAGTCCCTTGGACTGCAAGGAGATCCAACCAGTCCATTGTGAAGGAGATCAACCCTGGGATTTCTTTGGAAGGAATGATGCTAAAGCTGAAACTCCAGTACTTTGGCCACCTCATGCAAAGAGTTGACTCATTGGAAAAGACTCTGATGCTGGGAGGGATTGAGGGCAGGAGGAGAAGGGGACCACAGAAGATGAGATGGCTGGATGGCATCACCGACTCGATGGATGTGAGTTTGAGTGAACTCTGGGATTTGGTGATGGACAAGGAGGCCTGGCGTGCTGTGATTCATGGGATCGCAAAGAGTCGGACACAACTGAGCGACTGAACTGAATTGAAGGGTTTATTTACAGGGTGCCATGAAAGAGAGTGAGAAACAAGTCTCAGATCTACTCCATCTTAGTCTTTGAATTAGGGATGTTTTAAAGCAGAAGGACAAAGACTGGAATTAATCATCATGTTGTGACATTTATGTGACATTTTTCAATCATGGTTTTGGGAGTCAGAATATGTTTGGTTTATGATTCTCAGGGCAGGTGGTCCATGGCTTGGGGGTCTGTGAGTTCATCTGGCCAGGAAAAATAACTTGAGTTTGTATGTTAATAATAGTATATACAACAGCAATCTTAGTACAGTAACTATGTTATCAACAACAGTAATCTTAGTCATCTGACTCTAATTAGTGTTCAGTTAGCAGAGGATTGAGGGGACAAGAAAAGGACTGAGGGCAAAGGAGACAAGTTTTGGATAAAGAGATTAATCATAAATTCAGAAAGGGAACTCAGTTTTGGGGGGGGGGGCTCATAAGTTCCTTCCAACTCTAAAAATCTGATTTTATTATCCAGAGGACAAAATGCAGTTTTTATGTATCCAGTGCCATTCTTGTTAATAGATCTGTAAAACAACTCATTCTTTCTAGGAACTTTTTAAGAACAGTAATAGGAAATTTTCCTATACTGGCTAAATTTTTTAGGTGAAGCCAGTTACCAATCCTAGATTATAGTCTTTTGATATATTAAGAATAGTAAAAGTAAATTATTTTTATGCTCTTTTGCCTCAGCAGAGAACTGTATATTCAGTGTTTTCTCTTTCAACATTGCCAAAAATGACAGGGTGGGTAAATTTAAAGAGCACAGGGAATTTCTTTGTTGTTGTTGTTGTTTGGTCACTCAGTCATGCCCAAGTCCTTGCGAGCCCAAGGACTGCAGCACACCAGGCTTCCCTGTCTTTCACCATCCCTTGGACCTTGCTCAAGTCATGTATGTCTATAGGACCTTTGTTGGCAAAGTGATATCTCTGATTTTTAATATGGTCTCTAAGTTGGTCATAACTTTCCTTCCAAGAAGCAAGCATCTTTTAATTTCATGGCTACAGTCACCATCTGCAGTGATTTTGGAGCCCAATAGTCTTTCACTGTTTCTATTGTTTCCCCGTCTATTTGCCATGAAGTGATAGGACTAGATGCCATGATCTCAGTTTTTTGAACCCTGAGTTTTAAGCCAGCTTTTTCACTATCCTCTTTCACCTTCATCAAGAGGCTCTTTAGTTCCTCTTCACTTTCTGCCATAAGGGTGGTGTCATCTGCATATCTGAGGTTATTGATATTTCTCCCAGCAATCTTGAGTCCAGCTTGTGCTTCCTCCAGTCCAGCATTTCTCATGATGTGCTCTGCATAGAAGTTAAATAAGCAGGGTGACAATATACAACCTTGACATGCTCTTTTCCGAATTTGGAACCAATCTGTTCCATGTCGGGTTGTAACTGTTGCTTCCTGACCTGCATACCGGTTTCTCAGGAGGCAGGTAAGGTAGTCTGGTATTCCCAAGTCTTTTTAAAGAATTTTCCAGTTTGTTGTGATGCACACAGTCAAAGGTGTAGTCAATGAAATACAAGTTGATGTTTTTCTGGAATTCTCTTGCTGTTTCTATGATCCGGTGGATGTTGGCAATTTGATCTCTGGTTCCTCTGCTTTTTCTAAATCCAGCTTGAACATCTGGAAGTTCTCGGTTCATGTACTGTTGAAGCCTAGCTTGGAGAATTTGGAGCATTACTTTCCTAGTGTGTGAAATGAGTGCAGTTGTGCAGTAGTTTGAACATTCTTTGGCATTGCATTGCGAATGGAATGAAAACTGACCTTTTCCAGTCCTGTGGCCACTGCTTTTTCCAAATGTCTTAAGCTTGCATATCTTCTAAATACAGATTATTCAGGGAGAAAAAATGACTAGCTGCAAAAACCCTCCAGGCTTTTAAGAGAAGTTATTACTTAGGTAATCATGGTCTTGGCTGAATAAATTGGGTTACTTAAAAGTCACACTTAAATGTTAGCCGTTCCTTTGCTTGAGAAAACTGATTGGGGCTTGGGGCTTCCCTGGTGGCTTAGACGGTAAAGAATCCGCCTGCAATGCGGGTGACCTGGGTTTGATCCCTGGTAGGGAAGATCCCCTGGAGAAGGGAACAGCTACCCACTCCAGTATTCGGGCCTGTAGAATTCCATGGACAGAGCAGCTTGGCAGGCTACAGTCCTTGGGATCGCAAAGAGTCCGAGGCGACTAAGGGACTTTCACTTTGTTTCACTTTCTAAACCAAGGGAATCTGACTGTTCTGTGTTCGATTTGTTAGGTCTGGCTCAGTGCACTGAACTCTGCTGGCAGCTGAGAGGGGAAGCCGGAAAAAGGCAAGTTCCTGGTGCAAAGGTTGCTCTGCAGCATAATTTAGGCATCGGAGGAGCTGTCGTTGTTACGCTGTACAGGATGGGCTTTCCTGAAGCTGCCAGGTAAGTGGCGATCTGGATTCAGTTTGGCAATAAACCCTTCTGACTTTTCGCAACTGTTACGTTGTACATGTTAAAAAAAGTCCCAATTTTATTGTGTTAGTACTTAAAGAGACCAAGTATCTCATTACCTTGCTTTAATAACTTGGCTTTAAAATGTTAAAGCTGGTAATTAACTTTCAACCTTAACCAGCCTTAGGAAAATTTTGTTCAAAAAGGAGGCAGCATAGTGAAAAAAGAATGCTAAACCAGAAGCCAGAGCTACCTGGGAATATTTTTAACAGCTTTATTGGGACGTAGTTCATATGGCCCAAATTCACCATTTTACCTGTACGTTCAGTGGTTTCAGTATATCATAGAATTGTGCATTCTTCACCACAGTTAGCTTTAGAACATTTTTAATACCCCCAAAGAAGAGGAACTACGTACCCATTAGTAGTCATTCCCCGTCCTCACTTTTTGCAGGCTCTGGCAACCACTAATCTATTTTCTGTCTCTAAGGTTTTGCCTATTCTGGACATTTTATATAAATGAAATCATAAAATATGTGGCCTTTTGTGATTGCTGCTTTCATTTAGCATTATGTTTCAGGGTTCATCCATGGTATAAAAAGGAATGTAATACTTCATTCCTTTTAATGGCTGAATAATATTCCACTATAAGGGTTCTGATTTCTTCCCGTTCCCGTTGACACTTGTTATTGTCTGTTTTTTTATTTTAGCTATCTTGGTGGATATGAAGGCATATCTCACTGTTGGTTTGATTTGCAGTCCCTTAACGGATTCTGATGTTGAGCATCTTGTCATGTGCTCATTGGCCATTTGTATATCTTAGGAGATATACCTATTCAGATATTTTGGCTGTTTTAAAATTGGGTTGTCTTTTTGTTATTGAGTTGTAATAGTTCTTTAACAACCACTTTTTAAGGGCCTGATATGAGCACTGAGACTAAAATAGGTGTTTTGTCTGCACATCTTTGTTTAATCCTCATAAAAGGCGCACATGGTAAGTTTTGTACTTTGTTTGTAAGTGACAAAATTGATGGTCAAAGTTAAAATAATTTAGCTAAAGAGTCTTAAATGGTAGCAGTCAAGGCTCTAACCTTCATCTATCTGAGTACAAAGTTCCTGGTTTTTGGCTATTCTGTGCTTCTGATCTTTGATGTTGTTGAAACAGTGCCTGTGTTCCAGACCTTAGAATGAAAATTTCAGGAAGCATAGAAGGAATTCATACACTAAATAGTTAACCCTTAAAGTCCCTTCCAACTTTTTAATCCTTATCTAAGTTCAAATTTCCTGTTTTGTTGGCTACTATGTGCTGATCTTTGACATTGTTGAAACATACCTGTGTTCTAGGCCTTAGAATAAAAATTTCAGGAAGCATAGAAGGAATTCATATACTAAACAGTGAGTCCCTTCTAACATTTTATATACTAGATTTCTTCCAGAAAACTTATGTATAAACCAAGTAAAAAAATATAGTCAGACTTCAGTTTCTACTAAAAAAACTTTGAATATTAATATATCATGAGGAGCATCCTTTTGTAAGATGAGTAATCTCTTTTCTGAGTTTGTGTAAGTTCAGCTTCCCTAAAGCAGGGCACATATCAAATAAATTGTAAGATATGAAGAATTTTCAGAAAACATTGTTATAACTTTATATATTAATTTTTTTCCTAATCTGGATGAAAAGTTGCTTAATCATTATTAATTTGATGAACTTTCAACACAAGCAAGATAACTATCTGTGACTTGTTGGAACTAGTCTGGACTCTGCCCCAGTCAAGTGTCAAGGTACTTTGTATGTACACTGAAAAGTATTCATTATTATTTTATCACATACAATTAGGAAGAAGCGGCAAGCTTGCAGAAGGGCACAGTGATGATTATGAGTAAAGGCTGAAAAATTAGACTATTAATAAAATGAAATTGGCTTGTGGAGGATTTTAAGCCACTCATTCAGACTTTTGACTGAGAAGATGGTGTACCATAGATAACTCTGCTCTCAATGGAACAGAAAAAAAATTAGAATTTAGCTAAGGGAGAATTCATTATAATTCAGTTCCATTCAGTCATGATTTACTAAATACCTATTGTGTGCCAAGAATTGGGGCTATAAATAAGATTTTTTTTAAAGCTGTGGTATCTAATTCTTGAGAAGCTGACATTTAGTAGGGTTTCATAGAAAGAGAGTTTCCTGGCCTGGATCTTGAAGGGTAAAATGGAGTTTGCTAAGACAGGGGTATTCCAGACATAGGGAGTGGCAAGGGCAAATGGATGGAAGTATGAAGTAGCCTAGGGCTTCCCAGGTGGTGCCAGTGATAAAGAACCCCCCTGCCATTGCAAGAGATATAAGAGACAAAGGTTCTGTCCCTAGGTCTGGAAGATCTCCTGGAGGAGGGCACAGCAACCCACTCCAGTATATATGCCTGGAGAATCCCATGGACAGAGGAGCCTGGCAGGCTACAGTCCATAAGGTCGCTAAGTTGGACATGATGGAAGCGGTAGCCTGCCAGGGTCTGAGAGCTGTGTGCATTTCAGCTTTGGCGGGAGCATACCTCCACTCCTCATTGTGATGTTAATATGACTCCTCTAGTAGGTTCACTTGGAGAAGGAAACGGCAGCCCACTCCAGTGTTCTTCCCTGGAGAACCCCAGGGACGGGGGAGCCTGGTGGGCTGCCGTCTGTGGGGTCGCACAGAGTCGGACACGACTGAAGCGACTTAGCAGCAGCAGCAGCAGTAGGTTCACTTTTCAACCTCTTAGACTTTCCAAGGGCTTCCCAGGTGGTGCAGTGGTAAAGAATCCATCTGCCAATGCAAGAGACACAGGAGACTTGGGTTCAATCACTGGATCGGGAAGATCCCCTGAGGAAGGGAATGGCGATCCATTCCAGTATTCTTGCCTGGAAAATCCCGTGGACAGAGGAGCTAGGTGGGCTACAGTCCATGGGGTTGCAAAGAGTCAGACATGACTGAGCATACACACACAGGCTTTCCAAAACCGTCTTTGACCGTCCTTCTTAGCTGGTTACTTTTCCTTGTACCTTGTTGAAAAAACAGAAGCTATTAGACCCAAATACCCTCATCGTCCATCCCAAGGCTTACTGACCTATCTAGAATTCAGTTCAGTTCAGTTCAGTCTCTCAGTTGAGTTCTACTCTCTGCTACCTCATGGACTATATGTAGCAGGCCAGGCTTCCCTGTCCATCACCAACTCCCGGGGCTTGCTCAGACTCATGTCCATTGAGTCAGTGATGCCATTCAACCATCTTATCCTCTTGTCCCCTTCTCTTCCTGCCTTCAGTCTTTCCCAGCATCAGGGTCTTTTCAAATGAGTCAGTTCTTCGAGTCAGGTGGTCAAAGTATTGAGCTTCAGCATCAGTCCTTCCAATGAATATTCAGGACTGATTTCCTTTGCGATTGACTGGTTGAATCTCTTTGCAGTCCAAGGGACTCTCAAGAGCCTTCTCCAACACCACAGTTCAAAAGCATCAATTCTTCAGCACTCAGCTTTCTTTATAGTCCAACTCTTACATCCATACATGACTACTGGAAAAGCCATGGCTTTGACTAGATGGACCTTTGTTGGCAAAGTAGTGTCTCTGCTTTTTAATATGCTGTCTAGGTTGGTCATAGCTTTTCTTCCAAGGAGTAAGCGTTTTTTAATTTCATGGCTGTAATCACCATCTGCAGTGATTTGGGAGCCCAAGAAAATAAAGTCTCTCACTGTTTCCATTGTTTCCCCATCTATTTGCCATGAAGTGATGGGACCGGATGCCATGATCTTCGTTTTTTGAATGTTGAATTTTAAGCCAGCTTTTCACTCTCCTCTTTCACTTTTATCAAGAGGCTCTTTAGTTCTCTGCTTTCTGACATCTTAATTCCAGCTTGTGCTTCATCCAGCCTGGCATTTCTCATGATCTACTCTGCATATAAGTTAAATAAGCAGGGTGACAATATACAGCCTTGATGTACTCCTTTCCTAATTTGCAACCAGTCTAGTGTTCCATGTCTGGTTCTAACTGTTGCCTTTTGACCTGCATATCTAGAATTACACCCATCTAATCTCTGTGAGTCTCATCTTTCGCAGGCCACTAGATCTCATCCCCCTTCACCGTCTCAAGACTTCTCTCCTCTTTTCCCCGTGTTCATCACCATCATCAGGCAAACATGCTGTGATATGTTCATCTAAAAACAAAAGCAAATCTTCCTTAATGCCACCCTCCCCCTCCAGAGACCACTCCATTTCACTCTTCCCCTAAAAGTAATATCTCAAAAGAGCCACAGTGTATTTCCCTCTCCTGTTCACTCTTTAATTTACCATTTTCTGACTTCTGTCTTCCAGCACTCACTTAAAATTGATTTTGTCAAAGTCACCCGAAAAGTCATGTGCCAATCCAGTGGGAGTTTGCCCTTTGACATAGTTTCCTCCTGCTTCCCTCCTCCCTCCCTCTGAATTCTTTCTCACCTCTGTTACAGCTTGCTCTTCTGCTTTTCCTCTTGCCTCGCTGGCGGCTGCTTCCTCTTTTCTCCCAGACTTGTAAATAATCAAGTCCTAGTCTTTCTTCTTTCTCTATAATGCCCTTAAGATGAGCTTGTTTGTTCACATGGATTTAAATGCCTTCATTATGCTAATGATTACCCACTTTATCTCAGCCTAGACCTATTCTGGCTCCAGACTCTCATACCCAGCTGCCTTCTTGTCTCACATACTGACTGTGCTTGAGATGGAACTTTGATCCCCTTATTCCCACTACATTCTTCCTTTTGTCAATAAATGGCACTACCATCCCCCCAGTTATTCAGGCCAAACACTTCAATCATCCTTGGTCTTTCCTCTCCCCCTTAGATCTCCCTCATTCCCAGCAGCAAGGCCTTTGAAAATCTATTTTGAATCCACTTCCTTCTCTTCATCTCCACTGGCAGACTGCCTCCACTGTAGTCCAGACCACCACCACTTCCTATCTGGACCACTTCAGCAGTCTCATAACTCTCTCCCCACCTAAGTTCTTGCATCCCAGCCTGGCCACTGCACACTGTTGTAAGAATAATCACAACTATTTCACTTTCCTGTTGAATCATTTCAGCCGGTTCCCGAATTCCCTGCTTTGGCCTGCATGGTCTGGTCCCTGCCCAATTCTGCCCCCACTTACTGGACTCTAGTGACTGGTCCTGTTTTACTTTCTTTTAACACAACAAACTCTTTTTTTCTCTTTCAGAATCTTTGCAGTTTCCTCTTTGAATGGCTAACTCTTTTTCTTTATTTTATTGGGTCTTAGCTTAAATTCATTTGGTCAGAGACATCATTCCTTGACTGCTTTACCTAAAGTAGGTTTCTCTTTTTGTTTGCTTTCTAATATTTTCAATTATTTTTGTGTGTTTATTTCTTTTTATCCTGGAAAAATATAAACTCAGTGAGGACTGGGACTGGGTCTGGCTTGTTTGCCTTTATATTCCCAGTGCCTTGAACGAGGCTTGGCATGTGGCAAGCAGTCATTAAACATGTGTGACATGACAGAAAGAAGGGAAGAGGAGGGAGAAATGGATGGGATGAGTGGGGAGAGAGAAAGAGAGAAGGAAGGAGAGAGGATAGAGAGATAAGAGAAAGGCTTTGCTTACTGAGAAGCTGTTACATTCTTGACTCCTTCAAGTATGTATTTCTTGTGTTTACTGTCCCAGCCCAACCACAACCAGCATGCTTGTGTTATTTCAGAGGAGTTAAAATCCTAAGGCCCTCTCATCTTCCACAGGTCTTTGAGTTTACTTTGGCATCTAACACTTGAGACTCTGCAGCCTCTAATAGTTGTGGCTGTCATTTTTTAACCATGGGCCAGGATCTCTGCTACGTACCTTCTGCACAGGATTCCATTTAATTCTGCAAAGTCATTGGCACTGACCACCTTCTTGCCTGCCTCCCCACAAGACTGTGCACAGAGATGAAGTAGCTCACTCAGCATCATATGGCCACCGAATGGAGGAGCCTTGGGATTCTAACCCAGGCCTTTGTACCTGTAGGGATTATGTTCCTTCTGCCATATCAGGAAATTTATCTATAGTTGTTCTCTAAGTAACAAACAACCAATAGGCAGATGTTGTTAAATTCATGTGTTATAGCTAAAAAATAAATTTTCAGTCCAGCCTCTGCTTACTCCTCTTATACCCTGTTTAATCACCATCGTCTCTTGCCTGGGGGACTGTAGCCTCTAAATTGGTCTCCCTGCCTCCCCACTTGCCCTCTTTATAGTCCATTTTCCAGGTGGCAGTCAGATTTACTTTTTAAAAATGTAAATTGGATTGTGCTACTCTCCAGGTTATACCCTACAGTTCTCATGGTACTTAAAATAAAACCCGCACTCTGAACTATGACATATAAAGCCCCTTGTTATCTTGCCCTGTGTGTTCCTGTGACCTTAGATCCTTTTCCTCTGCCCTGCTCCAGCCATGCTGGCCTTCTTATACTTCCTTTAACTGCCAAGCTAGTTTTTGTATCCCATTCTTTACACTGAAAACGTAGGAATGACTTTACTGCCTAAATCGTTACATCAGTTCAGTTCAGTTCAGTCACTCAGTCGTGTCCAGTTCTTTGCGACCCCACGAATCACAGCACGCCAGGCCTCCTTGTCCATCACCAACTCCTGGAGTTCACTCAGACTCATATCCATTGAGTCAGTGATGCCATCCAGCCATCTCATCCTCTGTCATCCCCTTCTCCTCCTTCCCCCAATCCCTCCCAGCATCAGGGTCTTTTCCAATGGGTCAGCTCTTCGCATGAGGTGGCCAAAGTATCGGAGTTTCACCTTTAGCATCAGTCCTTCCAATGAACATCCAGGACTGATCTCCTTTAGAATGGACCAGTTGGATCTCCTTGCAGTCCAAGAGACTCTCAAGAGTCTTCTCCAACACAAAGTTCAAAAGCATCAATTCTTCGGTGCTCAGCTTTCTTCACAGTCCAGCTCTCACATCCATACATGACCACTGGGAAAACCATAGCCTTGACTAGACGGACCTTTGTTGGCAAAGTAATGTCTCTGCTTTTGAATATGCTATCTAGGTTGGTCATAACTTTGCTTCCAAGGAGTAAGCATCGTTTAATTTCATGGCTGCAGTCACCATCTGCAGTGATTTTGGAGCCCCTCAAAATAAAGTCTGACACTGTTTCCACTGTTTCCCCATCTATTTCCCATGAAGCGATGGGACCAGATGCCATGATCTTAGTTTTCTGAATGTTGAGCTTGAAGCCAACTTTTTCACTCTCCTCTTTCACTTCATCAAGAGGCTTTTTAGTTCCTCTTCACTTTCTACCATAAGGCTGGTGTCATCTGCATATCTGAGGTTATTGATATTTCTCCCGGCAATCTTGATTCCAGCTTGTGCTTCTTCCAGCCCAGCGTTTCTCATGGTGTAATCTGCATAGAATTTAAATAAGCAGGGTGACAATATACAGTCTTGATGTACTCCTTTTCCTATTTGGAACCAGTCTGTTGTTCCATGTCCAGTTCGAACTGTTGCTTCCTGGCCTGCATACAGATTTCTCAAGAGGCAGGTCAGGTGGTCTGGTATTCCCATCTCTTTTAGAATTTTCCAGTTTATTGTAATCCACACAGTCAAAGGCTTTGGCATAGTCAATAAAGCAGAAATAGATGTTTTTCTGGAACTCTCTTGCTTTTCCGTGATCCAGTGGATGTTGACAATTTGGTCTCTGGTTCCTCTGCCTTTTCTTTACATGTTGGGCTCATTTACAAAATTTAAGACCTAATTTAAATATTGCCTCCCCAGAGAGGACTATGACTAGGCTTTTTAAAAGAAGCCACCCGACACACATAAATATACTTTCATTATATCCTCTTAACTTGCCTCATTTTCTTCATAGTAACTATATTCTTTATTTTTTTGCATGTTCATTGTCCTCCTCACTGGCACAAAAGCTTCATGAGGATAGGTTCATTGGTTTACCATTTTTTTCAGGATAGCGCCTACCACCTGGTGAGCAATCAGTATTTATTGAAAAATGAGAAGAAAAGGTTAATTGTTTTATTCGCCTAAAAACAATTTCCTTTGGGTGAAAGTCCCAACATCTCTGTTAGAGTTTTTGAAAATTACTACATTTATATAGTATTTACTATATGAATGTTGAAAAAAAAACCTAGTACCTATGTGGCTCCATGGATTGAAATCGGTTATTTTCTTCAGTTCTTTTAGAACTCATCAAATTGAGGCTGCTCCAACCAGCTCTGCAGTTGATGGATTTAAGGCAAACCTTGTCTTTAAGGAGATTGAGAAGAAGCTTGAAGATGTAAGTACAGTTTATGTAAAATACTACCAGGAGGACCCTGGGCTAGTGGAAGTGGATACAGATTTTGGGTGTTGCCATGAAGTGGTATAAGTTGAAAATTTATATCATATTGTCAAGTATTGAGTGTATCTTAGATTTCTCAGTGTCCGTTATAGCTTCCTTGTAATTCTGGTAAAAGTGCATTCAGAGATATGTAAATCTCCAGATTTGAGTTATGTAAAAGGATTAAAATCTGTTTTGGTCTAATTTCCTTCTGGATTAAAAAGATCTTACTTAGAATCATTCAAGAGAATAATATTTAAAGGAGCCTTAAAAGCATCTAATATTAAAAGTCCTTTTAAAAAGAATTTTTTTGCGTTTGAGTTTTTCAGAGTTTTCAAATCTGTTTTTCTTGTTGTAAAAATGAGCTCATCAAGAGAATTATACAGAAACATACAAATAAGAAAAATTTTAAATCTCCTGAAATGCCGTTACTGAGAGCTCTCTAAAGTATTAACGGTAGTTGATATTCTTTCAGACATCTCTGTTTGTATATGAATATACAGTTTTACACAACTAGGATCATACAGTACATTTTGAATTTTTTAATTTATTATATGTGGACCTATGTTTATGTACAGTAATTAGTTCTTGATAGATAATTATACTAAAGCAACCTAATTGTAACTCTTTCTCCAAAAAGAGAGTTTTCCCTTAGGTAAAATTAGACGTTTACTTCATTGTTTCATGAAAGACATCTTGGAATTTCATAATTGATTTTAATTTTACACATCTATGAAACTGACCAGTGGGCTGAAATAAAAAGATTCAAAATATTTAAGGTGTGCAGTACACTCATGTTAGAGGCACAGTGTGAAAACAAACTTTGTGCATATCTCGAAACTCCTATTGTAACACAAAGGATTTCTTAACATCTTAAGGTGATTGTGCTGTGGGTGTGATTGCACTAAATAGCTAATGTGACTGACATGTCTTGACAAAATACCCTACATTTCTAGAATTTTCGTAACAATCATCAGTCTTCTTGAGGTAGAGAGGGCCAGGGTTGACTGTTTCCAGCAGGCAGGCACTGGCCCTACTGCTCGCAGACCTGTTCTGCCACCATCTTGCAAGGATACACCTGCATTGGTCTACCTGTTGTTTTATAACCAGCTTCTTATTTCTTGATAGTATGTTCCCTACCCATAAATATAAACCCTTACCATCAGTTTTAATGACCCCATAGTATATGTTTGACTATAAATATCATAATCTATTTAACTAGCCTCTTATGATGAATATCAGGTTGTATTTAAACCTTGCAAAAAATAAAGGTATAGTAAATTTCCCTTTGCACTCATCTTTAGGTACTTAATGCCATGATACTTATTGTCAGACTATCCACCAAAAAGAGGATACTAATTTACAGACTCAATGATAGTTCATGAGACTGACTGTTTTTTCTTCACCCTATTTCCAGTGCTTTGTTGACTGGTTTTTTAAAAAACCTTTCAAAAAAAAATAAAAATAAAAAAAAAATAAAAAAAATAAAAAACCTTTCCCAAGAGTAGAAAGGTATATCTGCTTATTGTTTTTGAAATTTCTTTCATTACAAGTATCCACTAAAATGAAGTTGAACTTGCTAAGGCCTGAAAAAAGTTTTTTTAATGACACCAATATTTGCCTGCAGAGTAGCCCATAGGATAGTTAACTTCTGCCAGGTTGTCCCATTTTTTAACATTATTCTGTCAAAAAAAAAGTTTAGAGAGTATCTGATATGGCTGTATGTCAGCCATTGAATACTTCATTATTGGGATTAACAAAACAGTGGTGTTTTTATTTCACAGTATTCTTTTAACTTTGCACATGTTTGCCTCTTGCTCCCATTTTAATTCTTCTCCCTTTGTAACCTCTCTTGTTTGGACCTTGTCCCCTTATTTTTTCTCTCCTTCTCATGATTGTCAGTTTTCTAAATGTTTGCCATGCCAGAAAATGAAAGTATTGGAATCTTTTGTCAATTCATGCATTTTCTTCATTAGGAGAAAAGAAATCTGGCAAGAGATTTTATTTCCACTTTCGTCTTTGTTGCTGCTGCTAAGTCGCTTCAGTCGTGTCCGACTCTGTGCGACCCCAGAGACGGCAGCCCACCAGGCTCCCCCTTCCCTGGGATTTTCCAGGCAAGAACACTGGAGTGGGTTGCCATTTCTTTCTCCAATGCATGAAAAGTGAAAAGTGAAAGTGAAGTCGCTCAGTCGTGTTCGACTCTTAGCGACCCCACGGACTGCAGCCCACCAGGCTCCTCCATCCATAAGATTTTCCAGGCAAGAGTACTGGAGTGGGGTACCATCGCCTTCTCTGTTGTCTTTGTTAGCAGTACCCTATTGCCCTTCTTTGAATTCCGTTTTAATTTTTTGTTCCTATTCAGTTTACCGCAGGATATTCCTTGACCTTTTGCTGCTCATAAAGAATTACTTTTCTTCAAGTATGGAGGCACTTAGAACTATTTGTGATCTCCAGTTTCGCAAAAGATGTGTAGTTTCTTTACCCTTTTAACTTTCTTTGTCCATTTCCTTACCCTCTCTCACTCCCTTTTCAATTGAAAATTTCTTATTGGCTAAAGGATTTGATTTTATAAGAGGATCAGTTGGTTCTCAAAAGTAACAGCAGATGCAAAGTTAATGTACATCTGTCTTAAAGAAGTGGGAGGAGTTTCTAAGTATTCGAGTAGTTTCTAAACATTTGCTGTGTTTTCCTGCTCTAACTTGGCATCTGCCATAACTATTCCTGAGGCACTGTGCCAGCAGATGTCATAGATGCAGCTGTTTGTTCATGGGCTGTTGGCTCCAGAGGAGGCCTGGCTCTTTGGGTGGCCCAGACACCAGCATTACTAATCTACTTTTCTAGGTTACCTCTGCAGAACCTTGAAGGATAAAAGATTTTAAGGAATGTGGAAAAAGACTTTGAACTTTCTTTTGATTTATGCATGGTGACAGAAACTACTTTTATAGGCTAAAGTTTGAAAGTATCGATGTAACCAACTTTGCCATATGGTATGAACAAATGGAAAGAGCATTGAATTTGAAGTTAAACTGACCTGAATTTGAGTTCTGGTTGTATTACTTACTTGTCATATGTCACCTCCCCTCAGGGAACCTTAGAGTTTAGTGGCAAGACAGACATGGAAAAAATTTCCTAGGGAAAAAAAGAAAATGGCTTTGACAAGAAACATGCGTGTGGGTTATGTGCAAAGGGCTATCAAAGTGTCCAGTAGAGACAGAAAAGCCTTTCCAGAGAAGTTAGCATGTGAACTGAGGACCTGAATTGGTGAAGTTGGGCAGGAATGGAGAAAAGGAAGAGGTGAGTGAATTCAGACAGGGCATAAGTAAGGGCACAGAAGCACATGTGTTCATGGCATTCAAAATGGTCAGAATGAAAAAGCCCTGAGGAGGAGGAAAAAGAGGCTGAAGGTAAGAGCATTACCTTCTGGTTACGAAGACTCTAGAATGATATGTGAAGACAGGCGTTATCCTGTGGGCTGTGGGGAGCCATCTAAATTCAAATCTGAAAGTCATATTTCTGTTAGTGTTAGGTGGGTTTGTATTAGGTGGCTTAGTTGGCGGCAGGATAGAGAATAGTCTAAAGGGTTCTTAACCGTTTAGAACCCTAGTTGTTGTTTCTGCCTAATGAGCTAATATTAATACCTGTCCAGTTACTTACAGGGTTTTATGAAAATAATGTATATAAAAAGCACTAAAAAAAACAAGCGCTTGAAAACTTTATAGCCGCCCAAAGATTGTTATTGTTGTTAATAATTTTTCCTAGAGTTAGCTTAAAAATAATTTGAGATCTTTTAAGGGACCCAAAATAAGAGAATTTCTCTCCTTCACTTTAAAAAAAATCTGACAGTCATTTTGGTTTCTTGATTTAACTAGAAAATGTTGATAGTTGATCTCAGGACACTCACATGTGAGATTTGCCTCCATGGAGGTTGAAATAAGTAGGCCTAGAATTTTAGAATAGCTTCTTCAGAATCCTAAGACCCATGGTTGATTCCAGATAGGTTCAGGTTTATTATCTGTGTACAGGAAAAAGCTTGACACACCCACTAGGATGACTAAAATAAAAAAGAGACAAAAGTGCTGATAAGGATATGGAGAAATTGGAACCTTCATTTGTTGCTAGTAGGATGTAACATGGTACAGCCACTTTAGAAGACAGTTTGATAGTTTCTCAAAAAGTTACACATCACCCTCAAATAACATAAATGTTAATTTCTAAATGTAAACCTAAGAGGAATTAGAGCCTATCTATGTCCATGTAAAAACTTGGACCCAAATGTCCATAGACGTATTACTGATAATAGTTAAAAAGGGGAAACAGCTGTCAGTTGATGAATGGCTAAACAAAATGTTGCTGCCTGCATACAATGGAGTGTTACTTGGTCATGAAAAAGAATTAATTTCTGATACATGTTACAGCATGGATGAACCTTAAAAGCGTTATGATAAGTGAAAGAAGCCAGTCACAAAAGATCATGTATTGTATAATTCTGTTTGTATGAAACATCCAGAATAAGCAAATTCACCAAGACAGAAGGTAGATAAGTGGTTGGCAGGGGTTGGTGGAAAGAGAATGGTGAGATAGAGGGTGACTGCTAATGGGTGTTGGCTTCTTTAGGGGGCGATAAGAATGTTTTAAAGTTAGATACCAGTGTTGGTTGCACAACTTTGAATATACTAAAATACCACTAAACTATATACTTTAACAGGATAAATTTTATGGTATATAAATTATATCTCAGTGAATTTGTTATAAAAAACAAGGCACAGCGAGAACTTAGGTCAGTATCTCTGCCTACATAGAAACAGAGGTGAGTATCTCATAATAATTATTTGAGTATTTCAGGTAGTTAGCACAGTGTCTGAGCATAGGAAACACTGAAATCTTTGTTAGAAGAACAAATACTATGTTCTTCTAACCAAAAGAAAGAATCTTGGATATAAATTATTACAGGGATGTAAGGCTAAAAAGAAAAAGTGGGAAGTAAAAGCTATTAGAAATTGTAAGAAGACTCAAAAGGTAGTCAATTCTAAAATAAATATAAAAAGATCAATATATTTTTTATATATTTGCAATAATTCAGTAAAAATATATAAATGAATAATATATTACTAACAAGAGCAATATAAAATAACTAAGAATAAACTTAGCAAGAAATGTACAAAAGCTTATGTGGGGGGAAATGACAGAATATTGCCAAGGGACATCAAGGAAAACTTGAAGATAGAACATATTCATGAATGGGAGGACTTAATATTATAAGGTAAATATTCTCCATCAAACAGATCCATGTATTTTATGTAACCCTGTTTAAATCCAACAGCATTTTGGGGCGAAAAACTAACTAAATGATTATAATGTACATCTAGAAGAAAAAAAGGTTCAAACAAATCCAAGAATAGTGAAAAATATTTGGAAGATTATGGAAATTTTGGGATTCCCTGTAGCTCAGATGATAAAGAATCCTCCTGCAATGCAGGAGACCCAGGCTCGATCCTTGGGTCAGGAAGATCCCCTGGAGAAGGAAAAATTCCAGGGACAGAGGAGCCTGGTGGGCTGCAGTCCATTGAGTTGCAAAGAATCGGATATGACTGAGTAACTAACACACACACATGGAAATTTTCTATATTAAAGACTAAAGTAGATTTATAAAGCTATACTACTGGCACAGAAATAGCAGACAGATCATAGAGTGAAATAATGGGAAAAAATACTAACATTTATTGAGCAGTTACTCTTATGTTTTGCGGGTATTTAAGTACTGCACAACTTTATGAGGATAGCTGCTATTATTAACTCTGTTTCACAGAAAAGAAAACAGATTGAGAGAGGTTTATTAACTTGCTCAGGGTTATATAAGTACATGGCAGAGCAAGAATTCAAACTTATGCTGTTTCAAATTCATTATTATTAATTAGCAAAGTTGAATTCTTGGAGTTTATATAAATGAGTTTATATAAAAATACTTAGATATAAGAATGTTATTTACAGCATTGTTTTAAGAGCCAGAAGTTAGGACTAACCTAAATATCAAGCAACAGCTGTGCTGTGCTGAGTCGCTCAGTCGTGTCTGACTCTTTGCGACCCCATGGACTGTAGCCCACCAGGCTCCTCTGTCCATGGGTATTCTCCAGGCAAGAATACTAGAGTGGGTTGTCATGTCCTCCTCCAGGGACCTTTCTAACCCAGGGATCGAACCCAGGTCTCCCGCATTGCAGGTGGTTTCTTTACCAGCTGAGCTACCAGGGAAGCCCATGAGTACTGGAGTGGGTAGCGTATCCCTTCTCCAAGGGATCTTCCCAACCCAGGAATTGAACCAGGGTCTCCTGCATTGCAGGCAGATTCTTAACCAGCTAGCCACCAGGGAAGCCCATCAAGCAACAGGGAGTAAAGTATAGTGAACTTTTACAGTTAAAGACTATGTATAGTCATTTAAAATTATGTAGAAGAATTCTTAATGACACAGTAGTAAGGATAGATATATTAAACTGAAAGGTGGATTACTAAACAGTATAGTCTACACTGTGATCCCATTTAAAAAGTATATATGCAGAGAAAAAAAGATAGAGGGGATTTATATCAAAATGTTATTTTCTTGAGTGCTGATGAAATTGGAAATGATTTCTATTTTCTTTTTCTTTATCAATATTTTCTATTTTTCTGCAGTATGATATATTTAATTGCAATGAAGTTATTGTGTCTGTGTGCTTTTTCAGGGGGAGGTTTGTGAGTTATTCACCCTGCCAGCCAGCTTAGAGTGTCCTCTGTGCTCTGTTTCATCATAGAGATCATAGTGTGTTATCATTTCCCTTCTAACTCTATAGAGCCTGAAACAACGTTTGGAGACAGTCATGGTTTCAGTCAATCAGTATTTCAGTAAGAAAAGGGGAAACAGAGTGGGAATGAAGGGAAGAGGGAAGGAGAAAGGAAACCACCCTACAGAGATATGGATCTTAGGTTACTTTTTCAGCCTCATTCCCCAAGATCCAAACGTAGGTGGTGGATGGGATATTACTCGTATGATTATACTAATCCAGAAAATGAGTTGAACCACTTATCTTTAAATTCTGATTGTGGAACACCAAACATATATGTGAAGGACTTTACCTGCTAGAAAAAAAGAAGGGATAGGGTTCCTATGTTTTGAGAGGCCAGAGTCAGTCTTCCAAAAATTATTGAAACAAACGAAGCCTATTTCAATAGAAAGTGCTGCTGTGCCACCCACTGCCCCATTCCCCTTCAGCCATTTTCCTCAGAAGATTTGGCAGATGAGGGAGTTTCTGCCTGGTTACCTTTCGGATATTCTGGGTGAAAGATCCTAAGGGAGCCTGGGGACTGCCTGCTGCCCAGCAGCTTATGTCATATATCTGCTTAAACATTTAATTTGGGGGCAAAGCCAGAGAAATGAACTTAATATAACTCTGTGTTGTTTTTCTTTCCAGGAAGGAGAGCAGTTTGTGAAGAAAATCGGTGGTATTTTTGCCTTTAAGGTAAAGGATGGCCCTGGGGGTAAAGAAGCCACCTGGATTGTGGACGTGAAGAACGGCAAAGGATCAGTGCTCCCTAACTCAGGTCAGTGCAGTGATGACCTCATTGATAAAGCACTGACAAGTTCACAAAGGAAAATGGGGGCCTGCTTTGGTGTCCCCAAAAGGGCTGGCTTTAGAGTTACAGAACCTTGTCAAGGACTGCGGAATCTTTGGGACTAGGAATATGTCCTAGCTGTTTCCTCCCAAAGATTGAGAGGCTCCAGCACTGTTGCTAGCATTAGGCTTTGGAATTAGACAAGCTTGGGTTTAGAGTCCTGATCCTGCCACTCACAGATTCTGGCCTTA
This sequence comes from Oryx dammah, assembly GCF_014754425.2. Classification (NCBI taxonomy): domain Eukaryota; kingdom Metazoa; phylum Chordata; class Mammalia; order Artiodactyla; family Bovidae; genus Oryx; species Oryx dammah. The sequence goes on along the minus strand of NW_024070212.1, from coordinate 91,126,224 downwards.
AATTATTTCACTTCTCCGAGCTTTGTTTTTTTTTTTTTTTTTTTTTCCATTTGTAAATGGAAATAATAAATGGTTCCTATTTCATAGGATTTGTGCGGGGATTAAGAGAATTGTCTACTAATTAACCTGTGAAGCACATGGGTCAGTGTATGGCTGCATGTCCTCAAAAGACCTGTCTATACTCACTGTCTCCACTTCCTGTCATCTCAGTGTTTCTTGAACCTACTTCAGTCAGCCTTTGTCAGCTCATCATTATTCCAAAACTGTTCTTGTCAAGGTCACAAGTAACCACCAGATTGTTAACTTCAGTGGTTAGTTCCCAGTTATGACCATATTATTCTTCTAGGATTTCTTCCTACCTATTGGGTGTTCCTTCTTGGCCTCTCCCTGTTTTTTCCTTATCTCTAAGTGTATAAATGTTGGTGTGCTCTAAGGCTCAGTTCTGTCTACATTCACTGCCTGGGGCTCTCATCTAATCTCATGCTTTTCAAACCATCTCTACAAGGATGAGTCCCAGATATCTTACTGGTGGGCTACAATCCATGGGGTCACAAAGAGTCGGACACAACTGAGCGACTTCACTTTCACTTTGACTTACAGTGTTGTTCCAGTCTCTGCTGTACATACCATGTGATTGGCCCTAGTCTTCTCTTTCTTACTACATCTTCTTCACTTTGCTCCAGTCACAGTGGCTTCCTAGCTGTGGCTTGAATGTAAGGTATTCCCAGTTCAGGAACTTTCTACTGCCTGGGATCATCATCCCTCAGATATCCTCATGACTGGTCCTTGGGTTTGCTTTGGATTTTTGCCCAAATGTCACCTTCTCAGTGAGCATTTCCCCAGCCACAGTTCTAAATCATACCTCATTACCATTCCCTATTGTCCTTTTCTGCCTTACTTTTATTTATAGCACTTACCTCCATCTGATATACTGTATCTTATTTATTTGCTTATTGTCCATCCCCCACTTGAGTTGTAAGCTGCATGAAGGCAGAGCTTTTGCCTCTTAGGTTCACTGCTGCATTCACAGTGCCTAGAACAATATCTGATACCTGGTAGGCCTTCAATAAAATAGATAATAAAAATGAACAGCAGAACAAATGAGTGGTGCTTAGTAAGCATTCAGTAAATGGTAGCTATATTGTATGTTATGTTTCTCTCTTTGGAGAGAACCTGGTGCAATTGAGAGATGTGATCAAGGGACACTAGCTTTTTTGAAAAAAATGAAAGTCAGAGCTGTGTTTTAGAGGATGAAGCTGCTGCATTAGACCTGATGAATTAGGAAGAAATCAGAGGCAGAGAGTGCAATTAGGAGAGTGGATGATACCACCATCTAAGTAAGCAAAAAGGATAGCTTGAGTGTTGGCAGTGAGAAAAGTGTTAGGTGGAGTCACCAGGTCACCAGGAGTGTTTGGGGTGAAATTGATGGTACCTGGACTGTGAAGGAGGAAGAGTTCTGTCAATACTGGTAGGGTTATTAAGATCAAATAAAGTCCAGGTATGTGAAGCTCTCAGCATAGAGAGAGCTCAGTAAGTGCTGGTATAGTAACAGCAGCAGCAGCACTTTATTTCCTAAAGTCACTAGGGGTCCTTTCTTGGAATATTAGGATCTAATCCAGCTATAAATCAAGTCCAGCTATCTCAATTTGCTAACTTTTTTTCTCCCTGCTCTTGATATTATCTATCTACAAGAATTGGATTTTCTAAATTGTAACTACCTTAATGTTTTTTAAAACGTAATAGTATTAATATTGTTCAGTTTAGTTCAGTTCAGTCGTTCAGTCGTGTCTGACTCTTTGCAACCCCATGAATCGCAGCACGCCAGGCCTCCCTGTCCATCACCAACTCCTGGAGTTCACTCAAACTTACGTCCATTGAGTCGGTATTGCCATCCAGCCATATCACCCTCTCATCCCCTTCTCCTCCTGCCCCCAATCCCTCCCAGCATCAGAGTCTTTCCCAATGAGTCAAGAGTCTCCACTCTTCACATAAGGTGGCCAAAGTACTGGAGTTTCAGCTTTATCATCATTCCTTCCAAAGAACACCCAGGACTGATCTCCTTTAGAATGGACTGGTTGGATCTCCTTGCAGTCCAAGGGACTCTCAGGAGTCTTCTCCAACACCACAGTTCAAAAGCATCAATTCTTCAGCGCTCAGCTTTCTTCACAGTCCAACTCTCACATCCTTTCTACAAAAAATTAAATACTTAGATTTACACTTAAAAAACATGTATATGCTGAAAATTATAAAACATTAACAAAGGAAATCAAAGAAAACCTAACTGAATGGATGGAAATAACATATTCTTAGATTGGAAGACTCAGTTGAATAAAGGTGTCACTTCTCAAATTCATCTGTGTACTAAATACAATCTCTACCAAAATTCCAGCAAGACTTTTCTTAGTCATGCTGCTGCTGCTAAGTTGCTTCAGTCGTGTCCGACTCTTAGCGACCCCACAGACCGCAGCCCACCAGGCTCCCCCGTCCCTGGGATTCTCCAGGCAAGAACACTGGAGTGGGTTGCCATTTTCTTAGTCATAGACAAGCTTATTTAAAAATTTATATGGAAAATCATAGGCCCTAGGATAGCTTAAAAATCATTACAAAAAATAAGGTGGGAAGAATTCCTCTACCTGATATTAAGGCTTACTGTTGTTATTTTTTATTATTGGAGTGTACTTATTTTACACTACCATACCAGTTTCTGCTGTGTAGCAAAGGGAATCAGCCTTATGTAAACATGGTAGTGTTAGTCGCTCAGTTGTATCTGACTCTGTGACCCCATGGACGGTATAGCCCACCAGACTCCTCTGTATCTGACTCTGTGACCCCATGGACTATATAGCCTACCAGACTCCTCTGACATGGAATTCTCCAGGCAAGAATACTGGAGTGGGTTGCCCTTCCCTTCTCCAGGGGATCTTCCCAACCCAGGAACTGAACTCGGGTGTCCCACATGCAGGCAGGTTCTTTACCATCTGAGCCACCAGGGAAGCCCTATAATGTATACATACATCCCTTCTTTTTTGAATTTCCATCTATTTAGGTCACCACAGGGCACAGAGCAGAGGTCTCTGTGCTACAGTAGATTCTCATTAGTTATCTATTTTATACATAGTAATGTGTATATGTTAATCCCAATCTCTCAATCCATCCCCCCGTCCCCCCCCCCATAAATACGTTAATTTTTGACTTTAGACCTTTTTTCCTGTAATGCGAAAATTTTGTTACAGGCAAAGATGGAATGGCCGTTAAATCACAGTCCTTTTAAGGGTTACCCCTGCATTCTAAGACATAAAAAAATTTTTTTTTATTTCCAATATTGTTTTAGTAATAATACGGGCATCATATGCTTTAATAGTTTATCCCTATCCTAGTCCGTTTGAGTTGCTGTATGGAACACACCACAGCCTGGGTGGCTCACAAACAACAGGAATTTATTGGTCATAGTTCTGGTGACTGGAAGTCCAGGATCAGAACATTGCTATGGTCACATTTAGTGAGGCCCCTCTTGCTGGTTCATAGCCAGTGCTTTCTTACTGTGGGCTCACATTGTGGAAGGGCTCGGGGTCCCTCTGAAGCCTCTTGATAAGGCATAAATCCCATTCATAAGGGCTCTACCGTCATGACCTTTGGAGGGCCTCCATACTAATACTATAGTATCAAGCATTAGGATTTCAACATAAGAGTTTTGGGGGATACAGACGTTCAGACCATAGCAACTGCTATGTTATTTTTTTTTAATTAAGGCAAAGACTAGCTAACTGTTGGGCCATAATTTGATATTATTACCCTTATCAGTTGTAGTGCTGTTAGGGTACTGTTGTTATACTGATTACCTAAAACACTGACTGCTGAAAATTTTAATTTCTTGGTAAATATTTCCTTTTGCACTTGAAACCTCTCATTTGTCCAAAGTAGACATGGCTGATTTTGCAAAAAGAATTTAGAGTCTTTGTGATATGGCATTTTTGCCATTATACTTTGATTATAGTATTAAAATTATTATTTTAAAAACTTTGTTTTTATATAAGTAATACATAATCAAGTGAAAAAATTTTGGAAAAGATAGAGAAATAAAATGAAAAAATTACTCTCCTATAATCTTACTATCTATATCAAGAGTTGACAAATGATGGCCTGTGGGGCAAATTCATCCCGCCACCTCATTTTTTGTTTTGTGCAAATTTTTTTGAGGTCTAGCCCATAAAGAAGGGCATAAATCTGAGTGTACAGGCAAATAAATGTTAACAAATGAATACATCTCCCAGCTCAAGAGGTAGAATGTTGCCAGCACTCTAGAAATCTCCCACATATCACCTCCCATCTCTAATCATTCCCCAAAGGAACCACACTATTCCAAGTTCTATCACCATAAGTTGAATTTTATTTATTTTGGAAATTCATATAGATGGAGCCATACAATATTTGCTATTTGAGGTGTGGTTTCTTTCATCATTGTAAGATTCATTATATTACTGCATGTAGCGTTAGTTCATTTTTACTGTGTGAGTGCATCGGAATTTATTTATTCAGTTCATGGGTGACATATCTTTACATGCTTCCATTTTGGGGTGTTAATGAATAAAGCCATTACAGACATTCTCATGTGTATCTTTTAGTGGACATATGTACTTATCTCCATTTGGCATATAACCAGGAATAGAAATATTAACTCATGATCTACCATATAGCCAAGTTTCCTTGTGGACATACTGTTTTAATTCTCTTCTATAGTACTCTTCAATATTATATGAGAGTTTTATTTGCTCCACATTTTTGACAGTACTTTGGTAATTTAGTTTTGTTTTTTAAAGTTAAGTTCTTTAAGGTCTAATTTATGTACAATAAAATCTACCATTTTTAGATTACAATTCTATGAATTTAGACAAATGCCTACAGTTGTATAGCCAGTACCAAAAATCAAGATACAGAATATTTCCAAAAAATGTCCTCGTCTCCTTTGGTAGTCAATCCCCTTCTCTCATGCTCAGGCCCTGGAAACCACTGATCTGATTTCTGTCCCTGTGGTTTCACTTTTTCCAGAATGTCATAAACTGCAAATGGAATCATAATAGCCTGCAGCTTTTTGAGCCCACTTCTTTCACGTACTATCAGTAGTTTGTTCCTTTTTGTTGCTGAGTAGTTTATCCAGTCACTGGCTGATGTATATTTGTCTTTTTTCCAGATTTTGGCAATTTGAATAAAGCTACTGTGTATATTCACATACAGGTTTTTATGTGGATTTATGTTTTCATTTCTCTTGAGTAAACACTTAAGAGTGGGATTACTAGGTTATATGGCATATGTGTTTTTAGCTTTCTAAGAAACTTCGCGGGGAGGGATTGGGGGCAAGAGGAGAAGGGGACGACAGAGGATGAGATGGCTGGATGGCATCACCGACTCGATGGACATGAGTTTGAGTGAACTCTGGGAGATGGTGATGGACAGGGAGGCCTGGCATGCTGTGATTCATGGGGTTGCAAAGAGTCAGACACGACTGAGCGACTGAACTGATCTGAAGAAACCTCCAGGCTGTTTTCTAAAGTGATCGTAACATTTTACAGTCCCTCTAGCATTATATTGACCTTTTAGCTGTTCATCCTTACCAGCACTGGGTGTTTTTGAAGCTATTCATTGTAGTAGGTATGTGGTAGTATCTCATCTATACTTCCTATTTGCATTTTCCTGATGACCAGTGGAACTGAGCACTGTTCCATGTGCATCTTTGGCCGTTTGGAGATCTTTTGTATGTGCCTGTTTGCCCATTTTTGTATTGGTCTATCCACCCTTTCTAATTGAGTGATAGTTTTTTTATATTTTCTGGCTACAAGTTCTTTGTTAGATATATGAGTTACAAATATCTTCTCCCTCTTGGTCTGCTACTGTTTTGAAAACAGTTTTGTTGGAATATAGCTGCATGTATTTGTTTATGTATTATCTGTGGCTGCTCTTGTGCTGTAGGTGCAGGGTTAGTCATTGTAGTAGAGACCTAATGGCTCACAAAGCCTAAAATATGTAATGTCTGATCCTTTGCAGAAAAATTTTGTTAAGCCTGGATAGTGCTAGGTATGCATCTTCTATTACCGCATGACAAATGACCACAAACTTCGTGGTTTAAAACAACACACATATTTATTACCTCACAGCTTCCATGGGTAAGTTGGCTGAGGACAGCTTAGCTGGGTCTTCTGCATAAGGTCTTGCAGGCTGTGGTCCAGGGCTGGGTTGTCATCTGGAGACTTGGCTGGAGAAGGGGTTTATATCCAAGCTCAATCATGTTGCTGCAGAAGTAACTTCCTTGCAACTGTAAGAATGATAGCTTTAGGGTGTTTTGTTTTTTTTTTTTTAAACTGGTTATAGACCAGAGTCTACCCTCAGCTCCTAAAGGCCAGTACCCTGCCATGTAGCTCTCTCCCTGTGCAGTATGTAGTTCACAGTATAGCAGCTAGCTTATTCAAGGCCAGCAGGAGAGTGAGACAAAGTTGGCCAGCAAGAGAGAGTCTTATATAATGTAATACAACATAAGAATGACAGGCCATCACCTTTCTCACATTCTGCAGGCTAGAAGCAAGTCACAGGTCCTGACCATACTCGAGGGTAGGGGATTATACGAAGGCATGAATGAAACCCAGAAGGCAGCGATCTCAGGGGTCGCCTTAGAGTCTGTGTGCCACAGTAGCTATTATTATTATATTGGTCTCCAAGTTTACATATGTTTTTCCTATATATATATAATTGAATATCTGTTTTTAAGCAAAACATGGGTTCATGCTTACAGTTCGTTTTGTAACTGGCTTGTGTAACAGTATCATGAACAGTATAATATGAATATCTTTTCAGGTCAGTGAAATGTAGATCCTCATCATCTAATGGCTGCATTGTACCCCACTATATGAATATACCATGATTATTTAATGTATTCCCTCTTGCCGAATATAGAGATGCTTGTGATTTATGCCATATTTTACCAGGCTGCTGTAGAGTGTATGGGAGTGCCCATGTGCCCACACTAACACTGGGTGTGATTCTGTTGCAGGCAGTGACTTTTGACTAAAATGAACACGTGAAACTGAACACTCCCCTTTTCTCCTTCTTTCTGGATGTCTGTTTTAGATAAGAAGGCCGACTGCACAATTACAATGGCTGACTCGGACTTACTGGCTTTGATGACTGGTAAAATGAATCCTCAGACGGTACGTATGATGGTGCTTATATCCTTGTATTAGGCGTGTTTTGGTTTTTTTTTCCTGATGGCTCAGTTGGTAAAAAATCTGCCTGCAATACAGGAGACCTGGGTTTGATCCCTGGGCTGGGAAGTTGCCCTGGAGGAGGGCACTCCAATATTCTTGCCTGGAGAATCCCCATGGACAGAGGAACCTGGCCGGCTATAGTTCATGGGGTTGCAAAGAGTTGGACATGACTGAGTGACTAAACACACACACACACACAGGTGGGTTTTAGCCCATTTGATTTCATCACCTGTCTCAGCCTCATCCCATAAAATCTAAAGAGGTCAAACCCACAAAACTCAGTATTTCCCAAATGTACACTTAATGAATGACAAACAGTTGTGGATCTAACCATGTGCCAGCCACTTCCTTGTGTGCTAGAAATGTCCAGATGAATAAGAAATAGTTCACTTGTTCAGGGCATCCACAATTTGGTACAAGACAGGTTTGTAGAAGAATAAGTGCACCAAATAGCCATGGTGCCCTGTCTGGCTTGTGGTTGGGGAGGGTGGAAGAAGAGAAGCCATATCTTCCTGGGCTGTCAGAGAAGGCTTCACAGAGGAAACAACACTTGGCTTTGTCCTGGGGGTGATCAGAAGTCAGCAGTGTACAGGTGGAGAATAGGAGTCATTCAGATAGACGGAGGGGCCAGTGGTCACAGAGGCAAGACCTTCTACTTTTGTATCTTTGCCTGTGCTCTTTTTTTTTGTCTGAGCTGTGACTTCCTTGACAAACTCTTTGTCTTTCAAAATGAACTTAGGGACTTCCCTGGTGGTCCAGTGGTTAACAGTCTGCACTCCCAATTCATGGGGCTTGTGTTCGATCCCTGGTTGGGGAGCTAGATGCCACATGCTACAACCAAGAGTTCACATTCTGCAACTCAAGGACCCTTATGCTGCAAGTGAGACCCGACACAGCCAAACAAATAAATATTAATATAACAAAACAAAATTAATTTAGATGTTATGTTTGAAGACCCCCTACCACATTGCTGGGGAGCTATAGTCAGTCCCTCTTTGGGGCCACTTGCTGGACTACTAGCCTAGCACTTGTTTCATTATGGTAGTCATAATGTGCCTGTCTCTTCCCCATTAGATTTAGATTGTGTTTGTCTCAAGGAAACAAATCACATCTTGTTCATCCTTGTGTCTTTAGAACTTAACATGGTGCCTGGTGTGCATGCATGCTAAGTTGCGTCAGTCGTGTACGACCCTTTGTGACCCTATGCACTGTAGCCCGCTGGGCTCTTCTGTCTGTGAGATTCTCTAGGCAAGACTATTGGAGTGGGTTGCCGTGCCCTCCTCTAGGGTCTTCCTGATCCAGAGGTCGAACCTGCGTCTATGTCTCCTGCTTCGGCAGGCAGGTTCTTCACCACTAGCACCACCATTTGTATTTCTCTAAAATGTATTTATGTCTTGTATAGATTTTTCAGCCCCCAGATTGTCTGGGGTCTTCTTATACTCTTTAATTGCACAATGTTGAGTAAACTTGATATATGTTGTACATAGATAATATAAAGGAAACTAGGATGCTGCTTCCATTATAACCTTACTTTTTTTTTGTTGACTCAGCCTGATTTGTTACAGGTCTTGTGCCTGTGGTACCCTTGTAATTTGAAAGATTAGATAAAGCAATTAAATCTGACTCCTGCTTGTATGCCTTTAAAAATGCTTATTCTAAGCAACTAAGCACGTCAGCTGATGCATTGACAAGTGAGAGACTTATATCTATGACGTTTCAACTGAATACACACATTGACACTGACATTTCCACCACTGCGCCCTCTTCAAAATCTGGACAGAACAGAGGCCACCAGTCCCAGAGCTGGCACGTCCCCCTTCCCACCCACTGCAGCTCAGCCACTGTGCACTCCATACACTTCCTTGGTAGCATGGTCAGGCTTCACACTCAGCTGCCCTCGTTCTCTCAGTTTATCTGTTTATCACCCATTTGGAGAGTGTCAGCTTGCTTTTCCTGAATACCTATTAGCACTCAGAGGAATTAAAGATAAATGTGGGAGACCTTTGTGTTAATGTGCAAGGCTTCCAGAGTGCACAGGCTTTAGTACTTGTGGTGCACAGACTTAAATTTACCCTGCAGCATGTGGAATCTACTTGAACCAGGGTTCAAATTCATGTCCCCTGCATTATAAGGCAGATTTTTAACCACTGGACTACCAGGAAAATCCTCCTAGGCAGTTGTTAAATGGAACAAGTTGTGTCTCTGCACTTGGGACTGGTTTGAGTCTCCTTATTGAGCCAAAGATTCACACAGGCACCTCAGTCTCAGCAAGCTGTTCTGCCTCCCTCTGTAGGGAACACAAGAAAGGGAGAAAAATGGTGACATTTAATTGCCTAGATGCATCTGTAATCAAATCCCAAGTTTCTAAGTGTGTTACACATGTGCTTTTCCTCCCTGCTGGCAGACCCGCTGAATGTGTAATGTTTTTAAATAAAATCAGTCTAGTATGAACCCACTGTGCCTAATATGTGGAAAATGTACCTCCTTTGAGGAAGACAGGTAATGGCAGACTCAATTTCTAAGAGAACAGACTTTGGAAAAATGTTCCTTTGGACTGCTCTGTGTAAAGCATGACTTTTTACAAATTCATCCTTGTGACGAATTGGGTGCTAAATCTATTACGGAAAGCCAAATTTCTTATTTTGAATAAAGTTTTGAGACCTGGATAAATAAATCATCTTGGGGCTGGATAGTTTAGTCAATGTGTGCTAAGGCATTTCAGTCATGTCCAATTCTTTGCAACCCTATGGATAATCTAGAAATATCAGCGATCTCAAAACAAAAAAAGCAAATAATAAATGTTCTTTTTTTTTTCCTCACAGGCCTTCTTTCAAGGCAAACTGAAAATCAATGGCAACATGGGTCTGGCTATGAAGTTGCAAAATCTCCAGCTTCAGCCTGGCAAAGCTAAGCTGTGAGCTCCCTTTGCCTCCTTTGAATATCAAGATGAGATATATAGATATATATCCATATATTTCATTGTCAGAACTTAGATTGAAGCTATACATTGGGAAATAGCATGAGATTTGTTTTTAAATGGGTGTGATCAATTCTGTTTTTCTTAAGTGGTGGGTGAATAGAATCTGATGGCTTACTACTGCTTTGCTGAGTTGCAAACAGCTGTGCATTACAAAGTTAATATGGTAATTATGGTTTGGGATAAAATTGAGTTTTAGAATAAAGTTAGAAATAGCAAAATATAAAAAATATGTAAACAGAAGCTCTCATTTTGCTAATAATGTATATTTGAAGATTATTCTGCTGAAATTTCAAGTTTTCCTTGGGAGAATGAGGGATGAAACAGAATATCATTATTAGCTGACCAGTAATTAATGTTGTGCATTTAATAACCTTAATATATTCCCCAGTGATAATTTTTAAAATTCTGTACTGGGATTTTTTTTTTTTTTAAATAAACTTTAAAATTTTGAATTTCGTGCCATCAAAGTGGCATTTTCTTCCCAAATCAAAGAAATGTGATCAAAGCTTGGGAGTAAAAATCTATCACTGAACCCAGGCCTATTTTTTAAAATAAAAATATTTTAAAATGAGATTTGTTCTTGAAAAAAATTAGTGTATAAGAGTCACAAAATGCTGTTTTGAAAGTAATTCAATGAATGGAATTTGCTTTGAGATGCACAGTTTTCAAATTATAATCTTGTATTAATTTAAATTTGTAACATTCTTAATTATTTCCTTTTTCATATGTTAGTTTAACCACATTTATCTTCCTAGTTTTTCTAATGCTAATGTTATTTCTAATTACTCAGTAAAATGTGGGGTAAAATAATGTTTTTGGAAGAATATTTAATATCAAAATTAAAATAGTTCATCCTCATTGCCTTTGTTTTTACTGTGTATATTATTTTTGTTCAGAGTTTTCCAGATGATGGAGAGTAAGAGAAAAATTTGAGATTTACAATCTGTGTTACCTAGACTACTATCTACTGGTACTTTGGCATAATCAGTCACTAGTTCTTGATTAGGGAGGTGCTATGTTGTGGTGGAAAGGGCACTTGACTAGAAGTTAGGAGTCTTGTTTCTCTTAGGCGAAGAAGTTAACTGTCTGCTCCTACTAAGTCACTTCAGTCGAGTCCGACTCTGTGTGACCCCAGAGACAGCAGCCCACCAGGCTCCACCATCCCTGGAATTCTCCAGGCAAGAACACTGGAGTGGGTTGCCATTTCCTTCTCCAGTGCATGAAAGTGGAAAGTGAAAGTGAAGTCGCTCAGTCGTATGCGACCCCATGGACTGCAGCCCACCAGGCTCCTCCGTCCATGGGATTTTCCAGGCAAGAGTACTGGAGCGGGGTGCCACTGCCTTCTCCGAAGTAACTATCTGAGCCTATTTTCTAACCTGTTAAAACAGAGAATTTAAGATGGTCTCTAAGGCTCCTCTGCTCTGATGATCTTGTGAGTCTCTTAGTAGAACCTTTGGGAGACATCCAGACCCCACCTTTCTGCTGTTAAGATGGTTACTTCACCCAAAGGTGGTTGGAGGTAAAAAGCCAGGTGGTTTAATTTGTTTGTTTAAATGCCTGGAGTCTCTAGTAATGAAATCAGGACTGTGGATCCGATCCCCCTAGACCATTTAAGTTTGCATGTTCTGCAACCAGCAGAACAGTGGTTTGGGGCTAGGGAAATGTGGTAAATTAAGTCAGTATAAGTTGACCTCAGGTCCCCCCAAATAAATTCAGAACACAAACTTACTTCCTAATCATGGTGGCTTTTTACTCTCTGATGAAATAAAGACTTCAAGAAAATTGTTCCAACAAAATGTGTGACTTATTTGTAGTTTGGATTTGCTGCTGCATTCTGCCTTCACTTATTCCAGGTAGCAGGAGATATTTGTTATAGCCTTTAGGAGGAACCTGGAAAAACAAACAAACAAAAAAAACAACAACAGGTTCTTGGGGTAGAGATAGATTCATGTGTAAATACAATTTATATGTATGATAGAGAAGTACTCCATGATAAAAAATACAGCAGCAGTTTGATTTCTTGGGAAGCATCATGGTTTGGAGGAAAGAGGTTAACAAATCTGGGGTAAAACTGATGCTGTTACGTGTCTTGCTGCTTGAGCGGATTGAGCTTCAGCTACTTGATCTAGAAAGTGGAGATATTAATATTGACCTTTGATTATTGAGAATCTAGAAGGAGCACATATGTAAAATACCTAAATTAGTGTTAGGTGTACATCCTAGTCATTCTTAGTTCCCGTACTGAAGTGTGAGTTCCCTTATTCTCCCTGCCTTTTGTCTCTGTGATGTGTGATATGATGTCTGTAGGGTTTTTTTTTGTTGTTGTTTTTTTAATGTTCCAGTTTTTGAGTCTTTTCTCATTTGTTGATTCACTGAACATATATATCTTGAGTGCCTACTGTCTGTAGAGTACCATGTTGAGGGTAATGTTAGGCACTGGAGATAGCAGTGAGCTCCTCCCCTAATAGTGCTTACAGCCTAGTAGGGGAGATACTCAGTCAAAGAATCATTGTTACGACTGATATGCCATATGAGGGATAATCAGGGTGCTGTGATGGAGAGTCATAGTGAGGGGCCTCTTTTGATACAGTGGTTGATGAGGTAATCTCTGAGGAGGTAATATTTAAGCTGAGATCTACAGTTTGAGGAATGAACCATGCAAAGAATCTTTCAGGAAAAGAAAGATGCCTGGCTTGTTCTAGAAATTGCAAGAGAGCCAATGTGAATGGAATATAATGATCTGGAACTAAAGGCCCAGGATGAAGTTGAATAGATAAACAGGAGCCATTTTTATTGGCATTTGTTTATTACAGTAAGGTTGAGTTCACCAACGCCCAGGCCACGGACTGGTTTCTGTCTGTGGCCTGTTAGGAACTGAGGCGCACGACAGGAGGTGAGAAGCCGGTGAGCGAAGCCTCTTCTTTATTTACAGCTGCTCCCCATCACTCACATTATTGCCCGAGCTGTTCCTCCTGTCAAATCAGCAGCAGCACTAGATTCTCATAGGAACACAAACCCTATTGTGAGCTGTGCATGCGAGGGACCTTGATTGCATGCTCTTTAGGAGAATCTAATGCCTAATGATCTGAGGTGGTGTTGTGGTGATGAGCCCTTGCAAGTGGCTGCAAATATAGATTATTGTTAATTTGACTGCACAGAGACCAAAATCAATTGCTTGCAGACTCATATCAAAATCCTATCAGTGAGTGGCAAGTGACAAGCTGCCTCTAGTGGCAGGCTTTCAGTCAGAATCCAATGCTTATTTTAGTCCATGTGTTCAGTTCAGTTCAGTCGCTCAGTTGTGTCCGACTCTTTGAGACCCCATGAATCGCAGCATGCCAGGCCTCCCTGTCCATCACCAACTCCCGGAGTTCACTCAGACTCACATCCATCGAGTCAGTGATGCCATCCAGCCATCTCATCCTCTGTCGTCCCCTTCTCCTCCTGCCCCCAGTCCCTCCCAGCATCAGAGTCTTTTCCAATGACTCAACTCTTCGCAAAGTACTGGAGTTTCAGCTTTAGCATCATTCCCTCCAAAGAAACCCCAGGGCTGGGATCTTTAGAATGGACTGGTTGGATCTCCTTGCAGTCCAAGGGACTCTCAAGAGGCTTCTCCAACACCACAGTTCAAAAGCATCAATTCTTCGGCACTCAGCTTTCTTCACAGTCCAACTCTCGCATCCATACATGACCACTGGAAAAACCATAGCCTTGACTAGATGGACCTTTGTTGGCAAAGTAATGTCTCTGCTTTTCAATATGCTATCTAGGTTGGTCATAACTTTCCTTCCAAGGAGTAAGTGTCTTTTAATTTCATGGCTGTAATCACCATCTGCAGTGATTTTTGGAGCCCAGAAAAATAAAGTCTGACACTGTTTCCACTGTTTCCCCATCAATTTCCCATGAAGTGCATGGGTGCCCCTGCCCATTATTTTATTTACCGTTTCCATCCGTGCCTCTTTCCTGCACTGCTTACTTGTCTCAGTCACAGTTTTAAGTCCACAAGCTTAACCCTAGTCAAAATAAATAACAAACCTTGCTGGAGAGCTTCTTTGAAAACAGGGAAAAACCCAATGATGAGACAGCAGAGGACTCTTAAGATTGCCAACAAAAAGGAAGCTGCATTTAAAAGAAAATACGAAGAGTCCTACTTAAATGATGGGTTCATTGCAGAGGTGATTCACATTCTCCAAGCCCACTTTGTTGAATATGTGGTGACCGGCTATCCAGTGAAACCATGAGACATTAAAACTGCTTCACCACATAAAGACCAAGCACCCTGCATTAAAACACAAGACTTTGGAGTTTTTCAAAAGAAAAAAAATGTGAACATGAAGAACTGAAGCAATTATTGAAGGCCACCACTTCATCAAATGTGTCTGCCCCGAGAGCATCATTTTTAGTGGCTAACTGCATTGCTAAAACTAAGAAGCCCTTTACTGTTGGTGAAGAGTTGATCTTGCCTGCTGCTATGGACATTTGTCGTGAACTTTTACGAGAGACTGCAGTTCTAAAGGTGGCATGTGTTCTTCTTTGGGCTAGCAGTGTAACAAGACAACTTGATGAAATACCAGAAAAGAAGATATTGAGGCACAGTTGTTAGGATTAGTGAGTCACCATGGTATGCAATCCAGGTTGACAAGCCCACCGATGCTGACAACAAGGCAACAATTCTTGTTTTTGTGCTATATTTTCAGGAGGATATGCAGGAGGATATGTTATGAGCATTCTTGTTGCCAACCAACACTGCAGCCACAGAGCTACTCAAGTCTTTGATTATATATAAGGAAAACTGAGTTGGTCATTTTATGTTAGTGTATGCATGGATGGAGTGTCTGCC
The DNA here is from genome assembly GCF_014754425.2 of Oryx dammah. NCBI lineage: Eukaryota > Metazoa > Chordata > Mammalia > Artiodactyla > Bovidae > Oryx > Oryx dammah. The sequence goes on along the minus strand of NW_024070212.1, from coordinate 91,111,151 downwards.
GAGACTGGACAGCTTTCTGGTTTCATTACCCGGGTCAAAGAGGTTGATTCTGAGTATGAGGCTATGCGCTGGGTCATCCATAGAGAAATGCTGGCTAGATGAAAAATGTCACCTGAACTTAACATTTTGCAGGATGTGATGAAAATTATAAACCACACTGAAGTACGTGCCTTTAATTCATGTCTGCTCATGCAGCTCTATGAGGACATTGACGCAGAGCACACACGTCTTTTCTTATACATGATAGTGAGATGGCTTTCTAAAGGTAGATCACTGGCCAGAGTTTTTTTTTTTTAAATTGGATTATAATTACCTTACAATGTTGTGTTCGTTTCTGCTATACCACAACATGAATCAACTGTGAGTATACATATATTCCCTCCCTTGGGAGCCTCCCCGCCACTGCACCCCCACCACTCTAGGTCATCACTGAACATCGAGCTGGGCTCCCTGTGCGTCTTCCCAGGAGCTGTCTGTTTTACACATGGTGGTGTGTGTATGCTAGTCCCACCCTCTCTGTTGCCCCTCCATCCACATGTCTGTCTTCTGCATCTGTGTCTCTATTCCTGCCCTGCAAATAGGCTCATCTGTACCATTTTTATATGGCCAGATATTGTAATTAGCCTCCAATGAAAATAAATAAATTAAAAAAAAAAAAGAGCCACTCCAGAGATTTCTTTGAGAAAAATAGTCACCACTGGCAGCACATTTGGTGACACAGAATGGGTTGCAAAACTTGCTTACTTGTGTGACATATTCAACCTTCTCAACAAACTGTATCTGTCACTTCAGGGGAGAACAACAATTGTGTTCAAGTCAGCAAATAAAGTGGCTGCATTCAAAGCCAAACTGAAATTATAGGGGCAGTGAGTGAACACTGGGGTTTTCGACATGTTTAAAACATTAGGAGAGGTTTTGAAAGAGACTGAGCTAGGGCCGTCTTTCTCCCAGCTGGTGTGTGATCACCTATCTCAGCTTTCAAGAGAGTTTGAACATGACTTCACAACCACAAAACACCCTCCAACTGGGAAGGAGTGGCTCTGTGGCCCATTTGTGAATAAGCCAGGTTAATTGACTTTGTCCGTGCTGAAAGAGGGTTGACCGGTTGAGATCAAAAATGATGGTGGCCATGGAGTATGTTTGAGATAACGTCAAATCTCCATACTTTCTGTACTAAAGTCAAGGCACAATATCCTGAGATAGCCACAAAAGCACTGAAAAGCCTGCTTGCATTTCCATCTTGTCTTTGTGAAGCAGGGTTTTCTGCCGTGACAGCAGTCAAAAAGAGATTACGGAGTAGACTGTGTGTGTGGTAAGTCACTTCAGTAGTGTCCGACTGTGCGATCCTATGGACTGTAGGCCGCCAGGCTCTTCTGTCCATGGGATTCTCCAGGCAAGAATACTGGAGTGGGTTCATGCCCTCCTTCAGGGGATCTTCTTGACCCAGGGGTAGAACCCAGGTCTCCCACATTGCAGGCAGATTCTTTACCGTCTGAGCTACCAGGGAACCACAGAGTAGACTGGATGTAAGCAACACATTTCGGGTGTTACTGTCTCCCATCAGCCTGAGATGGGACCATCTAGTTGCAGGAAAGAAAGTTGAGGCGTCTCACACATTCTGCATTATGGTGAGTTGACTAGATTTTGTGTTATTAGCTAACCAGACTCTGGAATGCTTTTTTTTTTTTTTTTTTTAGTCACTCCATCCTGTCTGACTCTTTGTGATCCCATGGACTGTATAGAATTCTCCTGGAATTCTCCAGACCAGAATACTGGGTAGCTGTTCCCTTCTCCAGGGGATCTTGGGTTGGCTAAAAGGTTTGTCTGGGTTTTTTAATTCTCATTTAACAGATGAGGGAAAGAAGTTCAGCAAGGTCGTTGCTGTCCTGAGTAGGTGGATAACTGCTTATGTGGTTGGTGCTGATTCCTAAGATTAGGGCTCTTCTGTGTTACTCTCCCAGGAAATGAGCACAACTATGGAGCACATTTGTATTTAGCAGCGGTTCGGCAATGTTACTGGTCTGTGTCCATGCCCATGGCTTAGTGACTCCTGAGCCTGGCTGGGCATAGACTTAGGAAGCTCAGATCAGTTAGAGTGACCTCATGGGGACTTCTATGATGGTCCTGTGGTTAAGAATCTGCCTTGCAATGCAGGAGAAGTGGATTCGATTTCTGGTCAGGGAACCAAGATCCCACATGCTGCAGAGCAGCTAAGCCCTCACACCGAAACTACTTATGCCTGACCACTCCAGAACCTGTGTGCCACAACAGGGCAGTCTGTGTGCAGCAACGAAAGATCCTGCTGACACAATGAAGATCCTGCATGCCCCAACGAAGACCCAATGCAGCCAAAAAGAAGAGTGACAGCATGGCTGTGTCTTGCCCTGCCTTGGTACAGGAGGGGGGCTGCTGATGTGCATATCAGCCCCACTGTATTTCTGAGTGTCATCATCTTGCTCACTTTTGCTGATGCTGTTCACTTCAGGCTTCATCTTCTTTGCCTCCGATGCCTATTGATCCTTCAGCCTTCAACTCCAGTGTTACCTGTCCATTTCTTAACCCTCCATGTTATCCATCTGAGTTAATCGTTCCCTTCTCAGGGCTTCTGAAAGATATTTAATGCACCATCAAAGATTTACCTGCCAACCTACAGTTTACAAAAGGTTTTTCACAGCAAAGGTTTCACCTGGTTCTTAACACTGTACTTGAATAATAACTCATGTTTATGGAACATCAGGTATTTTATTATTATTATTTTTTAATCCTCACAACAGGTTCATTGTAGTTGAGGAGGCTGAGGCAAACAGTGAGTAACTAGCAGAGAGCTAAGTCTATTCAACCACAACCAGGGTTTCCTTATTATCTCTGTTGTTCTGAGAAGAAACGGCCATTGCAGGGTGGTTCTTACACCCTCTTGCCATCTCTGCTGCTGCTGCTAAGTCGCTTCAGTTGTGTCCGACTCTGTGCGACCCCACAGATAGCAGCCCACCAGGCTCCACCGTCCCTGGGATTCTCCAGATGAGAACACTGGAGTGGAGTGGGTTGCCATTTCCTTCTCTAATGCATGAAAGTGAAAAGTGAAAGTGAAATCGCTCAGTCACAACCCCATGGACTGCAGCCCACCAGGCTCTCCATCCATGGGATTTTCCAGGCAAGAGGACTGGAGTGGGCTGCCATTGCCTTCTCTGGTGAGCACCTAATAACTGAGACGCAGTGATCAGACTTGAGTGCCAGCACTATAAAGGCCCAGAGGAGTCTGTTTTATCTTTAGTTTATCGTTCTATTAGGGAGAGACAGGTATGCTCCAAAGCAAACCCGACTCCAGTGATGAGCTCCCCTGGGTGAGGAGTGATGACGGGAGCAGTAGCTGGTGGCGTCCACACCCGAGTACCAGGCACCGTGCCTGCCATTCCCTGTCCGTCATTGTCCTTGTGAGGCAGCTGGAACCCAGAGAGGTGGAATGGTGAGGCAGAGGCGCTGCACTTCTTCCTTCTGGATCCTGCCCTGTAGGCTGTGCCATCTCCCTTGTTTCAGGTTAAATGGAGGTCACTCGCCAACAAATCTGGGGAGGCGCTTCTCCCTGAAAGCAGCCATGCCTTCCAGCCGATCCCGGCTTCAGGTTAAATGGAGGTCACTCGCCAAGGAATTGGCAGGCAGGGGTGGGGTGGGGTGGAGTGGGGTGGAGTGGGGGAGTGGTGCTTCTCCCTGAAGACAGCCATGCCTTCCAGCCCATCCCAGGTTGGGATGTTCTGAAACAACATACAGAGTATCAGTTTGCAGGGGCAGGACCAGAGGCCAGTAAAGACTCACTCAAGCTTGTTCATCCCATGATGAACCTAGAATCCAAGTCTTTCACTGCCTCTGGACTCTGGGGTTGGGCCATGCAAATGTGTGGGCCTTGGTGGCTCCTTGGTCTCCTCACACCAGCCTCTATTTGTGCACAGTGTGCCTGCCTCTGAGAGCTCACAGTCTCATGCAGCAGTCTGAAATGAGGCTGCTCGGTAGAAAACAAAGACTACACTTTGCAGTAAGAACTGTGGTGTGTAGTTGATTCATATCAGGTCCTACAAGTCCCTAAACCCCTGTTTAGGAGGATTTTCATTATTTATTAACCAGGAGATTAATATTTTTGACTCCCCTGGGAGTAAGGAGCTAAATAGGTCAGCTCCAGTTTATGGTGGCACCATTGAGCATATACAGTCTATAGGCAATAATCAAGGCCTTGTCATCCCACACCAGCCTGGCCTCTACAGTAGCCCCTGGTACAGAGATCTCAGATGCTGCTATTCTTCTCTGTCAGGTTTCTCCATGATTCTCTGGAGACCAAAGTAGGGCAGGATCAGTTCAGTTCAGTTCAGTCATTCAGCCATGTACAACTCTTTGTGACCCCATGGACTGCAGCATGCCAGGCCTGCCTGTCCATCACCAATTCCCGAAGTTTACTCAAACTCATGTCCATTGAGTCGGTGATGCTATCCAATCATCTCATCCTCTGTCATCCCCTTCTCCTCCTGCCTTCAATCTTTCCCAGCATCAGGATCTTTTCAAATGAGTCAGTTCTTCACATCAGGTGGCCAAAATGTTGGAGTTTCAGCTTCAGCATCAGTCCTTCCAATGAATATTCAGGACTGGTTTCCTTTAGGATGGACTGGTTGGATCTCCTTGCTGTCCAAGGGACTCTTAAGAGTCTTCTCCAACACCACAGTTCAAAAGCTTCGATTCTTCAGTGCTGAGCTTTCTTTATAGTCCAACTATCACATCCACACATGACTGCTGGAAAAACCATAGCTTTGACTAGATGGGCCTTTGCAGGAAAGTAATGTCTCTGCTTTTCTATATGCTATCTAGGTAGGTCATAGCTTTTCTTCCAAGGAGCAACCATCTTTTAATTTAATGGCTGCAGTCACCATCTGCAATGATTTTGAAGCCCAAGAAAATAAAGTCTGTCACTGTTTCCATTGTTTCCCTGTCTATTTCCCAGGAAGTGATGGGACTGGATGCCATGATCTTCATTTTTTGAATGCTGAGTCTAAAGCCAACTTTTTCACTCTCTTCTTTCACTTTCATCAAGAGACTCTTTAGTTCTTCTTCGCTTTCTGTCATAAGAGTTGTATCATCTTCATATCTGAGGTTATTGATATTTCTCCCAGCGATCTTGGTTCCAGCTTGTGTTTCAGCCAACTCAGCATTTTGCATGGTGTACTCTGCATATAAGTTAAATAAACCAAGTGACATTATACAGCCTTGACGTACTCCTTTCCTGATTTGGAACCAGTCTGTTGTTCCATGTCCGGTTCTAACTGTTGCTTCTTGACCTGCATAGACATTTCTCAGGAGGCGGGTAAGGTGGTCTGGTACTCTGACCTCTTGAAGAATTTCCCATAGGCAAAGGCTTTGGTGTAGTCAGTAAAGCAGAAGTAGATGTTTTTCTGGAACTCTCTTGCTTTTTCTATGATCTAACGTATGTAGCAATTTGATTTCTGGTTCCTACCTTTTCTAAATCCAGCTTGAACATCTGGAAGTTCACGGTTCACATACTGTTGAAACCTGGCTTGGAGAATTTTGAGCATTATTTGCTAGCGTGTGAGATGAGTGCAACTGTGTGGTAGTTTGAACATTCTTTAGCATTGCCTTTCTTTGGAACTGGAATGAAAACTGGTTCCATCATTTCATGGCAAATAGAAGGGGAAAAGGTGGAAGCAGTCACGGATTTCCTCTTGGGCCCTAAAATCACTGCAGTGGTGACAGTAGCCATGAAATTAGAAGACGTTTGCTTCTTGGCAGGAAAGCTATGAGAAATGTAGACAATGAGTTAAAAGCAAAAACATCACTTTGCCAACAAAGGTCCATAAAGTCAAGGCTATGATCTTTTCAGTATTCTTGTATGGATGTGAGAGCAGGACAGTAAAGAAGGCAGAGCACCAAAGAACTGATGCTTTCAAACTGTGGTGCTAGAGAAGACTCTTGAGAGTCCCTTGGACAGCAAGGAGATCAGGCCAGTCAACCTTAAAAGAAATAAACCCTGAATATTCTTTGGAAGGACTAATGCTGAAGCTGAAGCTCCAATACTTAGACCACCTGATATGAACAGCTGGCTCACTGGAAAAGATCCTGATGCTGGGAAAGGTTAAAGGCAGAAAGAGAAGAGGGTGACAGAGGATGAAGTTGGATGGCATGACCAGTTAAATGTCCATGAACTTGGGCAAACTCCTGGGTATGGTGAGGGACAAGGAAGCCTGGTGTGCTGCAGTCCATGGGATTGCAAAGAATTGGACATGACTTGGTGACTGAACAACAATAGCAATAACCCAATAACTTAGATGGAAGTGAAAGATTTATTTTTCTGGGTGCATCAGAATGTCCCAGCATTTTCATTAGTGATTCTAGTACTAGTTTTTGATATTCTGGTGTTTTGGTATAAAAAGCTACTTCTAAATACTGAAATACTAGTAATTATATTAGTAGACTACTATTATTTCAAGTATTGAAAAATCTGAAGCCTGAATCATCTTGAGATCAAGTTCAGAGACCCAATATTTATTTTATGCAAAAAGCGAAGCCCTAGAGTCTACAAGTCTTGCTGGATAGGCCCCTCTGTGGAAGTGCAATCAACTACTACCTTGGATCACTCAAATAGAAGAGAAACATGACAACATTAAAATTAACAGCATTAGGTTCTTCATTTATGTGGAATGAAACTTAAAGGAAGAAATGAAAACAAAACAAATGCTTTATTTTAAACCAAACTCACTATCAGTTTTTTACAGTCCTTGACCTCAAAGAAGGCCTCAAAGTTATAAAAGAAGGCAGGATTATTTAAAAGAGATATAATTTTTCTTTCCAAAATAAAATACTTCTTTTTTACTTTACTTTTCATTATTAATTCAAATACTTTTATCTGTTAATGATATTAAAATGATAGAGTGTGGTTAACATTTTTATAGGCTTATATTTTAACTTAGTGCGGGGGACTGCCCATGATAGGGTTAAGTCCTGGGAGCTGCCTGGCTGATTGCCTCGCCTAAGGCTTTGTTCCTTAGCTCTCTGTCCCGCCCCTCCTTAAAATGATAACATTAACCTCATGGCTCCAGAAGGTCTGGCAGCAGCTGCACTTCAAGGACAAGCACTCCTTAAACAATGTTGGGTTTGGAGATTGTCTTGTAAATATTAGCCCTCTGATATGTGCCAGGAGTCACGTATATTTTCTTATAAAAACCCTCCTCAATAAACAGTGATCGGCCGTTTTGTGCACGATCCTCTCAACCCCATCTTGCTGTCTCTCTTTCTTCTAAGCAACTACGCTCCCTTCGTCGTTTGTCTCCTGACTTGCGCTGGCCGCGGCAGGTGGCGCCCAACGTGAGGCTCGAGTTGCCACTACTCAGATCACCGAAAAATACGTGAGTTTTACTGGAATTTCTTTTTTAAGCAGAGGAGTAGTAAGGGTTATAGTTGAGAGTATAAATATGGGGCACTTACATAGTCGTCAGTTATTTGTACACATGTTGTCTGTGATGTTAAAACATAGAGGAGTTAATGTTTCTAAAACTAAATTATCTGCTTTCCTTGCCTTCATTGAAGAAGTTTGTCCCTGGTTCCCAAAGGAAGGGACAATAAATTTAGATACTTGGAAAAAGGTGGGGGAACAAATTAGGACTCATTATACTTTACATGGTCCTGACAGGGTCCCCATTGAGACTTTGTCACTTTGGACCATTATTAGAGATTGTTTAGATTTTGATAATAAAGAAATTAAAAGGTTGGGAACTATGTTAAATGATAAGCCTGGAATTGTGGAGGAACATGAGTATACTGTTCCTGAAAGGACCAATGATAAGCCGATGCCGCTAACGAATCCGGATCTACACGATAAAGGGGATAAATTATCATCTGAAGATGAGGCTAATTTAGAGGGTGAGGCGGCACGGTATCATCAAAATGATTGGGATTTTTTGACTCAGGAACCTAAGCCATTAAAGACAGTAGATCATGAAATAGCAGATTGTCTTAAGAAATTAACCATTGCCCTACAGACTAAAACGAAAGAACCCCCGACAGCCCCTTCTCTTCCCCCTGCCTATGCACCATCGGTTGTTGCAGGGTTGGATCCTCCTCTCCCTCCTCCGCCTCCTCTCCAGAATACACTTTCAGGAGATTCTATGGTTTCACCCTTACAAAAGGCTCTCCGACAGGCTCAGCGAATGGGAGAAATGGTTACTGATTTTGCTACAGCATTTCCTGTTTTTGAAAACAACAATCAGCGGTTTTATGAGGCTTTGCCTTTTAAACAGTTAAAAGAACTAAAAACCGCTTGCTCTCAATACGGACCAACAGCTCCTTTTACAATAGCCATGATAGAAAATTTAGGAACTTTAAATCTTCCACCAAATGATTGGAAGCAAATTGCCAGGGCCTGCCTATCAGGAAGAGATTATCTATTGTGGAAATCTGAGTATACTGAACAATGCGGCCGCATTGCTGATGTTAATCGTCAGCAAGGAATTCAAACGACATATGAGATGTTGATAGGAGAAGGGGCATATCAAGCGACTAACGCCCAATTAAATTTTCTTCCTGGAGCATACGCTCAAATTTCTAATGCTGCTCGACAAGCATGGAAAAAGCTTCCTAATTCAGGCACTAAAACAGAAGATCTGTCTAAAATTCGTCAGGGCCCCGATGAACCTTACCAGGATTTTGCAGCCCGGTTACTAGATGCAGTAGAAAAGATTATGGCTGATGAGAAGGCTGGCATGGTTCTTGTAAAACAGTTAGCTTTTGAAAATGCTAACTCTGCATGCCAGGCTGCTCTCAGACCCTACAGAAAGAAGGGAGATTTATCTGATTACATTCGTATTTGTGCTGACATTGGACCCTCTTATATGCAGGGTATTGCTATGGCTGCTGCCTTACAAGAAAAAAGTATAAAGGAAGTCTTATTTCAACAACAGAATAAAAATAAAAAGGGAATTCAAAGAAATAATTCTGGGTGTTTTGTTTGTGGTCAGCAAAGTCACCGAGCTGCCGTATGCCCCCAAAGACAACAAAATACATCTACCGTTCCTAATCTGTGTCCTCGTTGTAAAAAGGGAAAGCACTGGGCCAAAGATTGTAAGTCCAAAACGGATATACAAGGAAACCCTTTGCCCCCGGTGTCGGGAAACTGGGTGAGGGGCCAGGCCCAGGCCCCAAAACAATGTTATGGGGCAACGCTAGCAACTCGAGAAGAACCATCACTGACCTCTGCCGAGCCACCGCAGGCAGTGCAGGGTTGGACCTCTGTACCACCTCCTACACAGTACTGACGCCCAAAATGGGGGTGCAAACATTAGCTACTGGTGTTTTTGGACCTCTGCCTAAAAATACAGCAGGTTTATTGTTAGGTCGTAGTAGCTCTGCTTTACAAGGTCTTATGATTACCCCGGGGGTCATTGATAAAGATTACACTGGGAAAATAAAAATTTTAGCTTCTTCCCCTAAAAACATTATAGATATTCCTGCAAGAAAAAGAATAGCCCAGCTCTTGTTAATACCTATTCAAAAAGAAGGAAAAGCTTTCCAGACAGCTCGGGGGCGACAGGCCTTTGGCTCCTCTGATGCATATTGGATACAAAATGTTACTCGGGATCGCCCAGAGCTAGAGCTTAAGATTAATGGAAAGATGTTTCCTGGAATTTTAGATACAGGGGCTGATGTTAGTGTTATCTCTGAACAGCATTGGCCAAGATCCTGGGCAAAACAAGCAGCTATTTCCACATTACAAGGAATAGGCCAATCTCAAAATCCCGAGCAAAGCTCTTCCCTGCTACATTGGGAGGATGCTGAAGGTCATTCTGGAGATTTTCAACCTTATGTGCTGCCCAAACTACCTGTTAATCTGTGGGGTCGAGACATTATGAGTAAGATGGGAGTATACCTGTACAGCCCTTCTCCTATTGTGACCGCACAGATGTTAGATCTAGGATTGTTGCCACACCAAGGGCTTGGGAGAGACAATCAGGGACAAAAATTTCCCATTAAACCCAGGCCCAATTTGGGTTATAAAGGATTGGGGTGTTTTCCTTAGGGGTCACTGATCATCCTGCAACCCATGCTGACCCGATCACCTAGAAGTCTGATGAGCCCGTATGGGTTGATCAGTGGCCCCTTACGCAAGACAAACTTGTTGTAGCACAACAACTGGTGCAGGAACAGTTGCAGCTTGGTCATATTGAAGCCTCCAATTCTGCCTGAAATTCCCCTATTTTTGTTATAAAAAAGAAATCGAGAAAATGGAGATTATTACAAGATTTAAAAAAAGTTAATGCTACTATGATGATTATGGGAGCGTTACAACCTGGACTTCCTTCTCCTTCAGAAATCCCTTACAATTCGTATATGATCATTATTGACTTAAAAGACTGTTTTTATACTATCCCTTTAGCTCCACAAGACTGTCAACGCTTTGCATTCAGTATTCCCTCTATTAATTTTCGAGAACCTATGCAAAGGTATCAATGGAAAGTACTTCCACAAAAAATGGCTAATAGTCCAACCTTATGCCAGAAATTTGTGGCCTCTGCGTTAAAACCAGTTCGCAGGCTCTATCCAGATCTTTATTTGATACATTATATGGATGATATTTTAATTGCTCATTCCTCGGAAAAAATACTAAAACAAGCCTTTTGTGCAGTAAAACGGAATTTACAATCACATGGTTTGATAATAGCCGATGAAAAGGTACAAGTCCAGCCCCCATATTCCTATTTAGGCTTTACACTTTATCCCCGCAGTTACGCAACACAAATGATAAAATTACGTGTTGAACATCTCACTACGTTAAACGATTTTCAAAAGCTCCTGGGAGATATTAATTGGATTCGTTCATATTTAAAAATTCCTACTTATGTGCTAAAACCTCTGTTTGATATTTTGAAAGGAGACTCGGATCCGACATCTAGTAGACGCCTAACTGAAGAAGGAAAAGAAGCATTAGCCATAGTTGAAGAAGCTATTCGAGCTCAACAAGTAACTTACTGCGACTATGGCCAGCCATGGGGATTATATGTTCTCAATACCCCCCATTCTCCTACAGGAGTTCTGTATCAAAATCAGCCATTGCGGTGGATATATCTTTCTTCTACACCGACAAAAAATTTTCTAGCATATCATGAACTTATTGCAAAAATTATAGCTAAAAAAAGATCCGAGTCCGTTCAATATTATGGTAGAGAGCCTAACTTTATTTGTGTCCCCTTTTCTACAGAGCAACAAGAATGGCTGTTCCAGTTTTCAGACGACTGGGCACTCGCCTTTGCACGGTATCCTGGAGACATAGTTCATCATTACCCTTCAGATAGATTATTGCAATTTGCCAAACAATACACCTTTCTCTTCCCAAAGGTTATTCGACATGAACCGCTATCTGGAGCTGTCACAATTTTTACAGATGGATCTTCAAACGGCTTGGCAGCCCTTGTCATTGATAACCAATCATATGTTTCAAAAACACCTTATTTTTCTGCACAGGTTGTCGAATTATTTGCAGTACAACAAGCTCTTCAGACGGTGGCACGACCCTTTAATTTGTATACTGATAGTTTGTATATTGTTCATGCTCTTAACAATATTGAAACTGTTCCATATATAGGTACAGAAGCTAATGATATTCATCGCCTTTTCCTTTCTATTCAAAATGCTATACATATACGCACTCAACCTTGCTATTTCGGTCATATTCGAGCCCATTCCAACTTACCAGGCCACCTGGCAGCAGGTAATTATATCGCTGATCAATTGACAAAGCAAGTATTCCTTATTTCTAATGTTGACAGGGCTAAGGCATCGCATGCTGTACACCATCAAAATAGTCATTCACTGCGTTTACAATTCCAGATTTCTCGAGAAACTGCAAGACAAATAGTAAAATCTTGTACTTCGTGTCCTCAATTTTTTGTTGTTCCTCATTACGGTGTAAACCCGAGAGGTCTCCGACCTAACGATTTGTGGCAAACTGATGTTACACATATAGCTAGTTTTGGCGACTAAAGTATATACATGTAACAGTGGACACATATTCTGGCTTTCTCACGGCTTCTCTTCACACAGGAGAATCTGGTAAACATTGTATTCAACATTTACTCAAATGTTTTTCAATTCTAGGCATACCCAAAGTATTAAAAACAGACAATGGACCTGGATATACTAGTCGTTCTTTTCAGCAATTTTGTCTTCAATTCCAAATTCAACATAAAACAGGAATTCCCTACAACCCACAAGGACAAGGCATCATTGAACGATCGCACCAGAAACTCAAGCATCAACTACTAAAACAGAAAGGGGGAATACCACCATACGTAGCTTCCCCGTATAACTTACTAAACCATGCTTTGTTTGTTTTAAATTTTTTGTCCCTAGATGCTCAAGGTTTGTCAGCAGCACAACGATTGTGGGGAGAATCTGTTTCTGTGAAGAAGCCTCTAGTAAAATGGAGGGATCCACTAACTAACAAATGGAATGGTCCAGACCCAGTACTAATTTGGGGAAGGGGTCATGTCTGTGTTTTTCCACAGGATGCCGAAGCGCCGCGCTGGCTCCCGGAAAGGCTGGTACGCACGACAGAAGAGGTCCCTAGCATATCAAATGAGGCGCCTGACACTGACAGATGAATCAGAAAACGGTTCAACAATTGCAAACCCTGATGCAGATCGCATGGAACAACGTGCACACTCAAGCATCTGCTACTCCAACAAATATTCTTATAGCCCTCCTTATGCTACTCCAACAGATACAGATGAGTCACTCCTATGTATATTGGGCATACGTCCCTGATCCACCCATGGCACAGCCAGTGAATTGGGAAAAGGAGGTCATCCCTGTTTATGTTAATGATACTATTTTGTTGGGGGGTGCCTCAGATGTACACATAACTCCACAACAAGCAAATGTGTCGTATTATGGGCTGACTGTGGAATATCCTAGGTGTTTTTCCCGAGATCAGTATTCAGCTCATTGCATACATATATCAGAAGTTGGATATAACGAAAACAAGTGGGGATGGGCTTTTGAGATGCCGGGCATAACTAAAATTGCAGGGTCCCCACGTAGGGTAAAGGAAGAAAGAGGCCCAAAAGACATACCCTATTGTGGTGTAAGTCCTTCTCGAAATAAAGGTATTGTTATTCCATGGAAATTATGCAGAAATGAATCTGCCACAGTCTATAAAATATACAATTCATCGATTGAACTTTGGGACTGGGCCCCAGACAGCGAAATTAACCCTGGAAAAGAAGCAAATAGAGACATTGTATCTAGAATATGGAATCTGGGAGGACGACAAATTTATCAGACTGAAATTTGGAAACTGTTAGCCGCCTTTAATAATGAAGGAGAGTTATTACAAGTGAGACATAAAATAAAGGGCGGTCTATACTGGAATCACACCTATAGGTATCCTCGTGCTTGTCTACCTTACCCATTTATGCTCTTAGTAGGTTATGTACAAATATCTTTTCTTGATAATGCTTATCATATTAATTGTACTGACTGTGTTCTGTCTAACTGTATTCGAGGGGTCAAAATGGGATATCAAGTAATTGTAGTTAAACAACCTGCTTTTGTAATGTTACCTGTGAAAATTACTGAATCTGGGTATGATGAGACGGCTTTAGAATTAATTCAAAAAATTAACTCGGCTTTAAGTAGACCTAAGAGAGAGGTGGGAATAATTATTTTAGGAGTAATTTCTCTGATAACCCTGATAGCATCTGCTGTCACTGCATCAATTGCGCTTACACAATCTGTGCAGGATGCTGCCGTGATAGATGCATTGTCACACAATGTATCTCAAGTAATGGGAACTCAAGAAGATATTGATGCAAAGATAGAAGACAGATTGTCTGCCTTATATGACACTGTTCGGATACTAGGAGAAGAAGTATCCAGTTTAAACATACGCATGAAGATCCAATGCCATGCCAATTATAAATAGATTTGTGTTACAAAAAAACTTATAATGGTTCTGCATTTCCCTGGGATAAAATTAAGAAACATTTGCAAGGGGTTTGGTATAATTCTAACATTTCCTTGGATTTAACATTGCTACATAATGAAATACTTAATATACAAAATGCCCCTAAAGCCTCTTTAGATACAGCAAAGGAGGCTGAAGACTTTATAAGCAACTTGTTTTCAAACTTTCCCAGCCTCCATTCTTTGCAACAAAGCATGATTGCAATTGACGTGATTATAACTGCGGTGCTTGTCTTGATGTGTTTAGCTCCCTGCGTAGCCCGTATCATTGTAAAAGAATTCTTATCCATGCGAGCGATGATACATAGAAATATGTTACATCACAAACATCTAATGGAGCTTTTAAAAAATATAGAAGGGGGAGATGCGGGGGACTGCCCATGATAGGGTTAAGTCCTGGGAGCTGCCTGGCTGATTGCCTCGCCTAAGGCTTTGTTCCTTAGCTCTCTGTCCCGCCCCTCCTTAAAATGATAACATTAACCTCATGGCTCCAGAAGGTCTGGCAGCAGCTGCACTTCAAGGACAAGCACTCCTTAAACAATGTTGGGTTTGGAGATTGTCTTGTAAATATTAGCCCTCTGATATGTGCCAGGAGTCACGTATATTTTCTTATAAAGACCCTCCTCAATAAACGAAGTGATCGGCCGTTTTGTGCACGATCCTCTCAACCCCATCTTGCTGTCTCTCTTTCTTCTAAGCAACTACGCTCCCTTCGTCGTTTGTCTCCTGATTTGCGCTGGCCGCAACAACTTAGTTTTGTAACATGTCTGTATTTTTTGTATTTGAAATTCATTAAATATTGTTTATATTAAAAAAAGGTCTTAATGACCCAGATAACCACAATGGTGTGGTCACTCACCTAGAGCCAGACATCCTGAAGTATGAAGTAAAGTGAGCATTAGGAAGCATTACTACCAATAACGCTAGTGGAGTTGATGGTATTACAGCTGAGCTATTTCAAATTCTAAAAGATGATGCTGTTAAAGTGCAGTACTCAGTATGTCAGTAAATTTGGAAAACTCACCAATGGCCACAGGACTGGAAAATGTTAGTTTTCACTCCAATCTCAAAGAAGGGCAAGCCAAAGAATGTTCAAACTACCACACAGTTGTGCTCATTTCACATGCTAGCAAGGTAATGCTCAACAATCCTTGAAGCTAGACTTCAACAGTACATGAACTAAGAACTTCCAGATGTTCAAGCTGGATTTAGAAAAGGCAGAGGAACCAGAGATCAAATTGCCAACATCCGTTGGATCATCAAATAAGCAAGAGAGTTCCAGAAAAACATCTACTTCTGCTTTATTGACTAAGCCAAAGGCTTTGATTGTGTGGATCACAACAAACTACGGAAAATTCTTCAAGAGATGGGAATACCAGACCACCTTACCTGCCTCCTGAGAAATCTGTATGCATACCCTGTCAGCATTTGGTGTTGCAATGTATCTCGTTGTTTTATTTCAGTCTTAAAAAAAAAATTCATTGTGTTCGAGTTAAAGCCCAGGTGTCCTCGGAGGGCATCTAAGGTCACTTGTGAGTTGGCTCTAGAACCAGGTTGAAGTCTTAACTCTGCTAATTATTCACTGTGTGTCCTTGGGCAAGGACTTAATCTCTAGTTTACTTATCTCAAAATGGTGCTAAGAATAGTACCTATGTCTTAGGATTGTTGTGAAGATGAAACGTTTATATATGTGAGGGGCTTAGTACGATGGGCAACACAGTAAGTACCCAATAAACGTTAGAAATAATAATCATTTGGTCCTAAGTAACCTTTCTGTCCTTATGTGTTTCAGCCTCTGCAATATAAAATTGTTTGCATATTTAATTGTCATAGTCTATCATTTCTAGGCCTTTGCTCTAGATTTTTCCTTTTCATTCACTTGGCTAACTCCTACTCATTCTTAATGACTTAATTTAAATGTCAGTGCCTCTGGAAAGCCTTTCGAGTCCCAGAAGCTAGGTAATTGTCTCTCCCAAATCATTCTGTGCTTAAGACACTGTGGTGTAAATGCCTGTTTTCCAGTAGATCATAAGCTCCTCAAGGATATGAACTGTTTATTATTTATTATCAGAGTCCAGAAACACTGATAAGTACTCAGTATGTTTTTGTTTAAATGAATAGACAAATGAATTGTTATGGTTGCGAGGAAGTGTAACTCTCTGTTGTGAGAAAATCTAATGATATATGTTTCTATTTATTATCTCCTTCTATATTCTAATTCACAAAGCCTGGAGCTGAGAATGCAGGAGACTACCCTGACTTGGCAAAGGAAGCAGGAAATATAGAACATTTAGATCTGTGAATACGGTGGTTGATTGTGTGTTCTGTCATGATTGTGGAGCAGCCTCGTAACTCTCACAGGCAGCTTAATCAAAGGAGATGTTTTATTTTCAGGGCCAAGCAGTCTAAGCTACGAGTTACTTAAGGGATATACAGACTTCCCACACATGGAGACCTTGGAAGCTCTGTGGTCCCATGAAGTTGCTTAGGTACAGTCCTCCTCCTAGAAAGTCTTCCACTTCCTCCTATTTCTGCCAGCTTGATATTGGGCAACCCAAAAAGGGTCATTATGGCTTTTTATTAGACCCTCATGCCTCCACAAATACCTAGGGTGCTCAGTGTTCATAAATTAGATTTCATTTCAACTCCATTGTGCAGCTCAGTGTTTAGATATTAGTATTCAGGGAATTGGAGAAGGCAATGGTACCCCACTCCAGTACTCTTGCCTGGAAAATCCCATGGATGGAGGAGCATGGTAGGCTGCAGTCCATGGGTCGTGAAGAGTCGGACACGACTGAGCAATTTCACTTTCACTTTCATGCGTTGGAGAAGGAAATGGCAACCCACTCCAGTGTTCTTGCTGGAGAATCCCAGGGACAGCGGAGCCTGGTGGGCTGCCGTCTATGGGGTCGCACAGAGTTGGACACGACTGAAGCGACTTAGCAGCAGCATTCAGGGAATTAGAGCATCTTTGTCCCCCAGAAGGGATGTTCGTGAGATTTGATTAGCTGATGTTGATTCTCTGGGTTGACAGTATTCATTCAGTGTTTATCTTTTGGTTTTTAAATCATCTCTTGTTTTAAAAAAGTAATTTATTTATTTTAATTGAAGTCTAATTACTTTACAATATTGTAGTGGCTTTCGTTATACATCGACATGAATCAGCCATGGGTGTACACGTGTCCCCCACCCTGAACCCCCATCCCATCACTCAGGATTGTCTCAGTGCATTGAACTATCTCTTATATCAAACCTGGACTGGCGATCTATTTCACATATGGTAATATACATGTTTCAATACTATTCTCTCAAATCATCCTACCCTCACCTTCTCCCACAGAGTCCAAAGGTCTGTTCTTTACATCTGTGTCTCTTTTGCATCTCATGTATAGGGTGTTTGTTATCATCTTTCTAAATTCCATATATATGCATTAATATATTGTATTGGTGTTTTTCTTTCTGGCTTACTTCACTCTGTATAATAGGCTCCAGTTTCATCCACCTCATTAGAACTGATTCAAATGCATTCTTTTTAATAGCTGAGTAATAGTCCATTGTGTATATGTACCACAGCTTTCTTATCCATTTGTCTGCTGATGGACATCTAGGTTGCTTCCATGTCCTGGCTATTATAAACAGTGCTGCGGTGAACATTGGGGTACACATATCTCTTTCAGTTCTGGTTTCCTCGGTGTGTATGCCCAGCAGTGGGATTGCTGGGTTATATGGCAGTTCTATTTCCAGTTTTTTAAGGAATCTCCACATTGTTCTCCATAGTGGCTGTACTAGTTTGCATTCCCACCAACAGTGTAAGAGGGTTCCCTTTTCTCCACACCCTCTCCAGCATTTATTGCTTGTAGACTTTTGGATAGCAGCCACTCTGACTGGCATGAGATGGTACCTCATTGTGGTTTTGATTTGCATTTCTCTGATAATGAGTGATGTTGAGCATCTCTTCATATGTTTGTTAGCCATCTGTATGTCTTCTTTGGAGAAATGTCTATTTAGTGCTTTGGCCCATTTTTTGATTGGGTCATTTATTTTTCTGGAATTGAGCTGCAGGAGTTGCTTGTATATTTTTGAGATTAATTCTTTGTCAGTTGCTTCATTTGCTATTATTTTCTTCCATTCTGAAGGCTGTCTTTTCACCTTGCATATTTTTTCCTTCATTGTGCAAAAGCTTTAAAGTTTTATTAGGTCCCATTTGTTTATTTTTGCTTTTATTTCCAATATTCTGGGAGGTGGGTCATAGAGGATTCTGCTGTGATTTATGTTGGAGAGTGTTTTGCCTATGTTTTCCTCTAGGAGTTTTATAGTTTCTGGTCTTACACTTAGATCTTTAATCCATTTTGAGTTTATTTTTGTGTATGGTGTTAGAAAGTGTTCTAGTTTCATTCTTTTACAAGTGGTTGCCCAGTTTTCCCAGCATCACTTGTTAAAGAGATTGTCTTTTCTCTGTTGTATATTCTTGCCTCCTTTGTCAAAGATAAGGTGCCCAGAGGTGTGTGGATTTATCTCTAGGCTTTCTATTTTGTTCCATTGATCTATATTTCTGTCTTTGTGCCACTATCATACTGTCTTGATGACTGTGGCTTTGTAGTAGAGCCTGAAGTCAGGCAGATTGATTCCTCCAGTTCCATTCTTCTTTATCAAGATTACTTTGGCTATTCGAGGTTTTTTGTATTTCCATACAAATTGTGAAATTATTTATTCTAGCTCTGTGAAAAATACTGTTGGGAGCTTGATAGGGATTACATTAAATCTATAAATTGCTTTGGGTAGTATACTCATTTTCACTATATTAATTCTTCCAATCCATGAACATGGTTTATTTTTCCATCTATTTGTGTCCTCTTTGATTTCTTTCATCAGTGTTTTATAGTTATCTATATATAAGTCTTCTGTTTCTTTAGGTAGATTTATCCCTAAATATTTTATTCTTTTTGTTGCAATGGTGAATGGAATTGTTTCCTTAATTTCTCTTTCTATTTTCTCATTGTTAGTGTATAGGGATGCAAGGGATTTCTGTGTGTTAATTTTATATCCTGGAACTTTACTGTATTCACCAATTAGCTCTAGTAATTTTCTGGTGGAGCCCTTAGGGTTTTCTATATAGAGGATCATGTCTTCTGCAAACAGTGAGAGTTTTACTTCTTCTTTTCCAATCTGGATTCCTTTTGTTTCTTTTTCTTCTCTGATTGCTGTGGCTAAAACTTCCAAAACTATGTGGAATAGTAGTGGTGAGAATGGGCACCCTTGTCTTGTTCCTGACTTTAGGGGAAATGCTTTCAATTTTTCACAATTGAGGATAATGTTTGCTGTGGGTTTTTCTTATATAGCTTTTATTATGTTGAGGTATGTTCCTTCTATTCCTGCTTTCTGGAGGGTTTTTATCATAAATGAATGTTGAATTTTGTCAAAGGCTTTCTCTGCATCTATTGAGATAATCATATGGTTTTTATCTTTCAATTTGTTAATGTGGTGTATTACATTTATTGATTTGTGGATATTAAAGAATCCTTGCATCCCTGGGATAAAGCCCACTTGGTCATGATGTATGATTTTTTTAATGTTGTTGGATTCTGTTTGCTAGGATTTTGTTAAGGATATTTGCATCTATGTTCATAAGTGATATTGGCCTGTAGTTTTCTTTTTTTGTGTGTGGCATCTTTGTCTGGTTTTGGTATTAGGGTGATGGTGGCCTTATAGAATGAGTTTGGCAGTTTACCTTCCTCTGCAATTTTCTGGAAGAGTTTGAGTAGGATAGGTGTTAGCTATTCTGTAAATTTTTGGTAGAATTCAGCTGTGAAGCCATCTGGTCCTGGGCTTTTGTTTGCTGGAAGATTTCTGATTACAGTTTTGATTTCTGTGCTTATGATGGGTCTGTTAAGATTTTCTATTTCTTCCTGGTTCAGTTTTGGAAAGTTATAATTTTCTAAGAATTTGTCCATTTCTTTCAAGTAATCCATTTTATTGGCAAATTGTTTCTGATAGTAGTCTCTTATGGTCCTTTGTATTTCTGTGTTGTCTGTTGTGATTTCTCCATTTTCATTTCTAATTTTGTTG
This sequence comes from Oryx dammah, assembly GCF_014754425.2. Taxonomy (NCBI): domain Eukaryota; kingdom Metazoa; phylum Chordata; class Mammalia; order Artiodactyla; family Bovidae; genus Oryx; species Oryx dammah. The sequence continues at coordinate 91,091,078 of NW_024070212.1, read as the reverse complement.
ATTTGATTCTTCTCCCTTTGTTTCTTGATGAGTCTGGCTAATGGTTTGTCAATTTTATTCATCCTCTCAAAGAACCAGCTTTTAGCTTTGTTGATTTTGGCTCTGGTCTCTTTTGTTTCTTTTGCATTTATTTATGCCCTAATTTTTATGATTTCTTTCCTTCTACTAGCCCTGGTGTTCTTCATTTCTTCCTTTTCTAGTTGCTTTAGGTGTAGAGTTAGGTTATTCATTTGACTTGTTTCTTGTTTCTTGAGGTAAGCCTGTATTGCTATGAACCTTCCCCTTAGCACTGCTTTTACAGTGTCCCATAGGTTTTGGGTTGTTTTGTTTTCATTTTAATTCATTTCTATGCATTTTTAAATTTCTTCTGTCATTTGTTGGTTATTCAGAAGCATGTTGTTTAGCCTCCATATGTTGGAATTTTTAATAGTTTTTTTTTCCTGTTATTGACATCTAATCATATTGCATTGTGATCAGAAAAGATGCTTGGGATGATTTCAACTTTTTTGAATTTACCAAGGCTAGATTTGTGGCCTAGGATGTCATCTATCCTGGAAAAGGTTCTGTTGCACTTGAGAAAAAGGTCAAATTCATTGTTTTGGGGTGAAATGTCCTATAGATATCAATTAGGTCTAACTGGTCCATTGTATCATTCAAAGTTTTTGTTTCCTTGCTAATTTTCTGTTTAGTTGATCTATCCATAGGTGTGTGTGGGGTATTAAAGTCTCCAACTATTACTGTGTTTTTGTTATTTTTCCCTTTCATACTTGCTACCATTTGCCTTACATATTGTGGTGCTCCTATGTTGCATACATATATATTTATAATTTTTATATTTTCCTCTTGGAGAGATCCTTTGATCATTATGTAGTGTCCTTCTTTGTCTCTTTTCACAGCCTTTATTTCAAAGTCTATTTTATGTGATATGAGTATTGCCACTCTTGCTTTCTTTTGGTCTCCATTTGCGTGAAATATCTTTTTCCAGCCCTTGACTTTCAGTCTGTATGTGTCCCCTGTTTTGAGGTGGGTCTCTTGTAGACAACATATGTAGAAGTCTTGTTTTTGTATCCATTCAGCCAGTCATTGTCTTTTGGTTGGGACGTTTAACCCATTTACATTTAAGGTAATTATTGAAAAGTATGATCCCATTGCCATTTACTTTGTTGTTTTGGGTTCAAGTTTATACACCTTTTCTGTGTTTCCTGTCTAGAGAAGATCCTTTAGCATTTGTTGAAGAGCTGGTTTGGTGGTGCTGAATTCTCTGAGCTTTTGCTTATCTGTAAAGCTTTTGATTTCTCCTTCATATTTGAATGAGTTCCTTGCTGGGTACAGTAATCTGGGCTGTAGGTTTTTCTCTTTCATCACTTTAAGTATGTCCTGCCATTCCCTCCTGGCCTGAAGAGTTTCTATTGAAAGATCAGCTGTTATCCTTATGGGAATCCCCTATGTACTATTTGTTGTTTTTCCCTTGCTGCTTTTAATATTTGTTCTTTGTGTTTGATCTTTGTTAATTTGACTAATATGTGTCTTGTGGTGTTTTGCCTTGGGTTTAATATTTTTAATATTTGTTCTTTGTGTTTGATCTTTGTTAATTTGACTAATATGTGTCTTGTGGTGTTTTGCCTTGGGTTTATCCTGTTTGGGACTCTCTGGGTTTCTTGGACTTGGGTGACTATTTCCTTCCCCACTTTAGGGAAGTTTTCAACTTTTATCTCCTCAAGTATTTTCTCATGGTCTTTCTTTTTGTCTTCTTCTTCTGGGACTCCTATGATTCAAATGTTGGGGTGTTTGACATTGTCCCAGAGGTCTCTGAGGTTGTCCTCATTTCTTTTAATTCTTTTTTCTTTTTTTCTCTCTGCTTCATTTATTTCCACCACTCTATCTTCCACCTCACTTATCCTATCTTCTGCCTCAGTTATTCTACTGTTGGTTCCCTCCAGAGTGTTTTTGATCTCATTTATTGCCTTATTCATTATTGACTGACTCTTTTTTATTTCTTCTATGTCCTTGTTAAACATTTCTTGCATCTTCTCAATCCTTGTCTCCAGGCTATTTATCTGTAACTCCATTTTGTTTTCAAGCTTTTGGATAATTTTTACTATCATTATTCTGAATTCTTTTTCAGGTAGACTCCCTATCTCCTCTTCTTTTATTTGGTGTGGTGGCATTTATCATGTTCCTTTACCTGCTAAGTGTTTCTCTGCCTTTTCATCTTGTTTAGATCGCTGTGTTTGGGGTGGCCTTTCTGTATTCTGGCAGTTTGTGGTTCCTCTTTATTGTGGAGGTTCCTTCCTGTGGGTGGGATTGGATGAGTAGCTTTTCAAGGTCTCCTGGTTAGGGAAGCTTGTGTTGGTGTTCTGGTGGGTGGAGCTGTATTTCTTTTCTCTGGAGTGCAATGAAGTGTCTGGTAGTGAGTTTTGAGATGTGTGGGTTTAGTGTGACTTTGGGCAGCTTGTATATAAAGCTCAGGGCTATGTTCCTGTGTTGCTGGAGAATTTGCATGGTTTGTCTTGCTCTGGAGCTTGTTGGATCTTGGGTGGAGCTTGGTTTCAGTGTAGATATGGAGGCTTTTGGATGAGCTATTAGCAATTAATGTTCCTTGGAGTCAGGAACTCTCTGGTGTTCTCAGGTTTTGGACTTAAGCCTCCTGCCTCTGGCTTTCAGTCTTATTCTTACTGTAGCCTCAAGACTTCTCCATCCATACTGCACCGATGATGAAACATCTCCTTTTGATGACAATGGGCTGCCTTTCTGGGTGCCTGGTGTCCTCTGCCAGCATTCAGAAGTTGTTCTGTGGAATTTGCTCAGTGTTCATATGTTCTTTTGAAGAATTTGTAGGGGAGAAAGTGGTCTCCCCGTCCTATTCCTCTGCCATCTTAGGACCGCCCCCTTCACTGACATTTCATACAGTGCTGGTCTGCTGCTGCTAAATTCTCTCAGGTTTTGTATGTTCTAATAGGTCTTTACCTTATTTTTTGGAAGATATGTTTGCTGAGCACAGAATTCTATTTTAGCTTCACTTTTTTTTTTTTTTTTTTTTTTGAAGTACTTTAAGGCTGTTGGTTGGTTCACTGCATTTTTGGTTTTCATTGCTTTTTGTTTTAAAGTCTGCTGTCATTCTTATTTTTTGTTCCTTTATACTTAATGCATATTTTCCCTTGGTTACTTTTAAGGTTTTCCTTTGTCACTGGTTTGAGACAATTTTATTATGATGTACCTTGGTGTAGTTTTATCATGTTTGTATGCTTGAGGTTTGTTGAGGTTCTTGGATAAAATCATTATATAGTTTTCATCGAATTTAAAATTTTTTCATCCATTAAATCTTAAAATTTTTTTTTCCTAAATTTTGTTTCTGTCTTCTCCTTTTATGGGACTCCAATTGCATATCCACTAAACTTTATTGTTGTTCCTCAGTTCACTAATTTTGTTTATTTTTTTATTTTGAGATTTTCCCCCCCTCCTTATGTTTTAATTTACTGTTTCTTCAAGTTTATTTATTCTTCAACTATACTGCATTGTCTAATTTGATATTAATTCCACTGAGTTTACTTTTCATTTCAGACAATGTATATTTTATCTCTAAAATTTCATGTGGGTCAGCTTTTAAATACATTCCATATTTTTCTTTGTTATGTTCATGCTTTCTTCTGCCTTTCTGAACAAATGGAATATTCATAGTAACGGTTTTAAAGTTCTCATCTACTAACTCTGTTATATGTATCTTTTCTGTTGACTGATTAATCCACTCTAAGCAAGTTGTACTTTTCATTGCACGCTGTGTAACCCAGGTGGTACTAGTGGTAAAAGACCTGCCTGCCAATGCAGGAGTCACAAGAGATGTGGGTTTGATCCTTGAGTCAGGAAGATCCCCTGGAGGAGGAAATGGCAACCCACTCCAGTATTCTTGCCTGGGAAATTCCATGGACAGAGGAGCCTGGTGGGTTAGAGTCCATGGGGTTGCAAAGAGTTAGACATGACTGAGCACACACACATGCACGAGTAATTTGTGATTGAATGCTAGACATTGTAAATTTTACTTTATTGGTTGTTGAATTTTTATGTTCCATTAACTTTAGTAGTTTTTTTTTAGCATAGTTGTTTTTTTAGAAGTGGTTTAATCCATTTCAGATTTGAATCCAAATCTTTAATCCATTTGAAGCTTTTTAGCTTCAATGGAATGGACTTTATTATTCCAAGGCCAAACTGACCCTGCGACTCATGCAGTAACCTCAGGATTTCACTGATGCCTTTTGTGTTAAAAGATCTTACCACTGTGGTTTTGAGAATAAAAATCATTCCTGGCACTATGGGAACATTGGGAATTATTCTGCCTGCTCCTTTCCAGTGACTCTTTCCCTGGTCTCAGTAGTTTCCTTATATTCATGTGTTGATTAGACTCATTGAAAACTCAAGGGGGAACTCTCTTCTGATTATCAGAGAGCTCTCTTCTATCCATTACTCTTCTCTGTGAGTTCTTTCAGAGATCCCTGTACTAAGTTTTGAGATGGACCTTAGTCAGCAAAGTAATGTCTCTGCTTTTGAATATACTATCTAGGTTGGTCATAACTTTTCTTCCAAGGAGTAAGCGTCTTTTAATTTCATGGCTGCAATCACCATCTGCAGTGATTTTGGAGCCCCCCAAAATAAAATCTGACACTGTTTCTACTGTTTCCCCATCTATTTCCCATGATGGAGAAGATTCCTGAGAGTCCCTTGGACTGCAAGGAGATCCAACCAGTCCATTCTGAAGGAGATCAACCCTGGGATTTCTTTGGAGGGAATGATGCTGAAGCTGAAGCTCCAGTACTTTGGCCACCTCATGAGAAGAGTTGACTCATTGGAAAAGATTCTGATGCTGGGAGGGATTCGGGGCAGGAGGAGAAGGGGACGACTGAGAATGAGATGGCTGGATGGCATCACAGGCTCAATGGATGTATGAGTGAACTCCGGGAGATGGTGATGGACAGTGAGGCCTGGCATGCTGTGATTCATGGGGTCGCAAGGAGTCGGATACGAATGAGCGACTGAACTGAACTGAACTGTACTAAGTTTTATGTTGTACATTGTCTGAAAACAGTTGCTTTGTATATTTTGTCCAGGTTTTTGGCTATTTTAGATAGAAGCGTAGTCTAGTGGTTAAAGAATCTGCCTGCCAATGCAGGGGACAGGGGTTCAATCCCTGAGAAGATTCCACATGTGGTGGGGCAACTAAGTCCATGTGCCACAACTATGGAAACCCACACACTCTAGAGCACATGCTCTGCAACAAGAGAGGCCACTGCAGTGAGAAATCCACACACACAGCTGGAGAGTAGCCCCTGCTCACCACAACTAGAGGAAGCCCATGTGCAGCAATGAAGAACCAGACAGCTAAAAATAAATAATTTTTTTTTTAAGTTAGAAGGGTAAATCTTTTTTTCTGTAGTCCATCTTGACTAGAAGCATGCATTGTGTATCTTTGTTTTCATTCATACTTCTTTTCAACTTAGATATGAACATTTTCTGTATTTTAAGATGTTTTTGTTTGGATTTCTTTTTCCAAAAAACTTTCTACCTATGGGACTCCAAATACATAATTCTATATACTTAAAGACTTCTGTGTTCACAGATTACACAGTACCCATTTATCAGCTCATTTTGTCTTTATCATTTGGATTGTCAAATTGCTTCTCGTATTTAAATAATTTTCTTCTTGTAAGCCGGTTTTTTCTTAATTATTTTGAGGTTTTTGAACATGAAATTAAAAGACGCTTACTCCTTGGAAGGAAAGTTATGATCAACCTAGATAGCATATTCAGAAGCAGAGACATTACTTTGCCAACAAATGTCCCTCTAGTCAAGGCTATGGTTTTCCCAGGAGTCATGTATGGATGGACTGTGAAGAAAGCTGAGTGCCAAAGAATTGGTGCTTTTGAACTGTGGTGTTGGAGAAGACTCTTGAGAGCCCCTTGGACTGCAAGGAGATCCAACCAGCCCATTCTAAAGGAGATCAGCCCTGGGTGTTCTTTGGATGGCATGATGCTAAAGCTGAAACTCCAGTACTTTGGCCACCTCATGTGAAGAGCTGACTCCTTGGAAAAGACTCTGATGCTGGGAGGGATTAGGGTTAGGAGGAGAAGGGGACAACAGAGGATGAGATGGCTGGATGGTATCACTGACTTGATGGACGTGAGTTTGAGTGAACTCTGGGAGTTGGTGATGGACAGGGAGGCCTGGCGTGCTGCGATTCATGGGGTCGCAAAGAGTCGGACACGACTGAGCGACTGAACTGAACTGAACTGAACTGAAACTCAGTGATTTTAAATAATGAATTTTTATTATTATAGCTTGCAAGTTTGTAGATTGACTGGGAATCAGTGGGTCTAAATCATGATCAACTCTTTTTGTCTGGTTTGATATGACTGTAGGGTGGTTGGAGGCTCCATTTTACTCCTGTTTGGCTGGGTGTCTGAGCCTCCTCTTGGGACCAGAAGGCCAGCTCTGGTATGTCCTTTTTATGATCACAGCACAAGTATAAGAGCATAATCTGCAACAAGCAAGTCATTTTGAGACTTGACCAAAGCAAGTCATATGAAAAACTTGGAATCAAGGGAGAGGGAAATATACTTTACTTTTTTAAAGGTAGGAAACTGCAAAGTCAGACCATAAAGGGAAAAAGAATTAGGTGTATCAATGCAGTCATTCACAAGCAACAGATAAGCAGATGAGGTGTGTGGTTTTCGTTTAAGTTTCTAGTAGAGGGAGATAGTAGCATGTGGGAAAAAAACTAAGATAATTTAAATGATTATTAGTCCTTTGATGAAGTAAGACAAGGTTATATACTTGTGGGGAGATGGAAACAAACTTAGGATAGTCAATGATGAACTCTATACCTGTATATCCAGCTAGCATCTTCACATCTCTGCATGTATATGTAACAGATGTCTCAATTTTCATATGTTCATGTGCAGACTCTTAATTCTGTTCCCCCATTAGCTTAAACTTGCTCCTCCTCTACTTTTCCTCATCTTAGGAAGTGGCATTTCCACCCATTCAGTTGTTTAAAGCAAAAGCATGAATCATGTCAGACACTTCCCCCAACTCTTCCCCAACTCTAGTTCCTCAGGATCCTTAGTTCTGCCTTCAAACTCCAAATTATGTTTTTTCCCTAGTTTCTCTTATCACTACAGCTCTTACCCCAGACCATAATTTTCAAGCTGTGATCTGTGACCTGAGAAAAGTAGAATGCTAATACCTAAAGCTGACTTAATTTTGGGGGGCTCCAAAATCACTGCAGTTGGTGATTGCAGCCATGAAATTAAAAGACACTTACTCCTTGGAAGGAAAGTTATGACCAACCTAGACAACATATTAAAAAGCAGAGACATTACTTTTCCAACAAAGGTCCATCTAGTCAAGGCTATGGTTTGTCCAGTGGTCATGTATGGATGTTAGAGTTGGAGTATAAAGAAAGCTGAGTGCCGAAGAATTGATGCTTTTGAACTGTGGTGTTGGAGAAGACTCTTGAGAGTCCCTTGAACTGCAAGGGGATCCAACCAGTCCATCCTATAGGAGATCAGTCCTGGGTGTTCATCAGAAGGACAGATGTTGAAGCTGAAACTCCAATATTTTGGCCACCTGATGCGAAGAGCTGACTCATTTGGAAAGACCCTGATGCTGAGGGCAGGAGGAGAAGGGGACGACAGAGGATGAGATGCTTGGATGGTATCGCTAACTCAATGGACATGAGTTTGGGTGAACTCTGGGAATTGGTGATGGACAGGGAGGCCTGGCGTGCTATGGTTCATGGGGTCACAAAGAGTTGCACATGACTGAGCGACTGAACTGACTGACTAACACCTAAGGATCCCCTCTGGATAATGTTTATCTTAGGAGTTTTGTGGATCTCCTGTGAATCTTGGTTTGTTGCTCCATACCTGCAAATTTCTTTGGGTCCTTTCTGAGCAACATTGTTTTTAAATTTTTTTTTCATTTATTTGTTTAACTGTACTGGGTCTTAGTTGTGGCACGTGGGATCTTTAGATGCAGCATGGGAGATCTAGTTCCCTGACCAGGGACTGAACCCAGGCCCCCTGCCTTGGGGGTGCAGAGTCTTAGCCACTGGGCCACCAAGAAATTCCCAAGGATCAACATCCTTAAGTTTCCTAGCAGTCCTTTGATTGAGAGGATTTGTAAGGCACAGTTTTTCTGTCTGAACAGCATTCTGATACATCTTTATGAGTCTTTACAGAAGATTTGTTACAACTTGGGCTTCAGTTTTGGACCATGTTTTCCTGACAGTACCCTGGATTTCATTTTTGCTCAAAGATTATTTCTTAATTTTAGCATCTTTTACCACTTTGAGAGGCTGAGAATTTTCAAGACTCTGACGTTCTGGATCTTTTTTGTTTAATAGTTCTCTCTGCAATATAGCACTATAGAGTTTTACTATAAGCAACAAGAAGAAACCGTGTAGCAGTTTCAGTATTTTGCTTATTGTCTGGTTTCTTCTAAACTGTGGTAATAGTATTCCTATAATTTCTGCTTCTATTGTAACAAGGATCTCCTTTTCTCCAGTCTTCAGGAAGATTTTGTCCTTTTGCAAACTCTCACTTGCAGTGTCAGAGGACCTTGAGGCTACTACTAATGTTTTCTTCAAAATATTCAGGCTTTCACTGGCAATTTTTCCAAACTTTGGAACTAGAATGATTCCAAAGCCATTCATATATTTTACATTTTTGTTCAATATAACTCCATTTCCACTGTATTAGTCTGCTTGGGCTGGCATAGCCAATACCTCAAACCTCATAGTTCTAGAGGCTGGGAGGTCTAAAATTCAGGTGCAAGATAAATTTTATACTAAGGCCTCTTCTCTTGGGCCATAGGTGGCTCCGTCTTACTGTGTATCATCACACGAGCTCCTCTTTTTTGTGAGTGCAGAGAGGGAGGGAGAGAGAACCATATTTGTCTTCCTCTTTTTATAAGAATTCAAAAGCTACAACAAACCGAGACACCGTATTAAAAAACAATGACATGACTTTGCTGACAAAGTTCTGTATAGTCAAAGCTATGGTTTTTCTAGTAGTCATGTATGGATGTGAGAGTTGGAACATAAAGACGGCTGAGTGCCAAAGAATTGATGCTTTCAAATTGTGGTGCTGGAGACTTGAGAGTCCCTTGGACTGCAAGGAGATCAAACCTGTCAATCCTAAAGGAAATCAGTCCTGAATATTCATTGGAAGGGCTGATGCTGAAGCTGAAACTCTAATACTTTGGCCATCTGATGTGACTAGCCAACTCACTGGAAAAGTGATGCTTTCCCTGATGCTGGGAAAGATTGATGGCAAGAGGAGAAAAGGGTGGCAGAGGATGAGATGGTTAGAGAGCATCACCGACTCAATGGAGAGAAATTTGAACAAACTGTGGGAGATAGTGAAGGACAGGGGAGCCTGGAATGCTGCAGTCCATGGGGTCTCAGAGTTGGACACAACTTAGTGACGGAATAACAATGAACAACAAGAGCACTAATCCTATCAAGAGGGACTTACCCTCTTGACCTCATCGACCATAATTATCCAAAGCCCCTCTCCAGATACCTTCACGTTGGGGGTTAGGACATCAACAAATGAATTTTGAGGGGACACAATTCAGACCATAGCATTCAGATACCAAAATGTATATTATCTAGTACTATGTTATAGTGAGATTCTTTTTTTTAAATCATTTATTTTTTTAATTCTTGCTGTCTAGTCTTCCCATGTGTAAGCTCATTGGCCTTCCAGTGTGTTCTGTAAGCCCAACTTAAACCCTGTACCACAGTCTCAAATTTCCTTTGGCTACGGTGCTCTTTATTCCTTCAAGGTCAACTCTTTTCATTCTTTCAGTTCAGTTCAGTCACTCAGTCGTGTCTGACTGTTTGCGACCCCATGAATCGCAGCACGCCAGGCCTCCCTGTCTATCACCAACTCCCGGAGTTCACTCAGACTCACGTGCATTGAGTCAGTGATGCCATCCAGCCATCTCATCCTCGGTTGTCCCCTTCTCCTCCTGCCCCTAATCCCTCCCAGCATCAGAGTCTTTTCCAATGAGTCAACACTTCGCATGAGGTGGCCAAAGTACTGGAGTTTCAGCTTTAGCATCAGTCCTTCCAAAGAAATCCCAGGGCTGATCTCCTTCAGAATGGACTGGTTGGATCTCCTTGCAGTCCAAGGGATTCTCAAGAGTCTTCTCCAACACCACAGTTCAAATGCATAAATTCTTCGGTGCTCAGCCTTCTTCACAGTCCAACTCTCACATCCATACATGACCACAGGAAAAACCATAGCCTTGACTAGACGGACCTTAGTTGGCAAAGTAATGTCTCTGCTTTTGAATGTCTCTGTCCTTGTTGCTATCTAGGTTGGCCATAACTTTCCTTCCAAGGAGTAAGCGTCTTTTAATTTCATGGCTGCAGTCACCATCTGCAGTGATTTTGGAGCCCCAGAAAATAAAGTCTGACACTGTTTCTACTGTTTCCCCATCTATTTCCCATGAAGTGATAGATGCTTTAGGTCTTTAAACAAAATCTTATCTCATATCTCTAACACTTTCCAAAAGTATTTTTGCTTTGATGTCGAACTTTCATGCATTGGAGAAGGAGATGGCAACCCACTCGTGTTCTTGTCTGGAGGATCCCAGGGACGGGGGAGCCTGGTGGGCTGCCGTCTATGGGGTCGCACAGAGTCAGACACAACTGAAGCGACTTAGCAGCAGCAGGCCTTTCAAATTGAACAGGTCTAAAACTGAAGTACTAATTCTCTCCTTGAACTTCTACCTTCCCTGTCTGTTCCTCCTGAAATTTTTTCTGTTCAGCAAGTGATAACTCCATCTTTCTAGGACCTTTGGCCAAAAACCTTAAAGCCAGTCTTGATTTTTTCTTGTCCTTAACATTCAGTAGATCAGTAAGCCTTTTTAACCCATTTCTTAAAATATCCAGAAATATGAGAAAGAGAAGTGTTTCTCCACATTTTCCCCACTTTCCCTGTAGTGCAAGTTATCATAATTTCTCACCTGGAGTATAAGAGTCTCCTACATGGTTTTTTCTTCTGCTTGTGTACCTGTAGAGTCAATTCTTTATGTCCAGAGCAATGCTTTTCCAATATAAGCTAGATCATTTCACTCCTCTGCTCAAGACTTTGCTGCATTCTTCCCACACTCAGATTGGAACCTACAGGCCTTATGATGGCCTACAAATTTCTATATAATCTGACTCTCCACTCTCACCTGATTGTGATGTATTGATTTTTTTAAATGTGGCATTAGATTCTGTCACTTTTCTTTAGTATTTTCAAATCCATATTCATAAGTGATATTGGTTTATTATTTTCTTTTTTCTTATGTCCTTAACAAGTTTAGGTGTTAATTTTATACTTACTTCCTAAAAGGAAATAGGAAGCCTTTCCTCATTTTTTATGCTTTGGGACAATTTATGGAGCATTGGGAATACTTGATCTTTATAGGTTTGATTTAATATCCTGTAAAAATATCTGAGCCTGTTTTTTTTGATGTGTGGGTTTTTCTTTTTGTTGTTGTTGTTGTGGTTGCTTGGTAATTATATCTTTTTGTTTAAACATTCCATCTCCCATTGGGTCAGTTTTGGTAGTCTGTATTTCTCTTGGAAATTATCTATTTCATTTAGAATTTAAAATCTATTTGTGTCAGTTCAGTTCAGTTGCTCAGTCATGTCCGACTCTTTGCACCCCGTGAATTGCAGCACGCCAGGCCTCCCTGTCCATCACCAACCCCTGGAGTTCACCCAAACTCATGTGCACTGAGTCGGTGATGCCATCCAGCCATCTCATCCTCTGTCGTCCCCTTCTCCTCCTGCCCCTAATCCCTCCCAGCATCAGAGTCTTTTCCAATGAGTCAATTCTTCACATGAGGTGGCCAAAGTATTGGTGTTTCAGCCTCAGCATCAATCCTTCCAGTGAACACCCAGGACTGGTCTCCTTTAGGATGGACTGGTTAGATCTCCTTGCAGTCCAAGGGACTCTCAAGAGTCTTCTCCAACACCACAGTTCAAAGCATCAGTTCTTCGACACTCAGCTTTCTTAGAAGTCTTGAAAAGTAGTCTTTTACAATTTTCAAATTTCTGTTTCAATGGTTTTTCTCTCCTGTTATTTCTTATATTTGTGTATATATAATTTATCCTTTTTTCCCCATTAAATTAGGGTAAGAGTTTGTTTCTTTCGTTAAATTTTTCAGAACAGTAGAATTTGGATTAACTATATCTATTTGTTTCTTTCTGGCTGCACTGGGTCTTTGTTGTTGCGCATGGACTCTCTCTAGCTGCCGCTAGTGGGGGCTACTCTCTCGTTGCGGTGCATGGGCTTCTCATTGCGCGGGCTTCTCTTATTGCAGAGCACGAGCTCTCGGGCTTGCGTGGGCTTCAGTAGTTGTGGCTTGAGGGTTCAGTAGTTGCAGTCCCCAGGCTTTAGAGCACAGGCTCAGTAGTTGTGGCTCATGGGTTTAGTTGCTCTGCAGCATGTGGGATCTTCCCAGACTAGGGACTGAACCATCGTCTCAACATTGGAAGGCAGATTCTTAGCCACTGGACCATCAGGGAAGTCCATGTCTACTCTTTCTAATTCTTTATCCCTTTATTTTCTGCCTTTATCGTCCTTGTGCTTTCTGTTGGTTTACTTTGTGGTTGTTTTTCTAGTTTTTTGAATTGGGAATTTAACTCATTTTTTATCTTTGTAGTAAGTAACAGCTTTATTGAGATAAAATTGACATACCGCAAAATGGATTATTTTAAAGTAATTAGCTTCCAATTAAAATAAATAAATTTAAATTTAAAAAAAGAAAAAGGGCATTGGAAAAAATAATAAATAAAGTGTACAACTCAGTGTACACTTGAATATATTCACAGATTTGTGAAATCATCACCACTATCTAATTTGAGGACATTTTCATCTCCAAAGGAAAACACACACCCATTAATACTCCTTTCCTCTGAGGCACCTGGCAACCACTAGTCTACTTTCTATTATTATGTATTTGCTTATCATGAACATTTTTTAAAAAAGATAGCTAAGTATATGACCTTTTGTGACAGGATTCTTTTAATCATCATAGAAAGCATTCACATGTCTTGTAGCATGGATCAGGACTTCATTCTTTTTAATTGATGAATATGTTCCATTTTAATCATCCTTAGTGTTTTATAATAATATCCTTTATTGCTATAAGCAATTGATCTCCTTTAGGATGGACTGGTTTGGTCTCCTTGCTGTCCAAGGGACTCTCAAGAGTCTTCTCCAGAAGGAAAGGGTGGAATGATTTGAGAGCAGAGCACTGAAACATGTATGTTACCATATGTAAAATAGAAACTAGTGCCAGTTTGATGTATGCAGCAGGGCACTCAAAGCTGGTGCTCTGTGACAACCTGGAGAGATAGGGTGGGTGAGAGGGGGGTTGAGGATGAAGAGGACACATGTATACCTGTGGCTGATTCATACTGATGCATGGCAAAAACCATCATAATATTGTAAGGTAATTATCCTCCAATTAAAGTAAACAAATAAAAAACTGCACATGAAAAAAAAAAGTCTTCTCCAGCACCAAGTTTGAAAACATGAATTCTTCAGTTCTCATCCTTCTTTATCCAACTCTCATACCAATACATGACTACTGGAAAAACCATAGCTTTGACTAAAAGGACCTTTGTTGGCAAAGTGATGTCTCTGCTTTTTAATACGCTGTCTAGGTTTATCATAGATTTTCTTCCAAGGAGCAAGCGTCTTTTAACTTCACAGCTATAGTCACCATCCACAGTGATTTTAGAGCCCAAGAAAATAAAATCTGCCACTGTTTCCACCTTTTCCGTACGTATTTGCCATGAAGTGATGGGACAAGATGCCATGACCTTTGTTCTTTGAAAGTTGATTTTGAAGCCAGCTTTTACACTCTCCTCTTTCACCCTCATCAAGAGGCTCTTTAGTTCATCTTTGCTTTCTGCCATAAGGGTGATGTAATTTGCATATCTGAGGCTATTGATATTTCTCCCAACAATCTTGATTCCAGCTTGCGCTTTATCCAACCGGGCATTTTGCATGATGTACTCTGTATATAAGTTAAATAAGCAGGGTGACAATACACAACCTTGACATACTCCTTTCTCAATTTTGAACCAGATCGGTTGTTCCACGTCCGGTTCTAACTGTTGCTTCTTGACCTGCATACAGGTTTCTCCAGAGGCAGGTAGGTGGTCTGGTAGTCCCATCTCTTTAAGAATTTTCCACGGTTTGTTGTGATCCACACATGACTGACAAGACCTAAATCCAATACTAACTCTAAAAAGCCAGTGAACCATGAAGGCCTAAATAGCATGTTACCAAAGCATTTATTTCACCTCACATCACATCCTGGAGGTCACCCATCCTCATTCCCATTGCCCATAATTTTTCAGGTTTACCACTGCAATGTGATGAGGTAGGTTTTTATTACTAGACTCTATGGAACATTTCTTCAGTGCCAGGAGGAGAAATGGAGCCTAAGAGAGAATGCTTACATGATAGTGGACATGCCCATCAACCCTGAAAGTTTCTTCATATATGCATTTTGTAATCCTTCCCTCCCTCTGTTCTTCACCCCCTCATCCCAAAGCAGTGTTTTTCTGTCACTGTAGATTAATTTGCATTTCTGGAGTTTTGTACAAATGGAATCCTACAGAAATTATCTTTCTCTTTGTCTGCCTAAGATTCGTCCTTGTGTTTGTATGTATCAATACTTCATTCCTTTTTATTGCTGAATGGTATTACATTGAATGTGTGTATCATGTTTGTTGGTGGTGGACATTTGGGCTGTTTCTAGTTTTTGGCTGTTACAGATAATGCTACTGTGAATGTTCCTGTATAAATCTTTGTATGAACACATATTATGTTTTCTTTTGAACAGATACCTAGGAGTGGAATGACTGGATCATATGCCAGCTGTGGGTTTAACTTTTAAGAAACTGATTTCCAAAGTGGTCATACCATTTTACCTTCGCAGCAGCAGTGTGTGAGAGTTCTAGTTCCTCCACACCCTTATCAGCACTTGGGATAGTCAGCTTTAAAAATTTTAACCATTCTAATCAGTATGTTATGGCATCTTCTTGTGGTTTGAATTTGCATTTTCCTACTCACTAATGATTTGAAACAGTTTTTTGTGTGCTTATTTGCCTTATATATATCTTCTTCTGTGGAGTGTCTATTCAAACCCTTTTCCTATTTTGGGGGGCAAAATTTGTTTCTCTTTTGGTTGAGCTTTGAGAGTTCTTCATATGTCCTGTATACAAGTTCTTTATAAAATATATGCTTTGCAAAGATTTTTTTCCTAGAGTGTGATTTTTTTTTCATGCTCTTACTAGTGTCTTGAGAGCAAATGTTTTTAATTTTGGTTAAGCCCTGTCTAAGAAATCTTTGTCTAATCCTGAGTCACAAAGATTTTTTTCCTATTTTTTTCCTACATGTCTTATATTTTAAGCCTTACATTTAGATCTGTGACTCACTTTGAATGTATATCACAAAGTATGAATGCAAGTTCATTTTTATGTATAAATTTTCAGTTGTTGAAGTGCTGTTTATTAGAAATTCTATACTTAATACATTGCATTGCCTTTGTCAAAAATCAGCTGTTCATAAATATGTGGGCATTATTTTAGGTCTCTCTTTTTGGTCCAGTTAATCTGTTTGCATTTACATGAGTACCATACTCTTTTGATTACTGTGCCTTTATAATAGTTGTTGAAATTAGATAGCTTTAGCCCTCCAAATGTCTTCTTTTTCAAAATTGTTTGGCTAGTCTAGTTCCTTTACATTTCCATAGAAATTTTAGAACCAGCTTGTTGATTTCTATAAGAAAATCCAACTGGGGTCCTAATAAAAATCCTAGTTGGACTTTCTTATAGAAGATATTTTTGGGGACAGGGGGAATTGAGATTCAAACAGTAGTGGATTTTCTGACTCATAAACTCCATTTATTTCAGTTCAGTTCAGTCGCTCAGTTGTGTCCAACTCTTTGTGACCCCATGAACCACAGCACGCCAGGCCTCCCTCTCCATCACCAACTCCCAGAGTCTACCCAAACCCATGTCCATTGAGTCAGTGATGCCATCCAACCATCTCATCCTTTGTCATCCCCTTCTCCTCCTGCCCTCAATCTTTCCCAAAATCAGGGTCTTTTCAAATGAGTCAGCTCTTCGCATCAGGTGGCCAAAGAATTAGAGTTTCAGCTTCAACATCAGTCCTTCCAATGAAGACCCAGGGCTGATCTCCTTTAGGATGGACTAGTTGGATCTCCTTGCAGTTCAAGGGACTCTCAAGACTCTTCTCCAACACCACAGTTCAAAAGCATCAATTCTTCGGTGCTCAGCTTTCTTAGTTTTCATTGTATAGGTCTTGCCCATCTTTTGTCAGATTTATCCCTAAGTATTTCATATTTTTTATGCTATTGTGGATGGTATGTTTTCAGTTTCAAGTTTTTATTGCTTGTATGTAGAAATACAATCAATTGTTGTATATTTATCTTATAGCCATACTAAAACTCAGTTATTAACTCTAGTAGGTGTTTAAAAACTTCATCATGTTTTCTGTACTGACAATCATGTCATCTGTTAATCAAGACAATTTTACATTTTCTCCTTCATCTTCACAAAATGGCCTTCTTTACTCTGGAATCTACTTTGGTTGATTTGATACGGCCACTCCAGCTTTCAAATTTTAACTAGTGTTAACATGATATATCTTTTTCTGTCTTCTTAGCTTTAATTATTTGTGATTTTATATTAAAGTGCATGGACAGCAAGACCCAATTGGTCTTGTTTTTTTCCTCCAAACTGACAGTCTCTGCCTTTGATTGGAGTGTTTGGACTATTTACATTTGATGTGGGTATTAGTATGGCTGTGTTTTGTCCCAGCTGTACTATATTCCCATTTGTCTTTTTTTTCAGCCCATTCTTAGATTATTTTTTATTTTTCCACTTTATTATCATAGCTTGTCTTCAAGTGTTATTATACCAGTTTGCTAATAGGAAAAGAATATTACAACAGCATACTTCTATTTCTCCTGCCCAGGCCTTATAACATTGTAGCTGTGAATTTTTCTTTCACACATGTTATAAACCTCACAAGAAATCATTGTTTTTGGTTAACTGATTATCTCTTAAAGATATTAAACAGTAAGAAAGCCTTATCTGTTTAAGGCTACTGTGGTTACCACTTTATTCCTTTGTGTACATTCGTGTTTCCAGCTGCTATCATTTTCTTACTGCCTAGAGGATTTCCTTTGACATTTATAGTGTGGGTGTTGTAGTGTAGTGATGACTTCTTTCATCTTATTTCGTCTGAAAATATTCTTATGTTACTTTTGTTCTTGAAATATATTTTACATTTGATAGAATTTTAGGTTGATAATTTTATAACTTTTGGAAGGAAAAACTGCTCTTACGTAAATATGCATTTTTCAGTGTATGTTGAGTTCATTAAAGCTTTTTGCCCTTTGAAGCTCAACAAATCTTTGCTTTCTCAAAAAACTACTCTCCAACAATAGAAAAGCATGCTCTTTTATGTTGTTTATGCTAAGGCCTTTAGAAGTCTAATTTGACTAAAGCTGAACTGTCGCTTTTTTGAACTTTGTTGTCTTAATGGTATAGAAAGAGTTATGGGTTCGAGGAAGCAGGAGGAAGAAAAGAGTTCAGATAATATCTCAAGATATTATCCCCTGTAGTTTTTTAATTCTGTGGATTTCCATAGCACTTAGTACTATCTTTATTAGCACTTCATATTCCACTGTGAATTCTTTATATCTTCAATTACTTAGAGGAGTGTTTGATACATGTGTGAATAGTTTATTTTTAGTAGCAAACAGACTCTATGCCTGTGAAGCTGAGTTCTAGGCTAATTATTTTTATATAAAAAGATTGACCAACATCTTGTTAGGAAAATTTTCTAGTAAGATGGAAGTAAAATGAAATAACAAGGTTAAAATTTTTTTTCCTTCATAAGAGACTTTAAGAAGGACGTTACTGTTTAAATACTACCTAGACAAGACTGCCATACCTGTGCCCATCCACAGTTTATAAATATATCATGCTCATGTTTGAGAGTTTATTTTTTTCTAAGGAGAGAAGTATGGTTTTCAATTCAGTGCTAGAAGTTATCCAAGAAAGGAAAATTTTTTAAATTAATTTATTTTAGTTGGCGGCTAATTACATTACAATATTGCGGTGGCTTTTGCCATACATTGACACGAATCAGCCATGGTTGTACATGTGTCCCCCGTCCCAAACCCCCCTCCCACCCCCTTCCCCATCCCATCCCTCTGGGCTGTCCCAGTGCACTGGCTTTGAGTGCCCTGTTTCAGGCGTCAAACTTGGACTGGCCATCTATTTCCCATATGGTAATATACATGTTTCAGTGCTGTTCTCTCAAGTCATCCCACCCTTGGCTTCTCCCACAGAGTCTAAAATCTGTTCTTTATATCTGTGTTTCTTTTGCTGTCTTGCACATAGAGTCGTTGTTACCATCTTTCTAAATTCCATATATATGCATTGATATACTGTATTGGTGTTTGTCTTTCTGACTTTACTCTGTACAATAGGCTCCAGTTTCATCTACCTCATTAGAACTGATTCAAATGCGTTCTTTTTAATAGCTGAGTAACATCCCATTGTGTATATGTACCACAACTTTCTTATCCATTCGTCTGCCAGTGGACATCTAGGTTGCTTCCATGTCCTGGCTATTGTAAACAGTGCTGCAATGAACACTGGGGTACATGTGTCTTTTTCAATTTTGGTTTCCTCAGTGTATATGCCCAGCGGTGGGATTGCTGGGTCGTATGGCAGTTCTATTTCCAGTTTTTAAAGGAATCTCCACACTGTCCGGAGAAGGCAATGGTACCTCACTCCAGTACTCTTGCCTGGAAAATCCCATGGATGGAGGAGCCCAGTGGGCTGCAGTCCATGGGGTCACAAAGAGTCAGACATGACTGAGCAACTTCACTTTCACTTTTCACGTTCATGCATTGGAGAAGGAAATGGCAACCCACTCCAGTGTTCTTGCCTAGAGAATCCCAGGGACGGGGGAGCCTGGTGGGCTGCCATCTATGGGGTCGCACAGAGTCGGACACGACTGAAGCGACTTAGCAGCAGCAGCAGCAGTCACACTGTTCTTGATAGTGGCTGTACTATTTCGCATTCCCACCAACAGTGTAAGAGAGTTCCCTCAAGAAAAGAAATTAAAAAAAAAAATGTTGCTCACATAAATGCTTTCATAACTGTCTGCTGTGCCTTCTTGGCAAGTGGATTTCTAAAGCTAACTTTTGACTTCCACCCTTTACAGATTTAGATTATAGAAATACAAGAAATACCAGTTTATTCTGAAAGCACATAACCAGGAAGCTCATATAATCAGTGTGTTTTCTCACTGTCAGTCATCAAAAGCAAATAAATAAGTTAACTTGAATCTTTATTTCCTCCCTCTCTTCTTTTTTTTTTTTTTGCCACATTTGTGAATTAAACAAATCTTAAGCAGAGATTTAACACAGTGTACCACATCTTCTACAGTATCAGTGGTATGGTGTGACTGAGATTATGGCAAAATTTGGTGCTTTCAGTACATTCATGTGCGTGCGCTCTCTCTCTCCCCCTCACTTGCTCTCCCTCTCCACCACCGTCTCTCTCACTCGCATTGGTTATCTAGAGCACTCTCTAGCCTGGTTCACTTAACTTTCTATTCCTTAAGCAGGCTGTGTTCCTTTATAAGTGAAGTCACTGAGTCGTGTCTGACTCTCTGCGACCCCATGGACTGTAGCCCACCAGGCTCCTCCATCCATGGAATTTTCTAGGCAGGAGCGCTGGGTTGCCATTTCCTTCTCCAGTGTTCCTTTATATACCTATCTTATTTACTAGATCTTCTGAGCCTTGAGCAGTGTTAGCACGTAAGGGGCATTCTGTAAATGTTTGTTGGATGAACAGGTAGATGAATATCTAATTGGTTCCTTGCATTTTCTACTGATTATATCATAAGCATTTTCCTATATTATTGAAATTTTTGTAGACATTTTAAATAGGAACATAGTGCTTTATTGTATGGATAGATCACACTTTACATAACTATTCCCCAGTTATTTCACTTGTAGATTATCTAGCTTTTCACTGTTCTAAGAATGTGATGAACAGATAGCTTTATGTGTAAGACTTTCCCTGTGCTTGATTATTTCCATAGAATTGTTTTCAAAGCATTTAAAATGCTGTTAATAATTATGTATATTGCTTTCATAAAGGTTGTATCAGTTTAAACTTTTACGCTTACTATATGAATGTGGCTGTCTTGCCATAGTTTCTCTAGTATTGATTAGTTCCATTTTTAAACATTTTTAAACTAATGAGATTGGTTAAAATGGTATCTTTCTATCTGATCAAGATGAAGCTAAGTATTTTTCTCAAATATTTGTAAACTATGTATATTTATTCTTTTGGGAAGAGAACTAGGCCTGTTTCCCACCTATGCATACATAAAACCAGTTTGAATACTGTTTTTGTTCTTACATATTCATAAATATTTAAGCTTTTTATTTGGCAGATTTCAAGTGAAACTGATTGCCCCAAAGTTTGGATATATTAGTTGAATTATTCACTTTAACTTTAATATTAATAATGTTCACAATTTAAAAAATCATTACAAGATATAGAATTGCATATTTAAAAATAGTGTTTACTGATAAGAACAGATACTACACTTGATCTTAGCCAAAAGGCTGGACTTTTGGACTCTGAGGGAGAGGGAGAGGGAGACGGTGGGATGATTTGGGAGAATGGCACTGAAACATGTATACTGTCATGTAAGAAATGAATCGCCAGTCTATGTTCGGATACAGGATGCAGGATGCTTGGGGCTGGTGCACGGGGATGATCCAGAGAGATGATATGGGGTGGGAGGTGGGAGGGGGGTTCAGGATTGGGAACTCATGTACACCCATGGCGAATTCATGTCAATGTATGGCAAAACCAATACAGTATTGTAAAGTAAAATAAAGTAAAAATTAAAAAAAAAAAAAAAACGAAAGAGAAAAAAATAGTGTTTAAAATATATATTCTGTGAAAATATGTAGACAATTGCTTAGAAGTGAGAACTGGCAGTTAAATTTCTTGAGAATGTTAGAAAGTGAAGTCGCTCAGTCGTGTCCGACTCTTTGTGACCCCGTGGACTGTAGCCTACCAGGCTTCTCCGTCCATGGGATTCTCCAGGCAAGAATACTGGAGTGGGTTACCATTTCCTTCTCCAGGGGATCTTCCCGACCCAGGGATTGAACCCACGTCTCCTGCATTGCAGGCAGACGCTTTAACCTCTGAGCCACCAGGGAAATTAGGGTTAGGGTTCTATAGAAAACTATCAAAGGTACTCAGGAATCAGACTGTGATTGGAGTGTGGGTAGAAGAACACCAGAACAATGAAACCAGTCTATCCTGATGGAACATTCTTAACCTAGCTATCCTTGAATAGCTGGTGTGGTATAAAAACAAATGTAAATCAGGAGTCTTGAATTCTAATCTAAACTGTGGAATTAGGCTACTTTGTGACCATTCACAAATTGCCTAATCTTACGTACTCACTCACTGCTAACTTTGTAACTAACAAGGGCTTCTGTGCCCATGACTTGTCACAGAAATCCAAACTCTGATAGTGAGTGTCTGCAACAACGTGCTTGCCCAGTCACTCAGTCATGCCTGACTCCTTGTGACTCTTTGGACTGTAGCCCACCAGGCTCCTCTGTCCATGGGATTTTCAGGTAAGAATACTTGGGTGGATTGCCATTTCCTCCTCCAGGGGATCTTTCCACCCAGGAATCAAACTTGCATCTCTTGCACCCCTCACATTGCAGGTGGATTCTTTACCAGTTGAGCCATCAGAGAAGCCTGTTTGCAATAAAGTAAAGGTTTATTTGCAGGGCACCAAAATCTTTCAAGCTAGAACAGTGTGTGAGCTGAGGAATTCCAGATGTACAAGCTGAATTTAGAAAAGGCAGAGGAACAGAGATCAAATTACAAACATCTGTTGGATCATAGAAAAAACAAGGGAATTAAAACAAAAATATACTGCTTCATTGACTATGCGAAAACATTTGACTGTGTGGATCACAACAAACTGTGGAAAATTCTTAAAGAGATGGGAATACCAGATCATTTGCCTCCCAAGAAACCTGTATGCAGGTCAAGAAGCAACAGTTTGAACTGTATATGGAACAACAGACTGGTTCCAGATAGGGAAAGGAGTACATCAAGGCTGTATATTGTTACCCTGATTATTTAACTTATATGCAGTTATAGGTTGTATATTGTCACCCTGATTATTAAACATCATGGAAAATGCTGCACTCACAAGCTGGAATCAAGATTGTTGGGAGAAATATCAACAGCCTCAGATATGCAGATGACAAGACTCTAATGTCAGAAAGCAAAGAGGAACTAAAGTGCCTCTTGATGAAGGTGAAAGAAGAGTGAAAAAGCTGGCTTAAAACTCAACATTCAAAAAACTAAGATCATGGCATCCAGTCTCATCACTTCATGGGGAAGATGTGGGGAAAATGGAAATGGTGACAGATTTTATTTTCCTGGACTCCAAATAGATGGGAAAAAACTGGAAACAGTGGCAGATTTTATTTTCTTGGGCTCCAAAATCACTCTGGACCATGACTGCAGCCAGGAAATTAAAAGTCATTTGCTCCTTGGAAGAAAAGCTATGACAAACCTAGACGGTGTATTAAAAAGCAGAGACATTACTTGGACAAAAAGTTCTGTATAGTCAGAGCTATGTAGTCATGTACAGATGTGAGAGTTGGACCAAGAAGAAGGCTGAGCATCGAAGAATTGGTGCTTTCAAATTGTGGCGCTGGGGAAGAGGAGAGAGAGGAGATCAAACCAGTCAAACCTAAAGGAAATCATCCCTGAATATTCACTGGAAGGAGTGACGCTGAAGCTGAAGCTCCGAAATTTTGGCCACCTGATGCAAAGAGCTGACTCATTGGAAAAGACCCTGATGCTGAAAAGGATTGAGGGCAGGAGGAGAAGGGGCTGACAGAGGATGAGATGGTTCGATGGCATCACTGACTCAATGGACATGAGTTTGAGCAAGCTCCAGGAGACAGTGAAGGATAAGGAGACCTGGCATGTTACAGTTCATGGGTTTGCAGAGTTGGACTTGACTTAGAGACTGAACAACAAGAAAGGAAGTGGAGACAAATCTCTGATCCATCTTGGTCTTTGGATTAGGGAAGTCTTGAAGGTGGAGAACAGAGAAACTGGAAGTCATTATTGTCTTGTGACATTTCTTAATCATGGTTTTGGGAATAAGACTGTGTCTTGGGGCTGGTGGTCCATGGCTTGGGGGTCTGTGAGCTCATTTTGCCTGGAAAAACAGCCTGAGTTTGTATGTTAATGATGGTATCTACAATAGCAATTTTAGTGCAGTAAAGATGTTACCAACAATAGCAATCTTAGTCATCTGACTTTAATTAGTGTTCTGTTAGCATAGATTGAGGGGTCAAGAAAGGGATTCAGGTCAGAGGAGACAAGTAAAGGAATAATGTTTTAGATAGAGAAATTAATCATAAACTCAGTAAGGGAACGCTGTTTCAGGGGGTTTGGTTTCAATATTATTAAGCTCTCTCCAACTCTAAAAATGTCTGACTTTATTATCCAGAGGACAAAATGCTGTTTTTGTGAATCTAGTGCTATTGTTGTAAATAGCTGCAAATAGGTCTGGAAAATAATTCATTCTTTCTAGGAACTTTTTGAGGAGAATAATAGGAAAATTCCCCATAGGAGCTGAATTTTTTAGGGAAAATCAACCCCAAATCCTAGATTATATTCTTTTGATATGTTGAAAATGGTCAAATTAAACTATTTTCATGCCATTTTGCCTCAGCCAGAGAACTGTATATTCAGTGTTTTCTCTTTCAATATTGCCAAAACAGGTTGGATAAATTTAAAGAGTACAGGGAATTCCCAGAAATGGCATGGACCTAACAGAAGCAGAAGAGGTGGCAAGAATACACAGAACTATACAAAAAGATCTCAGTGACTTAGATTACCATGATGGTGTGATCACTCACCAAGAGCCAGACATCTTGGAGTGAGAAGTCAAGTGGGCCTTAGAAAGCATCACTACAAGCTAGTGGAGGTGATGGAATTCCAGCTGAGCTATTTCAAATCCTAAAAGATGATGCTGTGAAAGTGCTGCACTCAATATGCCAGCAAATTTGAAAAAACTCAGCAGCGGCCACAGGACAGGAAGAGGCCAATTTTCACTCCAATCCCAAAGAAAGGCAATGCCAAAGATTGTTCAAACTACCACACAATTGCACTCATCTCACATGCTAGCAAAATAATGCTCAAAATTCTCCAAGCCAGGCTTCAACAGTACATGGAGCAAGAACTTCCAATTGTTCAAGCTGGATTTGGAAAAGACAGAGAACCAGAGATCAAATTGCAAACATCCATTGGATCACAGAAAAATAAGAGATTTCCAGAAAAACATCTACTCCTGCTTCATTGAAGATGCTGAAGCCTTTGTGTGGATCACAACAAACTGTGGAAAATTCTTAAAGAGATGGGAATACCAGATCACCTTACCTGCATCCTGAGAAATGTGTATGCAGGTCAAGAAGCAACAGTTAGAACCAGATGTGGAACAATGGACTAGTTCTAAACTGGGAAAGGAGTATGACAAGGCTGTATATTGTCACCCTGCTTATTTAACTTATATGCAGAGTACATCATGCAAAATGTCCGCTAGATGAAGCAGAGCTGGAATCAAAATTCAGTTCAGTTCAGTTCAGTCGCTCAGTTGTGTCCGACTCTTTGAGACCCCATGAATCCAGCACACCAGGCCTCCCTGTCCATCACCATCTCCCGGAGTTTACTCAGACTCACGTCCATCGAGTCCGTGATGCCATCCAGCCATCTCATCCTCGGCCGTCCCCTTCTCCTCCTGCCTCCAATCCCTCCCGGCATCAGAGTCTTTTCCAATGAGTCAACTCTTCGCATGAGGTGGCCAAAGTACTGGAGCTTCAGTTTTACCATCATTCCTTCCAAAGAAATCCCAGGGCTGATCTCCTTCATAATGGACTGGTTGGATCTCCTTGCAGTCCAAGGGACCCTCAAGAGTCTTCTCCAACACCACAGTTCAAAACCATCAATTCTTCGGCACTCAGCCCTCTTCACAGTCCAACTCTCACATCCATACATGACCACTGGAAAAACCATAGCCTTGACTAGACGGACCTTAGTTGGCAAAGTAATGTCTCTGCTTTTGAATATGCTATCTAGGTTGGTCATAACTTTTCTTCCAAGGAGTGTCTTTTAATTTCATGGCTGCAGTCACCATCTGCAGTGATTTTGGAGCCCCAGAAATAAAGTCTGACACTGTTTCTATTGTTTCCCCATCTATTTCCCATGAAGTGATGGGACCAGATGCCATGGGAGAAATATCAATAACCTCAGATGTGCAGATGACACCACCCTTATGGCAGAAAGCTAAGAGGAACTAGAGAGCCTCTTGATGAGAGTGAAAGAGGGGAGTGTAAACGCTGGCTTAAAACTCAACATTCAAAAAACAAAAGATCATGGCATTTGGTCCCATCATTTCATGGCAAATAGATAGGGAAACAATGGGAACAGTGACAGACTTAATTTTTGTGGGCTCCAAAATCACTGCCGATGGTGACTATAGCCATGAAATTAAAAGATGCTTGCTCCTTGGAAGAAAAGCTATGACCAACCTACACAGCATATTAAAAAGCAGAGACATTACTTTGCTGACAAAGGTCTGTGTAGGCAAAACTATGGCTTTTCCAATAGTCATGTGTCAATGTGAGAATTAGACCATAAAGAAGGCTGAACACTGAAGAATTGATGCTTTTGAACTGTGGTGTTGGAGAAGACTCTTGAGAGTCCCTTGGACTGCAAGGAGATCAAACCAGTCAATCATAAAGGCAATCAATCCTGAATATTCACTGGAAGGACTGATGCTAAAGCTGAAGCTCCAATGCTTTGGCCACTTGATGTGAAGAACTGACTCATCTGAAAAGACTCTGATGCTGGGAAAGATTGAAGGCCAGAGAGAAGGGGCTGACAGAGGATGAGGTGGTTGGGTGGCATCACTGGCTCAGTGGACATGAGTTTGAGCAAGCTCTGGGAAATGGGCAGGGACAGGGAAGACTGGCGTGCTGCAGTCCATGGGATCGCTAAGAGTCAGACGTGACTGAGCAACGAAATAACAACAACACATGGAATTTCTTAAGCCTGAATATTGTCTAAATAAAGAGATTACTCAGGGAGAAAAATTAGCTAGCTGCAAAAATCTTCCAGGGTTTTAAGAGAAGTTATTAGGCAATCATAGTCTTGAGCGAATAAACTGGGTTAGTTAAAAGTCACAACTGAATGTCAGCCCTTGTCTTGCTTGAGAAAGTTGGTAGGGGCAATTTCTAAACCAAGGGAATCTGACTGTTCTGTGTTCGATATGTTAGGTCTGGCTCAGTGTGCTGAACTCTGCTGGCAGCTGAAAGGGGAAGCCGGAAAAAGGCAAGTTCCCGGTGCAGAGGTGCTCTGCAGCATAGCACAGGCATCGGAGGAGCCGCCCATTGTCATGCTGTACAAGATGGGCTTTCCTGAAGTTGCCAGGTAAGTGGCATTCTAGGTTTTATCTGGCAATGAACTCTTCTGATTTTTCACAACCAATGACATTGTATATGTTTTTAAAAAGTCCTAATTTTGTCTTAGTTCTAAAAAGAACAAGTATCTCATTACCTTGCTTTAATAGCATGGCTTTAAAACTTTAAAGATGACAATTAACTTACAAGCTTAACCAGCCTTAGGAAAATTTTATTCAAAAAGGAGGCAGCATAGTCAAAAGAGAATGTTGAACCAGAAGCCAGAGCTGGCCGGACACTTGTCTCAGCCTTGCCAACCTGAGTTAATTGTAATTTAGGCAAGTCATTTTTGGCTTCCTTTCCCACAACTTATTTTCTCCCCATCGTGTCCCAGGCTTCTGAAGTTGTTTGGAGAAAGTCCTCAAATATGCTGAGTGTATCTCTGCAGATTTATGTCTACGAATCCAGCTAAGCCCTCACTGCTGCTAGACTCCCGCTAGACTCCTTTCTATTCACCTCTTGCTGATTTACTTCCTGCCCTTGTCAAATGCCTGTGCTCCTCAAATTTCCAAACACTTATCTTTTCCAAGCCTTTTCAGGATCCCTCGACCTCCTTACTCTTCTCTCAGAGAAGTGCTCATCATTTTGCAGAAGGAAAAAGCCCCTTTTCCTTTCCAAGGCACAGCTTTTCTTTGCTTCCTTTTGTTTCCTTCATTTTCTGTAACTTTGTTCCAAATAGTAAGTACTCCCTCCTTCCTTTGACTCTTCCTTGTTGCCTTTCTATTGACTCCTTTTCCTCTGTCAGCAAGCATGTTCAGATCTTCACATCTTCCCTATTCTAAAGCTTTGTTTTTCTCCCTACCTTAATTACTTTTTTTTTCTTCTGTTTTCATGGTGAGCCTTTTATATTAAGCCACTTTTGTTTCTACTCTGAAATGTCTTTAGTTTCTCATCTCACCACTGAAATCAGGTAAGACCACCAATGGTCTGATTATGATATGTTTTTGTTTTTATTTTCCATCTTCCTTCTCTTTAACCTTGTTGTAACTTTCAACACTAATTGGGAAATTCCTTAGCCAAGGCTCTAAGTTCTGCCCAAGTCCAGAGACAGAGTGTAGCAGCCTTTTATAATTAATAAGCTTCCAGATTCCAATCAAAATAAGCATTCCTTTCAGTCTGTTTGACCTTACCACCGGGTTTTTCTAACAGTGTACACAAAAATAGCAGTTTTGAAATATCAGAAGCACCCCAATTTGGCCATTGTAGATTGATATCTCCTTTAGTATAGTTTTCCTAATTAAGTACTTGCAAACCTGAGCTCTGTGCGTACTGTACACGAATCTGGCTGGGGTGTTAGTGGGAGGTTTAGCTAGCACAAATCCTGGTAGCACTCTGCCTCTGCCTCTGTCTCCCCCGTCTGCTCTGCCAGTATCCTCTTCTATCCAGATTGCCTGGCCAAGATGCTATCTCTTTTTCTCTTCCAACTCTTCTGCTCCCTGCTGCTCCTTCCTCCCCAGTAAAGAAAATTAAAAATGAATCAGAAGTGTTTGAGATTCCCTTTAAGGAGAAACCTATTACAGGGAGAGGTGAATTGTCCTGGGTGCTTAAAAACAGAGCCTGGACCCAAGTAGAATATAGAGCCTTGGCTAAGGAATTTCCCAATTCAAGTCAGGATCCATTGGGATTAGCTAAGGAGTTTGAGTTAAATATCCAGACCCAAGAGCCCAGGTTTTCAGATCTTTATCAATTAACACAGCTATTAGTTTCTAAGCAAAGCAAGGAGTGGATAAAGAAAGCAGAATGGGAACAGACCCTTAATGGATTTTGAATCAAAGGCTCACACTGAATGCAAGGAATTAGCTCAGAAATTACACGAACTTATTCCAGAACTTTCCCCCAAACCTATTGATTGGACAAAGACTCAACTGTACAAGCAAAGATGGGATGAATTAATTCTGGACTATTATGAAAGGTTTGAAAAAAATTTAAGCAGTATTCTGGCTTAACACCCGAATAATTCTCTAACCAACAAAATGATCTTTTGCTTAACTCCACCTTTTTAAAAGGCTTTGTGATTTAGCTAGTCTTGTTAAAAGACACAATCTAGATTGGCCCAAGTTACATACAAACACCTTTGTTACTGGCTAACCAAATTTTCAAGACCATAAAAAAGAAATAAAAGGGGGTATCTATGAAAATAGAAGCCCTTCTATGAAAATTAAGAGTGTTTAATTGTGCCAATTAAATACAC
Source organism: Oryx dammah (assembly GCF_014754425.2). Classification (NCBI taxonomy): domain Eukaryota; kingdom Metazoa; phylum Chordata; class Mammalia; order Artiodactyla; family Bovidae; genus Oryx; species Oryx dammah. The sequence continues at coordinate 91,062,175 of NW_024070212.1, read as the reverse complement.
AATGCCAGTTGAAGGTTAACTGATCTCTTTAATTCCCAACCCCTAAAGAAAGCTAGTTTGAAGGAAAAAAAAAAAATCTCTTCAGAATTCTGGCTCTGAGGGAATAAGTCCTAATAGGAGAACTGGATTTTCTCTCCCTGTGTCTTTAGACCAGAGCTCTCAGGATCTGATTGAAGAGGGGGAAAAAAAAGGACAGAAAAAAAATTCTTTTTAAAATTTAGCTTATTCCATCTGCTACTTGTAGCTAGTGAGTTTTATATTGGGTATATTGACATTGTGATATCTGATTCATAACTAAGTTTAGAAAATGAAGCTAGCTATGAGATCTCTTGTGTCTGTCTGTATGTTTATGTGTACATTATCTTTGCTTTTACCTTTGGGTGATAGTATCAAATTCATTGTCAATGAGCTCTGCTTAACTGGATTAAAGGAAATTAAGTCCTTGGATAAATTCTGAAAAGTATAGGAGGTAATTGGCCAGAATTAATTTCAAGTTCACATGAACTTGGAAATAGTATTGTTAATAAATTAATGTCTGGTATTAATGTTTAAGTTCGTTGATCTAATTAATATAGACATGACTTTAGAATCATCAACATTAAGCATAATACTTTGATTGTGCCTAGGTTTGATAAAAGTTAAACAGAATCTTCTTGTATTCATAGCAAATTTGTCAGCAAAGGAAGTAACTTGATGTAAAGAAACTTTTAAGGAAAGAAAATGTAAATGAGATAAGAGCTTTCAGATAAACTCTATTAAAAATAATTATGCTTTTGGAATGTCTATCTAAAATAGTCTCTCTAGATTCTGGTAACTTGAAATTCTAGGTGCTAAATTAAGTGATGGAGATTTGTTGAATAGCTAGGTCATTCCCACATAAGGTACTGAAACATCAATTACTGAACATTGGCATCCTTTTACAGAGAAACTAAAGGCATTTAGGACTATTATTTATGAAAATTCTTGGTGTTTTGCTCTTTATAAGAAAGCAAATGTTTTTAGAAATTATTACTGGTATTTATGTTCACCAATCTAATACTAATGTAAAGGACAATTCATAGTTGCTTACACCTTCAGTTTCATAAGAAGTCAAGGTTTTAAGAGCTGAGACCTCTAATTTAAACATGTAATTAAAGCTGACAAAAATAATAAAGGTAACATTTCAGTATACAGTAGGAAAGTAGAATGTTTTTAGTAAAGAAGGTATGAGGAATGGAATTGCATTTTATTAAGGAAAAGGAGATAACCAACCCTGGTGGCTCAATGCGTGAAGAATCTGCCTGCATTGCAGGAGACACAGGAGATGGAGGTTTGATCCCTGGGTTGGGAAGATTCTCCTGGAGGAGGTAATGGCAACCCACTCCAGTATCTTGCTTGAAAAATGCCATAGACAAAGTAGCCTGGCAGGGTACAATCCAAAAAGATCACAAAGAGTCAGACAGAACTGAGCGACTAAGCACATATCAGCACGTGTGGACTGTAGCATAAGGGAAAAGGAGGTAGGTCTGACTTAGAGCTGGCTATCTCTGGATGGATAGAGAAAGTGATACAGTGATACTGATGGATACAGAAAGTGATAAAAGGTTGGTGGAAAGTAGACCCTGAGAAAAGTTTTGTGTATGATCAGGATTGACTAAGTTTAAAATAAATTTGAGTAAATGAATTTTAAAAGTTGGTGAAAAACTTGAATCCAGCATTTTCTCTCTGCTAAGAAAACAAGTTTTCTTAAGATGTTGAACTGCCTTTGATAACATATTTTAAGTTTCCCTACTTTTAAGTGATCTGTATTTGCCTTTGAAATCTTTTTACTGTTACTTTGAGTAGCTATTGTTCCACAGTGACCTGTGATCCTGTCTGAGTATTCTAAATCCTCTTGATATTTATTGACAAAACTTCCTATATCAAATTCTAATGAAGTCCTTTTGATGTCTAGTTGGGGGGGGGGGTGCAGCAGGGCGCTCTGCAGAAAGAGAGAGGCAGTGGAACTTCCCTCAGCAAACCCGAGGGGTCCCGAGGAGAGATGAGCCTGCTGTCCGGGAACCAGCCCCTGGGCGAGCAAGAGACAATCATACGCAACAGGGGTTCCGGCTGGGCAATTCCACTTTATTGCCACAAATTCTTGGTTTATATAGACAAGCAAGGGGGTTCTGCGAGGGACCTCCCATAGTTGCACCAATCACGTTAAAGGTCAAATTGTAATATGCCATAGTTGCACCAATCACGTTAAAGGTCAAATTATAATATGCCATAGTTGCACCAATCACGTTAAAGGTCAAATTATAATATGCCATGGTTGCACCAATCATGTTAAAGGTCAAATTATAGTATGCCATAGTTGCACCAATCATGTTAAAGGTCAAGTCGTCATTGGCTTCATTGTAACAGGAGTCTATGGTGATCACACACTGTCCACGTGTAGGGAAGTCAAGAGAGCCAATCAAAAACTTTAACATAGACCACACCCCTATCTCTTCCGCTGGGCGCCATCTTAGTTTCCAACAGCAAAAGCTAGCCCCCCCCTCCTTTTTTTTTTCTTTTTAAGGTTTCCCACGTAGGGCCCCACAGTCTAGTCAACTTTAGGATGCTTCAGAGGCTCCCTGAAACATCCCAAAGAGAGATATTCAACTAATTAGGTTCATTTGATATGTTCAATTACATGAGAAGTATTAGCAAATGAGTAATACATCTTCTTAGGTTATTTTGTATGGTGGATGTTACTAATATAGATATTCTATAAATTTTATGAAATTCCCTAAGCTTGAATATGTCCTAGTAAAATGTTGTCAGTCATAAATCTAATCATTATCTTAAAGTTTTATATGTTACAGTAGTAACCAAGTTTGTCAACTGCATCATAATCAGAGATTTTAAATGTGCCTTGTCTTTTATCATTATAGACAATTATGGTTTTATTCTAATATGTTTGCAAAAACGCTCCCTTTATGCTGCTGCTAAGTCACTTCAGTCGTGTCCAATTCTGTGTGACGGCAGCCCACCAGGCTCCCCTGTCCCCGGGATTTTCCAGGCAAGAACACTGGAGTGGGTTGCCATTTCCTTCTCCAATGCATCAAAGTGAAAAGTGAAAGTGAAGTCGCTCAGTCGTGTCTGACTCCTAGCGACCCCATGGACTACAGCCTACCAGGCTCCTCTGCCCATGGGATTTTCCAGGCAAGAGTACTGGAGTGGGGTGCCATTGCCTTCTAAGAAGATGTATAAAATGGATTTCTGGATAATTGGAGTGTTCTGATTTTCATACCATAATGCTGAACTGGGTAAGAAATTAAAGAATTCTAGTGGAAAACCTGATGACTTCATAAAACTGTTAGCAAAAAGGATTAGTAACATAGGACTTAGTGAACTGGTGAATATGGTTATAATTTTTATGGTTTATATCTGAAAAATTACTGGCTTGAATATATATTTTCCAGGTAAAAGGAAAACCTTCCCCTCAAAATAATTATGACTTACAGCAATTTGGTAAATTATACCTTTGTAAGCAGAATTTAAACATTTATCTTTTCTCTCTATCTGCTCCCTCCAGAGACTAGAAACTCTTGGGTTCCCAGCAGCCTCATCAGATAAATTAGAAAGGCTACCTCACTAGCAAGTATGGAAACCTCCAGGTATTTTGGGAACCACGGAAAGGAAGGAATTCACCTAGATCTGTCAGACAAAATCTGTGACAAGCTCTTGTCGTGACTTTCCTAGCCCTGAGAAGCTTTTTAAAAAATTCAGTCTGGGACTCCTTATAAAAATTTCAGCAAAGCACCTCTTTGAGGAAAACTTGGTTGCCACTGCAGCAGAGCCCCATGCCACCTGCTCCTGCTCCTGCCTCACCGCTGTTCACTCTCCCCGAAGAACAGGTCGGTCAGGAAGCCATGCTGCTGCCATGGCCTTCAAAGACACCAGCAAGACAAGACTCTCATGGAGCCAGAGGTGGCCATTCACCAGATTAGGATCACCTTCACCAGCCACAGTGTGAGGTCTCTGGAGAAGCCATGTGCTGGTCAGCGGTGCAAAGGAAAAGAATCTCAAAGTGAAAGGACCTGTTCGGATGCCTACCAAGACTCCGAGAATAACTATAAGGAAAACTCCTTGTGGTGAAGGTTCTAAGACTTGGGATTGATTCCAGATAAAGATCCATAAGTGACTCATTCACCTGCACAGTTCTTCTGAGATTGTCGAGCAGATCACTTCCAGTATTAAGTATTAAGTATCACTTCAGCATTAAGTCAGGAGTCAAGGTAGATGTCACCATTGCCAATGCCTAAATCAACCTTTTTAATAAGTTGATACTCAGCTGTTTGAAAAAAAAAAAAGCTTCAGCAAAGCAAAAAGTAGTCCATTTGATCAATTAGAGTTATACAAATCATAAATCAGGTCAAGTTTATTGAGACCAGATTTATTTTGCAAACAAATTAGTCTTAATTTGGTTATATTTGGTAGATATGAAGGTAATTTTAGTGCCGGGGTCCAGCCCCGGTGGATCCAGGGAATTCGAAGGGTGGACGGCGTTGGCGAGGAAAACTTAGATTAAGAAACAATAGTGTAGTAGGAAAATTAAGTGGAGAAAGAGAGCTGAATAACTTGGATTACTTGGAAGACCAATAAAATTCCAGACAAGGAATTTGCACCATCTACACTGGGCCACTGGCGCTCGCTTGAATATCTAAGGGTGCCTCGCCTTAGGCTCCCTTTCGCACGGGTCTTAACAGCCAGGGCAAGTAAGTAGACTTGGCGAGCCTCCGCGCCCCAGATGGGAATTCAGCCTGAAATTAAAGTAAAGAGGAAAAGGAGGGAGAGGGAGAAAAAGAGAGAGAGACACGGGGGAAACCAGTCCAGTGACTGGCTCCGGCTCCTATTGTTTAGAAGGCTTTATATACCTTTTAGGTTGTACATAGAGATCAATGGGTAATACAAAATTATGCAGTGTTAGCAGCCCAGACTCTTATCAAAACCAGGCTTTTCTCTCTGCATACCTAGTTGTATACACAAGTCTTAGGTAATTTACATCATCTTCTGGCTAAAAAGGGCCAATTAACATTTTACAGCCTTTTTTTCTGATAAGAGTTTGTCAACCAGAAGACTTATTTGTGTTGATCTTCCCAAGGTTTGGTGCCACTCTCAGAAAGCACTAAATAAAGTTACATTCTTACATAGCAAAGATACAGCAACTTATAACAAGTAAAGTGATTTACAACAAAACAGAAGCAATTAACTCAAAAGTCTAGTGTTGCTAACATCAAAACCACCATATATCCTTTTCCATATCCTGTTCACATTGATCAACATCCTCCCAGGTGCCTAAAAGATAAAGAATATGGAGGCCTGGCAGCAGTCATTGAGTCAACAGTGAAAACCCTCTACCAATATAATTTTTAACTCTTTAGAAAAGGCTCTGTATCTTTAAGGTGCTTTTAAGCTTTGTGCCTCTCAAGGTTGGGGGCTGCAAGCAATTCACAAGCTGTAAGAGGTCCGGGGGAACCTGTTAGGCAAGCTAGAGAGCAATCAGAGGGGGTTTAACTGAAACATCCCTTTCAAATGCAGAAGACTAAAGCCCTGAATTGACTTTTTTCCAGAGAATATCAGAAAAGTGGAAAAGCAGAGTACAAAAGCTGGCAGATTTTTTTGTTGTTGTTGTTGGGGTACATGCTCAGGAAATTCCAGGGGGACCCCTGAAGTCTGATCAAGACCTTGCGTATGTCAGCTTCCTTCCTCATGACCCTGTCACAGGCGGGATTCCTCACGCTGGCTCCCCGCATTTTAGAGAGAAAAAGATTATGTTTCAATGAATGTTAAATCCCAATTTTATTAATGGAGGTCTGTATTTACTAAGACTCACTTCCTGGATATTTCCTTGTTGTTATATTAATATAAAGGTTAATTGAATTATTAAAAGGATACTTTAAATTTTTTCTGAGCTTATTTCAGTAATTTATCTTTGAATGAAGGTCCGATGCCCCACGACCTATGACCAGGGATTGTGCATACTGGAAAAGAGAATGTAAAGGACTGTCTCCAACCTAGATGGAAGGACACTTATCAGGTCCTCTTAACCAGCTCATGCACAGTGAAACTGACGGGAATTAACTTTTGGATTAATTCCCACTTGCAAAGACCCTTACATTGGACTAGCCTATAGAGAAGATGGCCACCCTCAATATCACCTTAAAACAACACTCAAATGGAGAGAAACTACACTCACACTAGGATGAGAAGAAGACATCAGAAGTAGACAGCTAGCCCAAGATCCTGGACCTGACTCATATGATCATTTATGTTTTCTTGACTCCTTGGTACTTTGTATATGAATCAAATGTTTTCCTATCATGAGCACGATCATATGCTAATTTAAAAAATCAATACAGTTGTTGAGTTTGCTGCTAGTTAGCTATGTTAGTACTTTTGTGTTACCGTGGTGGATTTCTCTCCTCCAAGGCTCTGATTGAATGGCCCTTAGAAAATTATTTTAGAAGAAAGAAATTTCAGTCCTATTCAGGCTACTCTTGATATTATTAGATGGGATCCCCTCACCTAGCCAATTAATAATGACCCTGTGACCCTGGCCATAAAAATGAATTTTCTGGACTTCTCTGATGTTCCATTTGTTAAGACTCCACACTTCCAATGCTGGGATCATGAGTTCTATCCCTAGTCGGGGAACTAAGATCCCACAGATGAACACAGGCAAAAAAGAAATAAAAAGTTTTTTTTTCCTTCGAAGTTACTCAAGCTTAATCAGAGTGACAAGCAAAATTTCAGCCAAGGAATAAAACCTGCCACAATTATGGAATGGATTTATGAGGTTAACACCAGGCTATGCCTCCTGGTGGCTCAGACAGTAAAGCATCTGCCTGCAGTGCGGGAGACCCGGGTTTGATCCCTGGGTTGGGAAGATCCCTTGGAGAAGGAAATGGCAACCCAGTCCAGTACTCTTGCCTGGAAAATTCCACGGACTAAGTAGCCTGGTAGGCTATAGTCCATGGGGTCACAAAGAGTCGGACACGACTGAATGACTTCACATACATACATATGCTCATTTAAGTTTTAAGGTCCCTATTTTCTTGGGAACAATTAAATTATACTAAGGATAACCAGCCTAATAACACTAGGAAGTTGGGCTGGGAACCTTATGGACATTGCCAATATATCATTTCCCTGAAAGATAAGGCTTGGAACAGAACAGAATAAGTCAGATGACCTGGAGATACACTGAACTACACCTAATGAAAGTTCTTGGCTTATGGCTTTAATACTGCTGTTGTGTGTTAGTCACTCAGTCATGTCTGGCTCTTTGTGACCCCATGGACTGTATCCTGCCAGGCTCCTCTATCCATGGAATTCTCTAGGCAAGAATACTGGAGTGGGTTTCCATTCCCTTCTCCAGGGGATCTTCCTGACCCAGGGATTGAACCTGGGTCTCCTGCATTGCAGGCGGACTCTTTACTGTCTGAACCACCGACCCAATAGTACTGCTACCTGTGTTATTTGTATTTGCCTGTTTTACAAGGTTACTGTTTCTTGCGTTAGCAGATGTGTGACTGAGCCTCTGACAAAACATATAGTTCTGTATGTGACCAATGATTGTAATAGTATAACTCTACATGTGGGAAGATACAGTAAGAGGGTTTTTTTTTTTTTTTTCCTGGATCATAATAGATTAGTAAGACAGGTGGTCTGGAGACCTTTGACTATTGTTAAATAAGACCTAGCCCAATAGTAGCACACTGAGTGGACTATTAGCAAAATCTTCACCAGACCTAGGAATGAGCCTTTCTAGCATCATGGGATGAAGTGGTCATGAAATGCCTCCCAAAACATGGTAAAATTTATAACCATGAGGGGGCCCTGTAACCTACAAATTGGCATTTGTCATGGGCACTTGCCATCTACCTCTACAAGGGTTAAATCATGTGCTATTGCAGCAGCTGATTTTCAACAGCCCCTGAAAGGAATTCAGGGTAGAGAGTAGATGAAGCATTCTGTGCTCTGGGAAAAATTGGCAGAACAGGTCTTCAGATAGTTAGGTATTTTCAGAAGTCAATTTTATGAGCCCAATTCTTGTATCTCCACATATCTAGAAAAGCATAAAAATTCTTAATGGTGATGACTGCTCCTTCATGAGTAGCAGAAACCTTCTGCAAAAAAATAAGTGTTTGATTGCATGTACTTCCCCTTCACTAAAATCACATATATACTGACCTTCCCCCCACTTTAGAGCAGTTTCTCAAAGCTATCTGAAATGCTGTCTCAGGCTACAGTCCTCATTTTGCTGCAAATAAACTTAATCACAGCTTTCACATTGTACATTTTTAAGTTGGCAGATCTTTGAGATCTAAGACTTTAATTCTCCCCTTGTGTTTGAAGATCTCCCTCCTACTGAGTAAATGTTTATTGAGTTGAATCAAATAAAAAGAGGTTAAATTTGTTTCCACTTTAATTTGATTCATTTATTCTGTATCATCTTCTGGAATTCCATCTAGTTCATATTTGGAGGTGAAAACCCTCAGTAAAAGCCAAACAATAAAGAGCTACCAGAGTCAGCACATTAGTATAGCCATCTAATTAGCTCAGAATAGAAGATTATGCATTTAGGGCAATAAATTCTGTTTTAAACATGGAATTCTCATAGTTTTATTTTCAGGAGACTAAATAATTGGGAGATAGAATTGTTCACAAAACTCCAGTTGATGTTTCTGAGAAGGCAGAAGAATGAAAAAATCCAAATGATATATTAATGACTGAAAGAAATTGGCGTGAAGTACTGAAGATAGTTTTGATAGTATTAGTGATAGAACATAACCCACTTCAAAGGTCAAAGTTGGGAAACCTCTGATGGTACAAATAAAATTTCAAGTGAGGATTTGTTTTAAGTACTCATTGTACATAATCGGATTTCCTTAGTTTCTTGTTTGGCTAACTCTGATGGAGCAGATGCTTCATGCCCAGGCCCCTAAGTATGATCCTCTGAGTATATATGGAAAGGCAGATATACCTTTTCAAAAATGCTACAGAAGCCCAAAGGAAGAAATTAGCATGAAGAACCTAACTTTGAACTGGGATGACTAGGACTGTCCAGCAGAAGGGTAGAGGAAGGGCATCCCAGGCCTGTACACAGGTGTGGAGATTTGCAAATGCAAGACTTGGTGAGTGGGACCCCTCGTCCAAAGTAAGGAGCAGCGGCTGTGCTTTGCTGGAGCAGCCGTGTAGAGATACCCCGCGCCCAAGGTAAGAGAAACCCAAGTAAGATGGTAGGTGTTGCAAGAGGGCATCAGAGGGCAGACACTCTGAAAACATACTCACAGAAAACTAGTCAATCTAATCACACTAGGACCACAGCCTTGTCTAATTCAATGAAACTAAGCCATGCCCATGGGGCAACCCAAGATGGGCGGGTCATAGTGCAGAGGTCTGACAGAATGTGGTCCACTGGAGAAGGGAATGGCAAACCACTTCAGTATTCTTGCCTTGAGAACTCCATGAACAGTATGAAAAGGCAAAATGATAGGATACTGAAAGAGGAACTCCCCAGGTCGGTAGGTGCCCAATATGCTACTGGAGATCAGTGGAGAAATAACTCCAGAAAGAATGAAGGGATGGAGCCAAAGCAAAAAACAATACCCAGCTGTGGATGTGACTGGTGATAGAAGCAAGGTCCGATGCTATTAAGAACAATATTGCATAGGAACCTGGAATGTTAGGTCCATGAATCAAGGCAAATTGGAAGTGGTCAAACAAGAGATGGCAAGAGTGAACGTTGACATTCTAGGAATCAGCGAACTAAAATGGACTGGAATGGGTGAATTTAACTCAGATGACCATTATATCTACTACTGTGGGCAGGAATCCCTCAGAAGAAATGCAGTAGCCATCATGGTCAACAAAAGAGTCCAAAATGCAGTACTTGGATGCAATCTCAAAAACGACAGAATGATCTCTGTTGTTTCCAAGGCAAACCATTCAATATCACGGTAATCCAAGTCTATGCCCCAACCAGTAATGCTGAAGAAGCTGAAGCTGAACGGTTTTGTGAAGACCTACAAGACCTTTTAGAACTAACACCCAAAAAAGATGTCCTTTTCATTATAGGGGACTGGAATGCAAAAGTAGGAAGTCAAGAAACACCTGGAGTAACAGGCAAACTTGTCCTTGGACTACAGAATGAAGCAGGGCAAAGGCTAATAGAGTTTTGCCAAGAGAATGCACTGGTCATAGCAAACACCCTCTTCCAACAACACAAGAGAAGACTCTACACATGGACATCACCAGATGGTCAACACCAAAATCAGATTGATTATATTCTTTGTAACCAAAGATGGAGAAGCTCTATACAGTCAACAAAAACAAGACCAGGAGCTGACTGTGGCTCAGATCTTGAACTCCTTATTACCAAATTCAGACTCAAATTGAAGAAAGTAGGGAAAACCACTAGACCATTCAGGTATGACCTAAATCAAATCCCTTATGATTATACAGTGGAAGTGAGAAATAGATTTAAGGGACTAGATCTGATAGAGTGCCTGATGAACTATGGAATGAGGTTCGTGACATTGTGCAGGAGACAGGGATCAAGACCATCCCCATGGAAAAGAAATGCAAAAAAGCAAAATGGCTGTCTGGGGAGGCCTTACAAATAGCTGTGAAAAGAAGAAAGGCGAAAAGCAAAGGAGAAAAGGAAAGATATAAGCATCTGAATGCAGAATTCCAGAGAATAGCAAGAAGAGATAAGAAAGCCTTCTTCAGTGATCAATGCAAAGAAATAGAGGAAAAGAACAGAATAGGAAAGACTAGAGATCTCTTCAAGAAAATTAGAGATACCAAGGGAACATTTCATGCAAAGATGGGCTCAATAAAGGACAGAAATGGTATGGACCTAATGGAAGCAGAAGATATTAAGAAGAGATGGGAAGAATACACAGAAGAACTGTACAAAAAATATCTTCATGACCCAGATAATCATGATGGTGTGATCACTCATCTAGAGCCAGACATCCTGGAATGTGAAGTCAAGTGGGCCTTGGAAAGCATCGCTACGAACAAAGCTAGTGGATGTGATGGAATTCCAGTTGAGCTGTTTCAAACGCTGAAAGATGATGCTGTGAAAGTGCTGCACTCAATATGCCAGCAAATTTGGAAAACTGAGCAGTGGCTACAGGACTGGAAAAGGTCCATTTTCATTCCAGTTTCAAAGAAAGGCAATGCCAAAGAATGCTCAAACTACCGCACAATTGTACTCATCTCACATGCTAGTAAAGTCATGCTCAAAATTCTCCAAGCCAGGCTTCAGCAATACGTGAACCGTGAACTTCCTGATGTTCAAGCTGGTTCTAGAAAAGGCAGAGGAACCAGAGATCAAATTGCCAACATCCGCTGGATCATGGAAAAAGCAAGAGAGTTCCAGAAAAACATCTATTTCTGCTTTATTGACTATGCCAAAGCCTTTGACTGTGTGGATCACAAGAAACTGTGGAAAATTCTGAAAGAGATGGGAATGCCAGACCACCTAACCTGCCTCTTGAGAAATCTGTATGCAAGTCAGGTAACAGCAGTTAGAACTGGACATGGAACAACAGACTGGTTCCAAATAGGAAAAGGAGTACATCAAGGCTGTATATTGTCACCCTGCTTATTTAACTTCTATACAGAGTACATCATGAGAAACACTGGACTGAAAGAAACACAAGCTGGAATCAAGATTGCCAGGAGAAATATCAATAACCTCAGGTATGCAGATGACACCACCCTTATGGCAGAAAGTGAAGAGGAAATCAAAAGCCTCTTGATGAAAGAGGAGAGTGAAAAAGTTGGCTTAAAGCTCAACATTCAGAAAACTAAGACCATGGCATCCGGTCCTATCACTTCATGGGAAATAGATGGGAAACAGTGGAAACAGTGAGAGACTTTATTTTGGGGGGCTCCAAAATCACTGCAGATGGTGAATGCAGCCATGAAATTAAAAGACACTTACTTCTTGGAAGAAAAGTTATGACCAACCTAGACAGCATATTCAAAAGCAGAGACATTACTTTGCCAACAAAGTCCGTCTAGTCAAGGCTATGGTTTTTCCTGTGGTCATGTATGGATGTGAGAGTTGGACTGTGAAGAAGGCTGAGCACTGAAGAATTGATGCTTTTGAATTGTGGTGTTGGAGAAGACTCTGGAGAGTCCCTTGGACTGCAAGGAGATCCAACCAGTTCATTCTGAAGGAGATCAGCTCTGGGTATTCTTTGGAAGGAATGATGCTAAAGCTGAAACTCCAGTACTTTGGCCACCTCATGCGAAGAGTTGATTCATTGGAAAAAAGACTTTGATGCTGGGAGGGATTGGGGGCAGGAGGAGAAGGGGATGACCGAGGATGAGATGGCTGGATGGCATCACTGACTCGATGGACGGGAGTCTAAGTGAACTCTGGGAGTTGGTGATAGATAGGGAGGCCTGGCGTGCTGCGATTCATGGGGTCACAAAGAGTCGGACATGACTGAGTGACTGCACTGAGCTGAACTGAACTGTGTGGGTAAGAGATGTTTAGTGCTGCAACAGGGACCATGAAAATGAATAGGAGAGGTCATATTTAAGAGCTGTGACCAATTTAATTTAATTTACAGTTTTAATTAATTGTGCATTTAATTACAGCTAAACTTTTCTTTCCTTTAGACCACTTCTGAATGTATTAACTTTGTATTATAACATCATATTCACATTATGCAAGACACAGCCTGAGAATAGATTTGCTGCCTTCTTGTCTCACAAGCATCACATGCTGACTGTACCTGAGATGGAACTTTGCTTTCTCTTCACTCCCACTGCATTCTTCCTTTTGGCACCACCATCCCCCCAGTTATTCAGGCCAAACACCTACATCATCCTTGGTCTTCCCCCTCCCCCTTAGATCTCCCTCATTCCCAGCAGCTAGGCGTATGGATCCTATGTCCAAAATATATTTTGAATCCACTTCCTTCTCTTCATCTCCCCAGGCAGACTGCCTCCACTGTAGTCCAGACCACCACCATTTCCTATCTGGACCTCTTCAGCAGCCTCATAATTCTCTCCCCACCTAAGTTCTTGCATCCCAGCCTGGCCACTGCACACTGTTGTAAGAATAATCACAACTATTACACTTTCCTGTTGAATCATTTCAGCGGGTTCCCGAATTCCCTACTTTGGCCTGCATGGTCTTGTCCCTGACCAGTTCTCCAATTTCGTTTCATGCCATTCTCCCCCCATTAACTGTACTCTAGTAACTGGTACTGTTTTACTTTCTTTTAACATAGCAAACTGTTTTCTCCCTTAGGATCTTTGCAGTTTCTTCTTTGAATGGCTAGCTCTTTTTCTTCCATTCATTGAGTCTTAGCTTAAATTCACTTGCTCAGAGACATCATTCCTTGACTGTTTTACCTACAGTAGGCTTCTCTTTTTGTTTGTTTTCTAATACTTGCAATTATTTTTGTGTGTTTACTTCTTTTTCTCCTGGAAAAATATAAACTCAGTGAGGGACTGGGTCTCACTTGTTCACTGTTAGACTTCCAGTACCTCGAACAAGGCTTGGCATGTGGCAAGCAGTCATTAAACATGTATGAAATGATAGAAGGGAAGGTCAAAGAAGGGAGAAATGGATGGAATGTGTGGGGAGAGAGAAAGAGAAAAGGAAGGAGAGGGGGTAGGGAAAGAGGAAAGAAAGGCTTTGCTTACTGAGCAGCTGCTAGGCTCTTAACTCCATCAAGAGTGTATCCATTTGGTGTTTGTTGTTCCAAATCTGGGCCAACCACTACCAGCAAGCTTGTATTATTTCAGAAGAATTACAAATCCTAAGGTGCCTTCATCTTTCACAAATCTTTGAGTCATCTAACATCTGATCCTCTGCAGCTTGTGATAGTCATGGTCGTCATTTTTTACCATGGTCTAGGGTCTCTGCTAGGTACCTTCTCCAGGGGAACTTCCCAACCCAGGGATCAAGCCCAGGTCTCCTGCATGGCAGGCAGGTTTTTTTACCAGCTGAGCCACAAGGGAAGCCCATCTGACTGACTAGGCTATCTAAAATAATCCACCCAACACACAAATATGCTTTCTTTATATTCCCTTAACCTGCTTTATTTTCTTTATAGTAACTATATTCTTCATTTTTTTTGCATATTCATTGTCTCCCCCACTGGCACAGAGGCTTCATGAGGGTGAATTTGTTGGTTTTTCATATTTTTTAAGACAATACCTACTGCCCAGTAAGCACCGAGTATTTGTTGAAAAAAAAGAAAAAAAAATTTTTTTTTTTTTTTTAAGCTTTTTTGGACAATACCAGTTTCCTTTGGGTAAGAGTCACAACATCTCTCAGGGTTTCTGAAAGTTACTACATTTATACAACATTTACTGTATAAGTGTTAAAAAACCTAGTACCTGTGTGAGTCCATGGATTGAAATCGATTATTTTCCACAGTTCTTTTAGAGCTCATCAAATTGAGGCTGCTCCAAACAGTTCTGCAGTTGATTAAGGTAGATCTTGTCTTTATGGAGATTGAGAAGAAGATTGAAGACGTGATTTATGTAAAATACTACCAGGAGGGCCCTGGGCTAGAGGAAGCAGATATAGATTTTGGGTATATCCATGAAGTGGTATAAGTTGAAAATTTATGTCATATTGTCAAGTATTGAGTGTATTTTACATTTCTCAGTGTCTCTTATAGCTTCCTTGTAATTCTGGTAAGAGTGTATTTCAGAAATTTATAAATCTCCAGGTTTCAATTATGTAAAGTGATTCTAATTTATTTTGGTGCAATTTCTTTCTGAATAAAAAGATCTTACCTAGAACTATTCAAAAGAATAATAATTAAAGGAGCCTTAAAAGTGCCTAATGGGTCTTCCCATGTGACTCAGTGGTAAAGAATCCACCTGCCAAACAGGAGATGCAAATTTGATCCCTGGGTTGGGAAGACCCCCTGGAGGAGGAAATGGCAACTCACTCCAATATTCTTAGCTGGATAATCCCATGAACAGAGGAGCCTGGTGGGCTACAGTCCACAAGGTCACAAAGAGTCAGGCAGGACTGAGCACATGTGTATGCAAAGGTACCTAATATCAAAAGTCCTTTTAAAAATAATTTTTTTGTGCTTGAGTCTCAAAGTTTTAAAATCTGTTTTTCTTGTTTTAAAAATGAGCTGATTAAAAGAATTCTACAGAAACATACAAAGAAAAGAAATTTTTAATCTCCTGAAATGCCATTACTAAGAGCTCCCTAAAGTGTTAACAGTGACTGATGTTCTTTCAGACAGCTCTCTGTGTATATGAACATACAATTTCCTGATAACTAGGATCATACAATACATTAGTTTTTAAATTTATATTACATCTGTGGACCTGTGTTTACGTACAGTAATTAGTTCTTGGTAGATAATAATCATACTCGAGCAATCTAACAGTAACTCTTTCTCCAAAAAGAGAGTTGTCCTCTTCAGGCAAAATTAGAGATCTACTTCATTGTTTCAAACTTAAAGGCATCTTGGAATTTCATAATTGAGTTTAATTTTGCGGCCAACAAGGCAGTTACCCAAGAGTCATGTAATTCCAGTTACCCATCTATGAAGCTAACTAGTGGGGTGAAATAAAGAAGATGATTCAAAACATTTAAGGTGTGCATTTCACTTATGTTAGGGGAGCATCGTGAAGACAACCATTGTGCCATGTCTCAAAACTCCCTTATTGTAGCACAAAGGATTTCTTAACATCTTAAATGATTGTGCTGTGGGTGTCATTGTACTGAATAGCTAATGTGACTGACGTGTCTTGACAAAGTACCCTGCATTTCTAGAATTTTCATAATGATCACCAGTCTTCCTCAGGTAGAGAGGGCCAGGGCTGATTGTTCCCAGCAGGCAGGCACGGGCTCAGCAGCTTGCAGACTTATTCTGCCACCATCTTGCCAGGATACACCTGCATTGGTCTACCTGTTGTTTTAGAAAGAAAGAAAGTGAAGTCGCTCAGTCGTGTCTGACTCTGCGACCCCATGGACTGTAGCCTACCAGGCTCCTCTGTCCATGGGATTCTCCAGGCAATAGTACTGGAGTGGATTGTCATTCCCTTCTCCAGGGGATCTTCCCAACCCAGGGATCGAACCCGGGTCTCCCACATTGTAGACAGGCGCTTTACCATCTGAGCCACCAGGGAAGTCTAGAACTTGTTTTAGAACCAGCTTTTATTTCTTCATAGTATATTCCTTGCCCATGAATGTAAAACCTTACCATTGGTTTTAATGACCCCATAGTCCCGAAGAAAGGCAATGCGAAAGAATGCTCAAACTACTGCACAACTGCACTCATCTCACATGCTAGTAAAGTAATGCTTAAAATTCTCCAAGCCAGGCTTCAGCAATACGTGAACCGTGAACTTCCAGATGTTCAAGCTGGTTTTAGAAAATGCAGAGGAACCAGAGATCAAATTGCCAACATCCACTGGATCATGGAAAAAGCAAGAGAGTTCCATAAAAACATCTATTTCTGCCTTATTGACTATGCCAAAGCCTTTGACTGTGTGGATCACAAGAAACTGTGGAAAATTCTGAAAGAGATGGGACTACCAGACCACCTGACCTGCCTCTTGAGAAATCTGTATGCAGGTCAGGAAGCAACAGTTAAACTGGACATGGAACAACAGACTGGTTCCAAATAGGAAAAGGAGTACGTCAAGGCTGTATATTGTCACCCTGCTTATTTAACTTCTATGCAGAGTACATCATGAGAAACTCTGGGCTGGAGGAAGCACAAGCTGGAATCAAGATTGCCAGGAGAAATATCAATAACCTCAGGTATGCAGATGACACCACCCTGATGGCAGAAAGTGAAGAAGAACTAAAGAGCCTCTTGATGAAAGTGAAAGAGGAGAGTGAAAAAGTTGGCTTAAAGCTCAACATTCAGGAAACGAAGATCATGGCATCTGGTCCCATCACTTCATGGCAGATATATGGGGAAACAGTGGAAACAGTGGCTGACTTTATTTTTCTGGGCTCCAAAATCACTGCAGATGGTGATTGCAGCCATGAAAATAAAAGACGCTTACTCCTTGGAAGGAAAGTTATGACCAGCCTAGACAGCATATTAAAAAGCAGAGACATTACTTTGCCAACAAAGGTCCATCTAGTCAAGGCTATGGTTTTTCCAGTGGTCGTGTATGGATGTGAGAGTTAGACTGTGAAGAGGGCTGAGCGCCAAAGAGTTGATGCTTTTGAACTGTAATGTTGGAGAAGACTCTTGAGAGTCCCTTGGACTGCAAGGGGATCCAGCCAGTCCATCCTAAAGGAGATCAGTCCTGGGTGTTCATTGGAAGGACTGATGTTGAAGCTGAAACTCCAATATTTTGGCCACCTGATGCGAAGAACTGACTCATTTGAAAAAACTGTGATGCTGGGAAAGATTGAGGGCAGGAGGAGAAGGGGACGACAGAGGATGAGATGGTTGGATGGCATCATCATCAACTCGATGAACGTGGGTTTGGGTAGACTCCGGGAGCTGGTGGTGGACAGGGAGGCCTGGCATGCTGAGGTTCATCGGGTTGTAAAGAGTCGGACATGACTGAGCAACTGAACTGAGCTGAACTGAAGTACACGTTTGAATATAGGTATCGTAAGCTATTTAACTAGCCTCCTCTGATGAACATCGGGTTGTATTTAAGTCTTGCAAAAAATAAAGGTATAATAAATTTCCTTTTGCACTCATCTTTAAGTACTTAATGCCCTGATCAGCTTAGCACAAACAATTAGAAGGGGGAATTGTTGGGTTGTGAGATATGTATGTCTAGCTTTTTGATACAAATTGCCAGTATATCCACCCAAAAAAAAGGGGTACTAATTTACCAACTCAATGACAATTCATGAGCGTTAGTAGGATATTATATCTCCTTATTGTTGTTTAAATTTCTTTCATTACAAGTGTCCATTAAAATGCAGTTGGACTCTCTAAGGCCTGAAAAAAGTTTTTTCATGCCACCAATATTTGCCTGCAGAATAACCCATAGAATAGTTACTTCTGCCAGGTTGTCCCAGTTTTTCAACATTATCGTGTCCAAAAAAACAGTTTAGAGAGTATCTGATATGGCTGTATGTCAATGATTGAATACTTCATTACTAGAATTAACAGCACAGTGTTGTTTTTATTTCACAGTCTTTTTTAGATTTGCAAATGTATGCCTCTTGCTCCCATTTGAATTCTTCTCCCTCTATACCCTCTCTTGTGTGGACCTTGTCCCCTTATTTTTTCTCTCCTTCCCACGATTGTCAGTTTCCTAAATGTTTGCAGCACTAGAAAGTGAAAGTATTGGAATCTTTTGTCAATTCATACATTTTCTGCTTTAACAAAAGAAGCCTGGCAAGAGATTTTATTTCCACTTTTGTCTTCATTAGCAGTACTCCATTGCCCTTCTTTGAATTCTGTCTTAATTTTTTGTTCCCATTAAGTTTTAGTACAAGACCTACTCCTTGACCTTTAGCTACTCAGAAAGAAGTGCTTTTCTTCAAGCAAGGAGGCACTTAGAACTTTCTTAGTATTTGTGATCTCCAGTTTCGCAAGAGATGTGTAGTTTCTTTATGCTTTTAACTTTGTCCTCCTTGTCCTTTTCCTTACCCTCTCTCAGTTCCTCTTCAAATGAAAATGTTTTATTGACCAAAGGATATGATTTTTTAAGAGGATCTGTTGGTTTTCAAAAAGTAACAGCAACTGCAAAATTAATCGACATCCATCTTAAGGAAGTGGGAGGAATTTCCAAATATTCAGGTAGAATTCCTAAATGTTTGCTGTGTTCTCCTGCTCTAATTTGTTGGTGTCTGCCATAACTATTCCTGAGGCATTGTGCAAACAGATGGCATAGATGCAGCTGGAAGTTCATGGGTCCTTGTCTTCCAGAGGAGGTCTGGCTCTTTGGGTGGTCCAGCACACCATTATTACTAATCTACTTTTCTAGATTACCTCCACAGAACCTTGAAGGATAAAGGATTTCAATGAATGTAGAAAAGACTTTGAACTTTCTTTTAATTTATGTATGGTGACAGAAACTACTTTTATAGGCTAACGTTTGGAAGTATTGATGTAACCTAATTTGCCTTTGGTATGAAAAAATAGAAAGAGCATTGGATTTGGAGTTAAACCAACCTAAGATTGAGTTCTGGTTGTATTGCTTTACTTGTCATATGTCCCTGTCTCTCAGGGAATGTAGAGTTAAATGGGAAAGCAGACAAGAAAAAATTTTCCCAGAAAAAAAACACAAACTGTTTTAACAAGAAACTTGCACATGGGTGTATGTGCAAAGAGCTCTTAAAGTGTCCAGTAGAGACAGAAAAGCCTTTCCAGAGGACTTAGCATGTGAACTGAGACTTGAGTTTATGAAGCTGGGTGGGAATGGAGAATATTAATACCTATCCAACTACTTACAGGGTTTCATGAAAAGTAAAGAAATAATGTTTATAAATAAGTGCTTGTAAACTTTATAGCCCCCCAAAGATTATTACTGTTATTAATTTTTCTTAATGTTAACTTAAAATAATTTGAGTGAGATCTTTTAAGGGAAGCCAAAATAAGAGAATTTCTCTTCTTCACTTTAAAAATCTGACAGTCATTTTGGTTTCTTGATTTAACTAGGAAATGTTGGTAGTTGATTTCAGAACATTCACTTGTAAGATTTGCCTCAATGGCTGTTGAGATAAGAAGGCCTACACTAAATATTTTTATAATAGCTTCTTTGAAGACCTATGACTCAGGGTTGATTCTAGACAGGTTCAGGAGTGTTATCTATGTAGAAGAAAAAGATTTACACACCCACTAAGATGACTAAAATAAAAGAGACATTCATAAATATTGGTAAGAATGTAGAGAAACTGGAACCTTCATTGATTGCTGGTAGGATTGTAATGTGGCGCAACCACTTTAGAAAACAGTTTGATAGTTCCTCAAAAAGTTAAACATCACCTTATGATCCAAATTTCACTTCTAAATATATGCCCTAGAGGAATTAGAGCTTATGTCCATGTCAAAACTTACACACAAAAGTCCATAGCAGTATTATTTATAATAGCTAAAAAGGGGAAACAGCCATCAAAGATGAAAGGCTAAACAAAATGTACTGTGTCCATACAATGGAATATTCTTTGGTCATGAAAAGTAATTAATTACTGGTACATGCTTCAGTGTGGATGAACCTTCAAAGCATTATGCTAAGTGAAAGAAGCCAGTCACAAAAGAATATATATGTTTGATTGCATTTGTGTGAAATATCCAGAATAAGCAAATCAATGAAGACAGAAAGTAGATTAGTGGTTGCCAGGGGCTAGAAGGAGGAGAGAATGGCAAGGGTAGAGGGTGACTGTTAATGGATATGGGTTTTTTGGGGGGGCTGATAAGTATGTTCTAAAATTAGATAGTGATGTTGGAAGGAGAAGGAAGGAAAAAGGAAACCACCCTACAGAGATATGGATCTGAGGTTATTTTTCCAGCCTCATTTCCCAAGATCCAAAAGTAGTTGATGGATGGGATATTACTTGTATAATTCTTCATACAAAACCAGGAAATCCGTTAAACCACTTATCTTTAAATTCTGATTGTGAAACACCAAGAATATATGTGAAATTTACTTGCACACACACACACAAATAGAAGAGTTAGGGTTCCTACATTTTGAGAGGCCGGAGTGAATTTTTCAGACGTTATTGAGACAAACGAAGCCTATTTCAATAGAAAGTGCTGCTGTGCCACCCACTGCCCCATTCCCCTGCCCTTCTACTGGTTGTATCCAGAAAGCCATTTTCATCAGAAGATCTGGCAGATGAAGGATTTGCTGCCTAGTTGCCTTTTGGATGTTTCTGGGTGAAAAATCCTAAGGGAGCCTGGGGACTGCATGCTGATCCAGCCGCTCACGTCATGTGTCTATTTAAACATTTAATTTGGGGAGAAAGCCAGAGGAATGAACTTAATATAACTCTGTGTTGTTTTTCTTTCTGGGAAGGAGAGCAGTTTGTGAAGAAAATCGGTGGTATTTTTGCCTTCAAGGTGAAAGATGGCCCTGGGGGTAAAGAAGCCACTGGGTGGTGGACGTGACGACCAAAAGGATCAGTGCTCCCTTACTCAGGTCAGTGCAGTAATGACTTCATTGATAGGAGCACTGACAAGTTCACAGAGGAAATGGGGGCCTGCCTTGGTGTCCCCAGAGGGCTGGCTTTAGAGTTATAGAACCTTGTCAAAGAACTGGGGAATCTTTGGGAATAGGACTAGGTCCCAGCTGCTTCTTCCCAAAGATTGAGAGGCTCCATCACTGTGGCTAGCCTTATGCTTTGGAATTACACAGACTTGGGTTTAGAGTCCTGGTCCTGTCACTCACAGATTTTGGCCTTAAAAATTATTTCCCTTCTCTGAGCTTTGTTTTTTACATTTGTAAATGGAAATAATAAATGGTACCTATTTCATAGGATTCATCTGTAGATTAAGAGAAATAAGGATCTCCTAACTAACCTGTGAAGTGCATGGTTCAGTGTATGGCTATATGTCCTCAGAAGACCTAACTGTACCCACTGTCTCCACTTCATCTCATCCCAGGCTTTCTTGAACCTACTCCAGTCAGCTTTTGTCAGCTCATCATTATCCCATAACTGTTCTTGTCAAGGTCACAAGTAATCACTGTGCTGCTAACTTCAGTGGTTAATTCCCAGCCCTTATAATATTACTCTTCTAGGCTTTCTTCCTACCTATTGGCTGTTCCTTCTTGGCCTCTCTTCCCATTTTTTTTTTTCTCTTCTCTAAGTATGTAAATATTGGTGTGCTCTATGGCTCAGTTCTGTCTATATTCACTCCTTGGGGCTCTCATCTAATTTCATGCTTTTCAAACCATGTCTACACTGATGACTCCTTCGTATCTTCAGTGTGAACTCAAACACTGAACTCCAGGCATATATTCAGCTGCTTAATGAATGAGTTTACCTGTATACTTAATAGGTTTCTCAAAGCTAATATGTCTGAAACCAAACTGTTGCTCTTCCTCCCACTCCGCTTTAATTGTGTTCTCCTTCCACTGTCTTCTCCATGTTGGTAAATTGCTCTTCTGTCTTACCAGTTCCTCAGTCTAAAATCCTTGAGGTCATGCTTGGCTCTTCTTCTTTTTGTTTTTTGAAATTGAAGTATAGTTGATTCACAATGTTGTGCCAATCTCTGCTATATAGCAAAGTGACTCATTTTACACATATACACCTTTGAATGTTCTTTTCCATTACAGTTTATCCCAGAGATTGGATGTTATTCTCTGTGCTATACAGTTGGACCTTGTTGGTTATCTATTCTAAATGTAATAGTTTACATCTGTGTTGACCTTTCTTTTTCTCACACTCCACAGTCTAATCCACCAGCAAATTCTTTCCTCTGCTACTGCCACTTTGGTCCTCCATCATTTTTGCCTGATCTCCATTTCTAACTTTGCCCCCTATAGGTTCTTCTTCACACACACCAGCTGGAGCGATCATTTAAAAACTCGGATTCTCACCCTTCTCGGCTCAAAACAATTCAGTGACTTTCAGCTCACAGAGTTGAAGTTAGAGTTCTTACTATCACGCTACATAATTGACCCTAGTCTTCTCTTTCTTACTACCTCTTCCTCACTTTGCTCCAGTCACACTGTCCTCCTTGCTATTGCTTGAACATGGGGTGTTCCCAGTTCAGGAGCTTTCTACTGCCTGGGATTATCATCCCTCAGATATCCTCATGGCTGTCCTTTTATTTCCTTTGGATTTTTGCCCAAATGTCACCTCAGTGAGACTTTCCCCGGCCACACTTCTAAATCACACCTCATTACCATTCCCTGTTGTCCTTTTCTGACATATTTGTCTTTTTAGCACTTACCTCCATCTGATATACCATATCTTATCTATTTGCTTTTTGTCTATCCCCCACTAGAGTTGTAAACTGCATGAATGCAGAACATTTGCCTCTTAGGTTCACTGCTGTATTCACAGTACCTAGAATAATACCTGATACCTGGTAGGCCTTCAATAAAATAGATAATAAAAATGAACAGCAGAATGAATGAGTGATGCTTAGGAAGCATTCAGTAAATGGTAGCTATATTGTGTGCTATGTTTCTGTTCTTGGAGAGAGCCTGTTACAGTTAAGAGATGTGAGGGATAAGAACTAGCTTTTTAGAGGGCTACACTATGAACTTTGAAAGTGATTTGGTATATAATCTATCCATTAAAACTTTTCGAGCAGAAAAGAAAAGTCAGAACTGCATTTTAGAGGATGCAGTTGCTGCATTAGACCTGATGAATTAGAAAGGAAGAAATCAGAGGCAGAGAGAGCAATTAGGAGGATGGAAGATACCACCATCTAAGTTAAGTAAAAGGATAGCCCAAGTGTTGGCAGTGAGAAAAAAGGACGTTGTTACATGGCAGTTGCCAGGAGTGTTTGGAGTGAAATTGATGCTACCTGGAAGCTATAAAGTAGGAGGTCTGTCAAAGATGGTAGGGTTCATTGGTGGTGGTGGTTTAGACCCCATGAACCATATCCCACCAGGCTCCTCTGTACATGGGATCTCCCAAGCAAGAATACTGGAGTGGGTTGCCATTTCCTTCTCCAGGGGATATTCCTGACCCAGGGATGGAACCCGGGTCTCCCGCATTGCAGGTAGTCTTCTGCATTTCAGACAGATTTTTTACCGAGTGAACCCCCAGGGAAGCTCAGAGTTCATTACCACAACATAATTGAAGAAGGTCCCGGAGGAGAGGATGACATCACAAACACAGGTGGAGGGAGGGTTAGCCTTAGCAAGGAGGGAGGGATACTTCTTTCTTTGAGAGGGTAGATAAATACTCAGGGGCATTTTGAGGTACAAAGGAGGTTGAAAGAGTTCTTAAACTCGAGTTCAGAGCTTGGAGAAAATATTAAGAGCAGTGTTATGTGCACTGTTGAATAAGGAATTAATTAGAAAAAAATAAGGAATTAACTAGAGAGAATGAAGGAAAAGCTGAGCGGCAGTGAGGGCACCTGGTGTGGGCAGCATTTTTTTTTTCTCAAAATGAGTGGGCAGAAAAATAATTATGCTTGCATTCTATGAGCTTCCATCTAACATAATGTAGGAAGGAAAACTAATGTTTCATCTAGATTTTAGCTTCAAGAACTAACAAGAACTTTGGGGAAATAATGCCGAGTTTTTAAATGACTGACATTTAATGGTTACTTCAGGATTATAAATTGATATGTCTAGACAGATGTAGTTTTTAGAGAAAATTTTTCTTATTTTCTTATTAGTGTTTGTTTGTTTTGAAAGGTTATATGCTTATGGAAACATACTAAAAATTTCAGAAAAACCATGTTCTCTGTATATGGACTCTGGCAGTGAACTCTCCCCACTTTAGGTGCCCCATCCCAAACCTGCAGGAATTTTACTCTGAATTTCTGCTGAAACTGATACTTGTTGGCAGCCGGGAGTGGTGTTGAAATATGGACTTACCAGTAAAAGCTGCCACGGGAAATTGCCAGCTCTTTTCACATCATCCAACAAATGACCATTTGTTAGAGATCAGCTATGTTAAAGCATTAATAACCTGTCCTAGTTTGAACTGACATCTGAAAGAGAATTGTTAATTCTTTTGACATGTACATACTGTTGAGAGGTTTACTTTCTGCAAACATAGTAAGATTTGCTTAAATGTATTTCACTTGCCTATATTCTAAGAGTTTGGTAATGATACAGATGGTTGTATCAAGGACTTTTAGATTTTGTACATTTTCCATACTCTTCTTGCTGCCTGGGTGCTTCTCTATCAGTTCCGCCCCTCCCTCCTCTCCTTTGAAACAATTCACATTGCATGTCTCCAGGAAGCCAACATTGATTAATTTAACATGACATATTATTCTTTCATTCCTACAGTCTGCCCCCTCAGCACCTACTTGCGTTCTCAACCCTGCCCCTTTGTGGGGAACATGATATAGAGAGCCTCAGAGTCTCCCATCCCCAAGGTACAGGAGAAAGAGCATAGTCTTTGGAGATACCCAAACCTGGGTTCAGACCTTGGCTTTGTCACTTATTAGATATAAACTTTTCCTGAGTCCAATTGTCTCACCTACAAAATGGTGAGAATACTGTCTGTCTGTGGAGCAGTTGTGGGGATTAAATGAGATAAGGTATGTAAAGCCCCTAGCATAGTAAGTGCTCAGTAAATCATTACTTCCTTCCCAACCTATAAATTAAACACTAATTTTGCTTAAATGCATTGGAATTGCCTGTGATTCTTTAAAAGGACATAGGGAGCTGAGGAAGCATCTGGGATGCATCAGATGCTGATGAATTGGTGAAGGCCCAGTGAAAACTGAGCTGTTGAATGTTTGTATTTTTCCTGTAACAAGAGGAGCCATATAACTTAGGAGCTGGGAGTGTAGGCTTTGGCAGCAGGAATCTGCTTCCCTACCTAGCTCAGCCACTTACTAGCTGTGTGACCTTGAGCAAGTTGTTTGACCTCACTTACCCTTATAGGGTTATTATTAAGATCAAATGAGTCCAAGTATGTGAAGTTCTCAGCATAGTAAGAGCTCCGTAAGTGCTGGTATAGTAACAGCAGCAGCAACACTTTATTTCCTAAAGTCACTAGGAGTTCTTTCTTGGAATATTAAAATCTAATCCAACTGTAAATCAAGTCCAGCTATCTCAATTTGCTAGCTTTTTTTTTTTTTTTCCTCCTCCCTGCTCTTTGATGTTATATATCTACCAGGGAACTGGTTTTTCCAGACTGGAAATACTTGAATTTTTAAGACTTCAGACCTTTTTTTCAAGTAATAAGAGAAAATTTAGATAGAGGCAGAGATGGAATGACCATTGAGACACAGTCTTTTTAGGGGTTATTTCTGCGTCCTAAGATGTAAAAGAAAAATGTTTAGTTTTGAATCATGTTTTAGTTACTTAATAAAAGGACATGCTATGCTTTAATAGTTTGCCCCCATCCCAGTCTGTTTGTACTGCTGTTTGAACATACCACACCTGGGTGACTCAAAAACAACAGGAATTTATTTGTCATAGTTCTGGGGACTGGAAACCCAAGATCAAGGCATCAGCATGGTCACCTTTTTTGAGTATTCTCTGCCTGGTTCATAGCCAGTGCTTTCTTGCTGTGGACCCACATCATGGAAGGGCTCAGGGTCTCTCGGGAGCTTCTCTATAAGGCATAAATCCCATTCATAAAGGCTCTACCCTTATGACACCCGAAGGCCCTCCCTGCTAATACTATCACATTGTTGTTGTTCAGTCACTAAGTTGTGTCTGATTCTTTGTTACCCCATGGACTGCAGCATGCCAGGCCTCCCTGTCTCCTGGAGTTTACCCAAGTTCATGTTCATTGAATCCATGGTGCTATCTAACCATCTCATCTTCTGCCACTCTCTTCTACTTTTGCTTTCAATCTTTCCCAGAGTCTTTTCCAGTGAGTCGGCTCTTTGCATCAGGTGGCCAAAAGTACTGTAGCTTCAGATTCAGCTTGAGTCCTTCCTGTGAATATTCAGAGTTGATTTCCTTCCAGATTGACTGGTTTGATCTCCTTGCTGTCCAAGGGACTCTCAAAATTCTTCTCCAGCATCACAATTTGAAAGCATCCATTCTTGGCTCTCAGCCTTCTTTATGGTTCAACACTCACATCTGTACATCACCATAGCTTTGACTATACGGACCTTTGTTGGCAAAGTGATATGTTTTAATATGCTGTCTAGGTTTGTCATAGTTTTCCTTCCATGAAGCAAATGTCTTCTAATTTCATGGCTGCAGTCACCATCCACAGTGATTTTGGAGCCCAAGAAGAAAAAAATTTGTCACAGCTTCCACTTTTTCCCATTCTATTTGCCATAAAGTGATGGGACTGGATATCATGAACTTCATTTTTTGAATGTTGAGTTTTAAGCCAGCTTTTTCACTTTCTTTCACACTCATCAGGTGACTCTTTAGTTCCTCTTTACTTTCTACCATTGGGGTGGTATCATCTGCATATCTGAGGTAGCTGCTATTTCTCCCAACAATTTTAATTTCAGTTTGTGCATCCAGTCCAGCATTTTGCATGATGTACTCTGCATATAAGTTAAATAAACAGGGTGACAGTATACAGCCTTATTGTACTCCTTTCCCAATTTTGATGCAGTCAGTTGTTACAGATAAGGTTCTAACTATTATTTTTGGCCCACATACGGGTTTCTCAGGAGACAGGTAAGATGGTCTGGTATTCCCATCTCTTTAAGAAATTTCCACCGTTTGTTGTGATCTACAGTCAAAGGCTTTCACGTAGTCAATGAAACAGAAGCAGATGTTTTTTGTGAAATTCCCTTGCTGTCTCTATGATCCAACAAATGTTGGCAATTTGGTCTCTGGTTCTTCTGCCTTTTCTAAACTCAGCTTATACATCTGGAAGTTCTCGATTCAAATACTTGTGAACCTTACCTTGAAGGATTTTGAGCGTAACCTTCTAGCATGGGAAGTTAGTGCAATTGTCCAGTAGCTGGGACATTCTTTAGCACTGCCCTTGTTTGGAATTGGGATATAAACTAATCTTTTCCAGTCCTTTGGCCACTGCTGGGTTTTCCAAATTTGCTGACATCTTGAGTATAACACTTTAACATCATCCTTTAAGATTTGAAATAGCTCAGCTGGAATTCCATCCTCCACTAAATTTGTTGGTAGTAATGCTTCCTAAGGCCCACTTGGCTTCACACTCCTGGATGTCAGGCTCTAGGTGAGTGACCACACCATTATGGTTATATGAGTCATTAAGACCTTTTTTGTACTCTTGCCACCTCTTCTTAATTTCTTCTGCATCTGTTGTGTCCTTACTGTTTCTGTCCTTTATCGTGCCGTCCTTGCATGACATGTTCCTTTGATATCTCCAATTTTCTTGAAGAGAGCCCTAGTCTTACCCATTGTATGGTTTTCCTCCATTTCTTTGCATTGTTTATTGAAGAAGACCTTCTTATCTCTTCTTACTTTTCTCTGGATCTCTCCATTCACTTGGTTATATCTTTCCCTTCCTCCTTTGCCTTTTGCTTCTCTTCTTTCCTCAGCTATTTGTAAAGCCTCCTCAGACAACCACTTTACTTTCTTGCATCTCTTTGACTTAGGGATGGTTTTGGTCACCACCTCCTGTACAATGTTATGAAACTCTTTCCATAGTTCTCCAGACACTTTGTCTCCCAGATCTAATCCCTTGATTCTTTTTATCACCTCCATTGTATAACCATAAGGGATTTGATTTAGGTCATACCTGAGTGGCTTAGTGGTTTTTCCCACTTTTTAAAAGTTAAGCCTGAATTTTGCTATAAGGAGCTAATGATCTGAGCCACAGTCATCTCCAGGTCTTGTTTTTGCTGACTGTATAGAGCTTCTCCATCTTTAGCTGCAAAAAGAGCAATCAATCTGATTTTGGTTAGGGCATAGGCTTGGGTTACTGTGATGTTGAATGGCTTTCTTTGGAAATAAACCAAGATCATTCTGCTGTTTTTGAGATTGCACCCGTGTGTCCCATTTCAGACTCTTTTGTTGGTTATGAGGGCTACTCCATTTCTTCTAAGGGATCCTTGCCCACAGTGAAAGAAAAGAAAGAAAGAAAGTCTTAGTCATGTCTGGTTCTTTGTGACCCCATGGACTGTAGCCTGCCAGGCTTCTCTGTCCATGGAATTCTCCAAGCAAAAAAACTGGAGTGGGTTGCCATTTCCTTCTCCAGGGGATCTTCCTGACCCAGGGATCAAACCCAGGTCTCTTGCATTGCAGGCAGTTTCTTTACCATCTGAGCTACCAGGAGTAGATATAATGGTCATCTAAGTTAAATTGGCCTAAAAACGGACTCCAGTCCATTTTAGTTCACTGATTCCTGAGATGTCAATGTTTACTCTTTCCATCTCCTGTCTGACTACTTCCAATTTACCTTGATTCATGGACCTAACATTCCAGGTTCCTATGCAATATTTTTCTTTACAGCATCGGATTTTACTTTCACCACTAGACATATCCACAACTGAGCATCTTTTCCACTTTGGCCCAGCTGCTTCATTCTTTCTGGAGCTGTTAGTAATTGCCCTCCACTCTTCCGCAGTAGCATATTGGACACCTATCCTCGGGGGAAGGGGGGAGCTCATCTTCTGATGTAATATCTTTTTCTTTTTCTTTTTATTGTTCATGAGGTTCTCCTGGCAAGAGTGGTTTGGCATTCCTTCCTCCAGTGGACCACGTTTTGTCAGATCTATGATCCATCTGTCTTGGGTGGCCCTGCCTGGCATGGCTCATAACTCCATTGAGTTATGCAAGACCTTCACCTCAACAAGGCATTGATCCATGAAGGGGACTATCACACTAGGTATTAGAATTTCAAAATAAGAGTTTTGGGGTATACAAGCATTCAGACCATATATGGCAAGTCCTATCTTTTTTTTTTTTTAATTAAGGCACAGATTAACTATTGTGCCATGATTTGATATTATTACAATTATTAGTAGTAATACTATTAGAGTATTATTTTTATATAGATTACCCAAAGAACTGACTGCTGAAAATTCTGATTTCTTGGTGAAAATTTCCTTTTGCATTTGAAACTTCTTTTTTGTCCAAGGAAGAAATGGCTGGTTTAGCAATGAGAGTCTTTGTGGTATGGCCTTTTTTCTTTGATTATACTATTAAAATTGATATTTTTAAAACTTTGTTTTTATATAAGTAATATATACTCAAGTGTAAACAAATGAAAAATTACTCTCCTATAATCCCACCCGTCTGTATCATGACTTCACAAATGATGGCCTATGTGCCAGATTCATCCCACCACCTGTTTTTTTTAATTTTGTTTTGTGTAAAAATTTTCTGAAGTTTAGCCCATAAGGAAGGGTATAAATCTGAGTGTTTAGCCTGATAAATGTTAACAAATGAATATATCTCCCAGCTCAAGATGCAGAATGTTGCCAGCACTCTAGAAACCTCCTCACACCACCTCCCATTACTGCTGCTGCTGCTGCTAAGTCGCTTCAGTCGTGTCCAACTCTGTGCGACCCCACAGACGGCAGCCCACCAGGCTCCCCCGTCCCTGGGATTCTCCAGGCAAGAACACTGGA
Source organism: Oryx dammah (assembly GCF_014754425.2). Taxonomy (NCBI): domain Eukaryota; kingdom Metazoa; phylum Chordata; class Mammalia; order Artiodactyla; family Bovidae; genus Oryx; species Oryx dammah. Next base: position 91,032,104 of record NW_024070212.1, on the reverse strand, counting down.
GCGGGTTGCCATTTCCTTCTCCAATGCATGAAAGTGAAACGTGAAAGTGCAGTCGCTCAGTCGTGTCCGACTCTTAGCAACCCCATGGACTGCAGCCCACCAGGCTCCTCTATCCATGGGATTTTCCAGGCAAGAGTACTGGAGTGGGGTGCCATTGGCTTCTCTGACCTCCCATTACTATTCACTCCCAAAAGGAAACACTATTCCAAATTCTACTACCATTGGTTGATTTTATTTTAGAAATTCATATAGATGGAGCCATGCAATATTTACTGTTTGAGGTGTGGCTTCTTTTGCTCATCATTGTAAGATTCATTATCTTTTTGCATGTAGCATTAGTTTATTTTTACTATGTGAATGCACCAGAATTTATTTATTCAGTTAATGGTTGATATATCTTTGCAGTGTTTCCATTATGGGGCCTTATAAATAATGCTGCTGTGAACTTTCTCTTATGCGTCCGTTAGTAGACGTACATACTTATCTCCATTTGTTATATAACCTGGAGTAGAAATACTAAGGGCTTCCCTCATAGCTCAGTTGGTAAAGAATCTGCCTGCAATACAGGAGACCTGGGTTTGATTCCTGGGTCAGGAAGATCACGTGGAGAAGGAACTGGCAACCACTCCAGTTTTCTTGCCTAGAGAATCCCCATGGACTGAGGAGGCTGGCAGGCTACAGTCCATGGGGTTGCAAGAGTTGGACATGACTTAGTGACTAAACCACCACCACCACCACCAGAAATACTAAGTCATGAGCTACCATATAGCCAGGTTTTTGATATGGATATACTATTTACATTCTCCTCCATAATATATGAGAGTTTCATTTGTTCTATATTTTTGACAGTACTTGGTAATGTCATTTTTTTGGTTTGTTTTTAACTCAGGTACACTGAGGAATTATTTATATACAATAGACTCTACCTTTGTAGGAGGTATAATTATATGAATTCAGACAAATGCATACAGTATTATAGTCAGTACCAAAAATCAAGATACAGAAGATTTCCAAAAAATATCCTTGCGTCCTTTTGTTCTCAGTCCCCTACTCTCACCTTAGGTGCTGGCAACCACTGAGCTGATTTCTGTCCCTATAGTTTCACTTTTCCCAGGATGTCATAAGCTTCCAATGGAATCATACTCTTTGTGCCTTTTTGAGCCTGCTTCTTTCATGTATTATCAATAGTTTCTTCCTTTTTGTTGCTAACTAGTTTATCCACTCACCAGCTGGAGTATATTTAGTTTTTTTTCCCAGGTTTTGGCAATTTGAGGAAAGCCCCTAATGAACATTCACGAATAGGTGTGGGTTTATATTTTCATTTCTCTTGGGTAAACACCTATGAATGGCATGTGTGTGTTTAGCTTTCTAAGAAACTTCCAGACTGTTTTCTAAGGTGATTGTATCATTTTAAAGTCCTTCCAGCATTGTGTTGACTTTTCAACTGCTCATCCTCACCAGCACTGGGTATTATATTTCTGAAGCCATTCATGGTAGTAGGTATGTTGTATCTCATCTATACTTTCAACTTGCATTTTCCTGATGACTAATGGAATTGAACACCATTTCATGTGCTTTTTTTGGCTATTTGGAGATCTTTTATATGTGCCTGTTTGCTTGCCCATTTTTTGTAGTGGACTATCCAGCCTTTTCTAATTGAGTGATAGGAGTTTTTTTATATTTTCTGGCTACAAGTTCTTTGTTAGATATATAAGTGGCAAATATCTTCTTGCTCTTGGTCTGCTACTGTTTTGAAAATAGTTTTATTGGAATATGGCTGCATGCATTTGTTTATGTATTTTCTATAGCTGTTCTTGTGCTACAAGTACAGGGTGAGTCACTGCATTAGAGGTCTAGTAGTTTACAACACCTAAAATATTTAGTGTCTGATCATTTACAAGAAAGTTTGCTAAGCCCTGCTATAGATAGCTATTCATCGTCTATTACCACAAATTTAATGATTTAAAACAACACACACATTTATTACCTCACAGCTTCCATAGATAAATTGGCTGAGGACAGCTTAGCTGAGTTCTCTGCATAAGGTCTCGCAGGTTGCAGTCAGGGTGTTATCCAGGGCTGGACTGTCATCTGGAGACTTGGCTAGGAAAGGGGTTTATGTCCAAGCTCAATCATGTTGCTGCAAAAGTAACTTCCTTGGCTCTATGAGAATGATAGCTTAGTTTCTCTGGTTACAGGCCAGAGTCTGCCCTGAGCTCCTACAGGCCAGTACCCTGCCAGGCAGTCCTCTGCATATGCAGTGTGCAACTCACAGGATGAAGCTAGCTTGAAATCAAGGCCAGCAGGAGAGTGAGACAAAAGACACACCCTCAACTTTCTCACATTGTGCAGGCTAGAAGCAAGTCACAGGTCCTGACCACACTCTAGGGTAGGGGATTATCCGTTTAGCTCAGTCATACAGTCGTGTCCGACTATTTGCAATCCCATGGACTGCAGCATGCCAGGCTTCCCTGTGCATCACCAACTCCCAGAGCTTGCTCAAACACATGTCCATCGAATCAGTGATGTGATCCAACCATCTCATCCTCTGTCGTCCCCTTCTCCTCCTGCCTTCAACCTTTCCCAGCATCAGGGTCTTTTCTAAGGAGTCAGTTCTTTGCATCAGGTGGCTGAAGTATTGGAGTTTCAGCTTCAGCATGAGTCCCTCCAATCAACACCCAGGACTGATTTCCTTTAGGATGGACTGGTTGGATCTCCTTGCAGTCCAAGGGACTCCCAGGAGTCTTCTCCAACATCATAGTTCAAAAGCATCAGTTCTTCGTTGCTCAGCTTTCTTTATAGTCCAACTCTCACATCCATACATGACTACTGGAAAAACCATAACTTTGACTAGACAGACCTTTGTCAGCAAAGTAATGTCTCTGCTTTTTAATATGCTGTCTAGGTTTGTCATAGCTTTTCTTCCAAGGAGCAAATGTCTTTTAATTTCATGGCTGTAGTCACTATCTGTAGTGATTTTGGAACCCAAGAAAATAAAGTCTGTCACTATTTCCGTTGTTTCCCCATCTATTTGCCACGAAGTGATGAGACCAGAAGCCATGATCTTTGTTATTTGAATGTTGAATTTTAAGCCAGCTTTTTCACTGTCCTTCCTAGGGGAATATACAAAGGCATTAATGAATACCAGAAAGCAGCAATCACAGGGATCACCTTAGAGCCTGTGTGCCACAGTAGCTATTATTAATATATTGGTCTCCAAGTTTGCAAGTTGGAATCTACAAGTTTATAAGCTTCTTCCTATATATCTATCAGGGCTTCCCTGATAGCTCAGTTGGTAAAGAATCCACCTGCAATGCAGGAGACCCCAGTTCGATTCCTGGGTCAGGAAGATCCACTGGAGAAGGGATAGGCTACCCACTCCAGTATTCTTGGGCTTCCCTTGGGGCTCACCTGGTAAAGAATCCTCCTGCAATGTGGGAGACATGGGTTCTATCCCTGGGTTGGGAAGATCTCCTAGAGAAGGGAAAGGCTACCCACTCCAGTATTCTGGCCTGGAGAATTCCATGGACTGCATAGTCCATGGATTGCAAAGAGTCAGACATGACTGAATGACTTTCACTTTCACTTTATACATATATAATTGAATATCTGTTTTTAAATAAAACATGGGTTCATGCCTACAGTTTGTTTTGAAACTGGTTTATATAACAATCTCTTCAAGAGTTTCCCATCTCTTTAAGAATTCTTAAAGAGATGGGAATGCCAGACCACCTTACCTGCCTCCTGAGAAATCTGTATGCAGGTCAAGAAGCAATAGTTAGAACTGGACATGGAACAACAGACTGGTTCCAAATAGGGAAAGGAGTACGTCGAGGCAGTATATTGTCACCCTGCTTATTTAACTTATATGCAGAGTACATCATGAGAAATGCTGGCCTGGATGAAGCACAAGCTGGAATCAAGATTGCCGGGAGAAGTATCAATAACCTCAAATACACAGATGACACCACCCTTATGGCAAAAAGTGAAGAAGAACTAAACAGCTTCTTGATGAAAATGAAAGAGGAGAGTGAAAAAGCTGGCTTAAAATTCAGTATTCAGAAAACTAAGATTATGGCATCTGGTCCCATCATTTCATGGGAAATAGATGGGGAAACAACGGAAACAGTGACAGACTTTATTTTCTTGGGCTCCAAAATCACTACAGATGGTGACTACAGCCATGAAATTAAGACACTTGCTCCTTGGAAGGAAAGCTATGACCAGCCTAGACAGTATATTGAAAAGCAGAGACATTACTTTGCTGACAAAGGTCCATCTAGTGAAAGCTATGCTTTTTCCAGTAGTCATGTATGGATGTGAGAGTTGGACTATAAAGAAGGCTGAGCACTGAAGAATTGATGCTTTTGAACTGTGGTGTTGGAGAAGACTCTTGAGAGTCCCTTGGACTGCAAGGAGATCCAACCAGTCCATCCTAAAGGAAATCAGTCCTGAATATTCATTGGAAGGACTGATGCTGAAGCTGAAACTGCAATACTTTGGCCACCTGACGTGAAGAACTGACTAGAAAAGACCCTGATGCTGGGAAAGATTGAAGTCAGGAGAATAAGGGGACAACAGAAGATGAGAAGGCTGGACAGCATCACCGACTCAATGGACATGAGTTTGAGCAAGCTCCCAGAGCTGGTGATAGACAGGGAAGCCTGGCATGCTATAGTCCATGGGATTGCAAATAGTCAGACATGACTGAGCAACTGAACTGAACTGAACTATATAACAATATCATGAACTGTATAATGTGAATGTGTCTTTTCAGGTCGTGAAATGTAGATCCTTATCATCTAATGGCTGCATTGTACCCCTCTATATGAATATACCATGATTATTTAATGAATTCCCTCTTCTTAAATATTGCAGTTGCTAGTGATTTATGCCATATTTTAGCAACTGCTGTAGAGTGTATGTGAGTGCCCATGTGCCCACACTAACACTGGGTGTGATTCTATTATAGTCAGTGGCTTTTGATTAAAATATACACATGAAACTGAACACTCCCTTTTTCTTCTTCCTTCTGCACGTCTCCACTTTAGATAAGAAGGCTGACTGCACAATCACAATGACTCAGACTTACTGGCTCTGATGACTGGTAAAATGAATCCTCAGATGGTAAGTATGGCGGTACATATGTCCTTGTATTAGGTGGATTTTAACCTGTTTCACTTCATCACCTATTTCAGCCTCAACCCATAAAGTGTAAAGTGGTCAGACCCACAAAACTCAGTGTTCCCCAAATATTCACTTAATGCATGACAAATAGTTGTGGAGCTAGCCCTGCTGAAAATTCCCAGATGAATAAGAAATAGTTCACATGCTCTGGGCATCCACAGTTTGGTATGAGACAGGTCTGCAGAAGAATAAGTGCAACCAAATATCTGTGGTGCCTTGTCTGGCTTGTGGTTGGGGAGTATGGAAGAAGGAGAAGCCATATCTTCCTGGGCTGTCAGAGAAGGCTTCACAGAGGGAATAATGCTTGGCTTTGTCCTGGGGGTGGTCAGGAGTCATCAGTGCACAGATGGAGAGTAAGAGCCACCCAAATAGAAGAAAGGACTAGTGGTCACAGAGGCAAGACGTTTTACCTTTCGTATCTTTGCCTGTGCTCCTTTTTTGTCTGAGCTGTGATTTCCTTGACAAACTTCTTATCTTTTAAAATGACCTTAGGGGCTTCCCTGGTGGTCCAGTGGCTAAGACTGTGCTCCCAAGTAATGGGGCTTGTGTTCGATCCTTGGTCAGGGAACTAGATCTCACATGCTACAACTAAGAGTTTGCATTCTGCAATTAAAGACCCCTTATGCTGCAGGTAAGACTCAGCACAGCCAAATAAAATAAATGAATACTAATTTAACAAAACAGAATGAACTTAGTTGTTATGTTCAAAGACCTCCTACCACACTGTTGGGGAGCTATCATCAGTACCTCTTCTGGGCCGCTTACTGGACTGCTAGCCTAGCACTTGTCTCATTACACTAGTTGTGATATGCCTGTCTCTTCTGCCAGTAGAGTGTGCATGTCTCAAGGGAACCAACCACGTCTTGTTCATCTTTGTGTCTCCAGAACTTAGCATGATGCCTGGCATTTTTAAACTTTGACAATCACTGGATTAATTTGTATTTCTCTAAAATGTATTCATGGCTTGTATAGATTTTTCAGGCCCCCAGATTGTCAAGGGTCTTCTTATATTCTTCACTGGCACAATGTTGAGCAGACTTGCTATACGTTATCGTAAATAACACAGAGGAAGCTAAGATGCTGCTTCCCATTGTAGCCTTATTTTTTTGTTGTTGCCTCAGCCTTATTTGGGCTTCCCTGATGGCTCAGATGGTACAGAATCTGCCTATAATTTGGGAGACCCGGATTCAATCCCTGGGTCAGAAAGATCCCTGGAGAAGGGAACGGCTACCCACTCCAGTATTCTTTCCTGGAGAATCCCATGGACAGAGGAGCCTGGCAGGCTACAGTCCATGAGATCACAAGGAGTCAGACAGAACTGAAGAGACTAACACTTTCAGCCTTATTTGTTTTAGGTATTGTTCCTGTGGTGAACCCACTCAGTCGTATCCGACTCTTTGCAAACACATGGACACCAGGCTCCTCTGTCCATGGGATTTTCTAGGCAAGAGTACTGGAATGGGTTGCCATTTCTTTCTCCAGGGAATCTTCCCGACCCAGGGATCAAACTCAGGTCTCCCGTATTGTAGACAGGCGCTTTACCGTCTGAGCCACCAGGGTCCCCTCATAATTTTAAAGATTGGATAAAACAACTAAATCTGACTCCTACTTGTATTCCTTTTAAAAATGCTTATCCTAAGCAACTAAGCACATTTCAGCTGACGCATTGACAAGGGAGAGACTTGCATCTATGATGTTTCAGTCGAATAAATACCATGGACACTGACATTTGCACCCACTGCGCCCTCTTCAAAATCTGGACAGAACAGAGGCCACCAGTCCCAGAGCTGGCACGTCCCCCTTCCCACCCACTGCAGCTCAGCCACTGTGCACTCCATACACTTCCTTGGTAGCGTGGTCCGGCTTCACACTCAGCTGCCCTCGTTCTCTCAGTTTATCTGTTTACCACCCATTTGGAGAGTAAAGTGTCAGCTTACTTTTCCTGAACACCTGTTAGCACCCAGAGGAATTAAAGATAAAAATGGGAGACCTTTATGTTAATGTGCTAATGGTCTTCCCTTATGCTCAGAAGAGGATTTGACTGGAAACCGTTAAATGCAGTGGAAATTATAATTTATATGTTTGGCTACAGTTGAAGCAAAGCAATACGCTCTCTAGCAGAAAGCACATATGAAGAGCACCTTAGGGCCCAGATTTAAATGATTCTTTTGTTTGGAGTCTCTAAAAGGTGAAGACTCATTTTTCTCTGTCATCATTAGTAAATAAAATGTAATTTCTTCTTTTAATTAAGAAAAGGGAAATATGGTGAGTTTCTCTGGTAGGAACTACTGGTCCATATTTTTAAAAGACATATGTTAAATATATTGTGTTCTGAGACACTTGACCTTTAAGTCATCAGACAGAAGGCTGTGTGCCATATAGAAAGGAAATATTTAGTTTGTCCAGACAGAAAAGGGGGGAAAAAAAGGAATTAGTCACCCTCACCAGAAGGTGTAGAGAAAGCAGAGCTCTGCGCTTTCCTACTAGTGTGGCAGAAGAGCTCCTCACTTCTTAATATACTTGTTAGGAAGTGAAGGCTACCAGCAACTTTTCCTCTATTTTAAGAATTGAGTAAGAAGACTGAGATCATAGCAGAGAAATCATGCTATGTTCCCAATTTTGCTATTTCTTTAAAGTTTTCCTGGGATTTTGTTACATGATAAATTTAGCAAACATCATGTGATCTAATCCCAGGCAGTTGTTAAGTGGAACAAATTGTGGCTCTGCACTTGGGACTGGTTTGAGTCTCCTTATTGAGCCAAAGATTAACACAGGCACCTCAGCAGGCTGCCTGGCCTCCCCCTGTAGGGAATACATCTTTATCATGTAGACCAAAAAAGGGAGAAAAATGGTGACATTTCATTGCCTAGATGCATCTGTAATCGAATCCCAAGTTTCTAAGTGTGTTACACATGTGCTTTTCCTCCCTGCTGGCAGACCCACTGAATGTGTAATGTTTTTAAACAAAATCAGTCTAGTATGAACCCCCTCTGCCTAATATTTGAGGAAGACAGGTAATGGCAGACTCAATTTCTAAGAGAACAGATTTGGGGAAGCTATGTCTTTTGACTGCTCTGTGTAAAGCGTGACTTTTACAAATTTACCCTTGTGAGGAATCTGGTGCTAAATCTATTCCCGAAAGCCAAGTTTCATATTTTGAAGAAAGTTTAAGAGACTTGGATAAATAAATTATCTTGGGGCTGGACAGTCTAGAAATATTAACAATCTCAAAACAACAAATAATAAATTTTCTTTCTTCTTCCTCACGGGCCTTTTTTCAAGGCAAATTGAAAATCACTGGCAATGTGAGTCTGGCTATGAAATGACAAAGTCTCCAGCTTCAGCCGCAGGCAAAGCTAAGCTGTAAAGAACTCCCTTTGCCTACCTTTGAAAATCAAGTTGAGATATATAGATATACATATATTTCATTGTTAGAACTTAGATTGAAACTACATATTGGGAAATAGCATGAAATTTGTTTTTAAATGGGTGTGACCAATCTCATTTTTCCTAAACCTTGGGTGAATAGAACCTGATGGTTTACTACTGCTTTGCTGAATTGCATACAACTGTGCATTGCAAAGTTAATACGGTAATTATGGTTTGGGGTAAAATTGAATTTTAGAATAAAATTAGGAATAGCAAAATCCAAAAACTATGTAAACAAAAGCTCTCATTTTGGTTATAAAGTACATTTGAGGATTCTTGTGCTGAAGATTCAATTTAAGTTTTCTTTGGGAGAACTAGGGAAGAAACAGAACACCAGTAGCTGGCCATATTTAGTGTTGTGCACTTAATGGCCTCAACCTATTTCCCAGTGACAATTTTTTAAATTCTGTATTGGAATTTTAAAAAAATCTTTAAAATTTTGCATTTCATGCCATCAAAGCAGTATTTTCTTCCCATATTAAAGAAATATGATCAAAGTTTGGGAGTAAATATCTATTTTTAAATGAATTTCTTTCTTGAAAAAATTCAGTGTATTAGAATCATAAAATGCTGCTGTGAAAAATAATTGAAGAAATGAGTTTGCTTTGACATGCACAATTTTCAAAGTATACTCTTGTATTACTTTAATTAAATTTGTAAAACTCTCTTTTCTTTGTTATAATTTTCCTTTTCCATATGTTTAGTTTATAGCCACATTTATCTTCCTAGATTTTCTAATGCTAATGCTGTTTCTATAATTCAGTAAGATATGGGGTAAAATAATGCTTTCAGAAGAATATTTAATAGAAAATTGCTCTTCCTCATCTCCTTTTTTAAAAAATTGTGTATCTTCTTTTTGTTCAGAGTTCTCTAAATGATAGAGAGTAAGAGAAACATTGGGGATTTACAATCTGAGTTATCTAGACTACTATTTACTGCTGCTGCTGCTGCTAAGTCGCTTCAGTCGTGTCCAACTCTGTGTGACCCCATAGAGGGCAGCCCACCAGGCTCCCCCATCCCTGGGATTCTCCAGGCAAGAACACTGGAGTGGGTTGCCATTTCCTTCTCCAGTGCATTGAAGTGAAAAGTCAAAGTGAAGTCACTCAGTCATGTCCGACTCTTAGCGACCCCATGGACTGCAGCCCACCAGGCTCCTCTGTCCATGGGATTTTCCAGGCAAGAGTGCTGAAGTGGGGTGCCATTGCCTTCTCTGACTATTTACTGCTACTTTCCCCTAATCAGTCACTACTAGTTCTTGGTTAGGGACGTGCTGTGTTGTGGTGGAAAGGGACTTGACTAGGAGTCAGGAGTCTTGTTTCTCTTAGGCAAATAAGTAAAGTCTGACAGTTTCTAACCTGTTAAAATAGGGCATTTATGATGGTCCCTAAGGCTCCTCTGCTCTGATAATCCTGTGAGTCTACTCAGAGCCCAGCAGAACTGTTTAGGAGTTATTCAGGCCACGCCTTTCTGCTGTAACACAATTACTTTACCCAAAGATGGGTCAGAGACAAAAAGCTGGGTGGTTTCAGTTGTTTGTTTAGATGTGCAGCATCTCTACTAATCAGATCAGCACTGTGGATCCCATAGCCCTTGGCCATTTAACTTTGCATGTTCTGCAACAAGCAGAACAGTATCTGGGAATGGGGCAATATGGTAAGTTAAGCCAGTATAAGTTGATTTCAGGTTTCCCAGGTGGCTAGGCAGTAAAGAATTCACCTGCCAATGCCAGAGCTGCAGGAGATGCGGGTTCGATCCCCGGGCCAGGAAGATCCGCTGGAAGAGGAAATGGCAACCAACTCCAGTATTCTTGCCTGAAGAATCCCATGGACAGAGGAGCCTGGCGGGCTACAGTCCATGAGGTCTCAAAGACTCATACATGACTGAAAATTTGGACAGGAGCACAAGTTGATCTCAAGTCCTGAAAATGAATTCAGAACACAGACTTACTTCCTAATCATGTTGGCTTTTTATTCTGTGAAGAAAAAAATACTTCAAGAAAAAAGTTCCGACAAAATGTCTGATTTACTTGTAGTTTGGATCTGCTGCATTATTCTGCTTCCTGTTGTTCAGGATAATAGGAGATATTTGTTATAGGCTTTAGGATGAACCTGAAAAAAAAAAAATGAAAAGAAAGGCCAAAACTGGTTCTTGGAGTAGAGATGTATCTATATTTAAGTGCAATTTATATTATTAAAAAAACTAAGATCATGGCATCCAGTCCCATCACTTCACGGCAAATAGATGGGGAAACAATGGAAACAGTGACAGACTATTTTCTTGGGCTCCAAAATCACTGCAGATGGTGACTGCAGCCATGAAATTAAAAGACTCTTGCTCCTTGGAAGAAAAGCTATCACAAACCTAGACAGCATATTAAAAAGCAGAGACATCACTTTGCCAACAAATGTCTGTCTAGTCAAAGTTTTTCCAGTAGTCATGTATGGATATGAAAATTGGACCATAAAGAAAGCTGAGTGCCAAAGAATTGATGTTTTTGAATTGTGGTGTTGGAGAAGACTCTTGAGAGTCCTTTGGATTGTAAGGAGATTCAACCAGTCCATCCTAAAGAAAATCAGTCCTGAATATTCACTGGAAGGACTGATGCTGAAGCTGAAGCTCCAATAATTTGGCCACCTGATGCAAAGAGCTGACTTATTGGAAAAGACCCTGATGCTGGGAAAGATAGAGGGCAGGAGGAGAAGGGGACAACAGAGGATGAGATGGTTGGATGGCATCACCAACTTGATGGACATGAGTTTGAGCAAGCTCTGGGAGTTGGTGATGGACAGGGAACCTTGGCATGCTGCAGTCCATGGGGTCACAAAGAGTCAGACACAACTGAGCGACTGAAAGCCTGCATGCCCTAGAGCCCATGCTCTGCAACAAAAGAAGTCACAGCAATGAGAAGCCCGTGTACTGCAACTAGAAATTAGCCCCCGCTGGTCACCATTAGAGGAAAATGCCCAGGCAGCAGCAAAGACCCAGCACAGCCAAAAACTGAACTGAACTGAACTGATATTATAATAAAAAAGTACTTGATAAAAATGTAGTAACAGTTTAATTTCTAGAGAAGCATCATTGCTTGGAGGAGAGAGGTTAACTGGCCTGAGTTAAAACTAATGCCATTACTGGTTTCGTTACTTGAGCAAGTTGAGCTTCAGTTACCTGACTTAGAAAGTGGAGATACTAATATTGACCTCCTAGGATTATTGAGAATCTAGAGAGATAACACGTAAAGTACCTAAATGAACGTTAGCTATACATCCTCAGTTCAGTTCAGTTCAGTCCCTCAGTCATGTCCGACTCTTTGCGGCCCCATGAATCACAGCACGCCACGCCTCCCTGTCCATCACCATCTCCCGGAGTTCACTCAGACTCATGTCCATCAAGTCAGTGATGCCATCCAGCCATCTTATCCTCTTTCGTCCCCTTCTCCCAATCCCTCCCAGCATCAGAGTCTTTTCCAATGAGTCAACTCTTCGCATGAGGTGGCCAAAGTACTGGAGTTTCAGCTTTAGCATCATTCCTTCCAAAGATATCCCAGGGCTGATCTCCTTTAGAATGGACTGGTTGGATCTCCTTGCAGTCCAAGGGACCCTCAAGAGTCTTCTCCAACGCCACAGTTCAAAAGCATCAGTTCTTTGGTGCTCAGCTTTCTTCACAGTCCAACTCTCACATCCATACATGACCACAGGAAAAACCATAGCCTTGACTAGACAGACCTTAGTCGGCTCTAGATTAGTGATCACACCATCATGATTACCTGAGCCGTGAAGATCTTTTTTGTACAGTTAGCTATACATCCTAGCCATTCTTAATTCCCTTACTGTAACTGCAAGTTCTCTTTTTCTCCCCTCCTTTTGCCTGTGATGTGCAATATGATGCCTATAGTTTTTTTCTTTTTTAATAATTTTATTTATTTATTTTTGGCTGTGCTGGGTCTTTGCTGCTGCCTGGGCTTTCTCTCTAGTAGTGGTGAGTGGGGCTACTTTCTAGTTGCAGTACATGGGTTTCTCATTGCCGTGGCTTCTCTTATTGCAGAGCATGGGCTCTAGGGCATACAGCTTTCAGTAGTTATGGTGTGTGGGCTCAGTGGCTGTGGTTCACAAGCTCGAGGGCACAGACTCAGTAGTTGTGCATGGGCTTAGTTGCTCTGAGGCATGTGGGATCTTCCTGAACCAGGGATCTAACCATGTCTCCTGCATAGGCAGGTGGGCTCTTTAGCACTGAGTCACCAAGGAAAGTCACTGTAGTTTTTTTGAATCTTTTCTCATTTGTTCATTCACTGAACAAATCTATCTTGAGTGCCTACTGTCTATAGAGTACCATATTAAGGGTAATGCTAGGCACTGGAGATAGCAGTGAGCTCCTCCCCTAATAGTGCTTACAGCCTAGTGGGAGAGACAGTCAGTCAAAGAATCATTATTACAGACTGATGTATTTTTCAGGAGATGATCAGGGTGCTGTGATGTAGAGTCACAGTGAGGGGCCACCTTTGAGACAGTGGTTGAGGGAGACATCTCTGAAGAGGTAATATTTAAGCTGAGATCTACAGGGTGAGGAATGAACCATGCAAAGAACCATTCAGGAAAGGATGGAAGATGCTTGGCTTGTTCTAGACATTGCAAGAGGGCCAATGTGAGTGGACTATAGTGACCTGGAAGGACAGCTCCAAGATGATGTTAGATAGACACACAGGAGCCAGTTATACTGGCATTTGTTCATTAAGGTAAGCCATTTGTGTTTCATTCTTTGTGCGTTTGGAAGCTTTTGAAGGTGTAGCACTACATATATTTATTTCTCACTCACGCTATATATCTGCTTTGCCATCATATCTTGTCTAGAACCCAGTCCGATGGAGCAGCAGCTTCTGTCTGGAGCACTGGGATTGTCAGGACCAAGTATGTTAAACAGCTGAAGTACGTGTTGACTCTTAAAATTACCTATAAGTGATGCTTATCACTTTTGCTCCCATTTAATTGTCCAAATAATGTCACAGGCCTCCTAACTTCACAATCTTACCATGTGCCAGAAGAAGGGCATGGAGTTGAACTATTTCTGAAGGAACTGATGACCGTAACCCAAGGGCTCTCAGCAGGGGAATGAAATGATTTAAACTGTCACCGTACCTGCTGTGAGGAGAATGCACTGGGCTACTGGGTTGGAGAATGGAAAGTGGCAGAAGACAGTGTCCTGGACTGGGGTGTCAGTGGTGGAGGTGCTGGTAGACGTGCAAATGCAGGCAGAGGTCGAGCTGACGGAACTTGGTGACCAGATGCAGGGGGCAGAATGATTTCCAGTGACTGGCCAGGTGAATGGTGGGTCATGACTGGAATGACGAAGGGACAGCAGATTTTAGGAGAGTGGTTGAAATAATAAGCTCCAGTTTTGAACTTGTTGTTAACTTTGAGGTGCCTGGAAATATTTCTTGGTAGAGACACCAAGGAGGCAGCTGGATTTATGAGACTGGAGCTCAGAGGCGAGGTCAGCTTGTAGATGTACATTTGGAGGTCTTGAGCAGGGGGTGGTGTGTAAAGCCACAGGAATGGATGGTATTGCCTGGGAAGGGGAGAGAGATCAGGTGGAGGAGGAGGATCTGTCAAGGGGAATGAGAACGAGGGATTAAAGAGGTGGAGGAAAATTTCGCGGGAAGAGAGTATAGCCTAAAAGTGGCAATTGTCGACTGTGTCCTATGCAGGTCGATCAGGACGCTATCTAAAATGTGTCTGCTGGATTAAACTTGGCAACATGGAAGTCACTGGTGATTACTGCAAAATTAGTTTCAGTGCTAGATTAGAACTGGTTTCATAAAGAGCTATGAATAATAAGGACAAAAAGTTCCATTGGGTAGTGATATGTTTGGTTTCCAAGTGATTAATAAAGAGCAAGTGCATTAGCTAATACTCTTAGTTCTAGATTAGGTCATCTTGCACATGCTGCTTCCTGTGCCCACCCTCACCATTCTCTCCCTCTTGTCCCCCGCCTGATCCACTTGGCCAATTCCTTTTCATTCTTCTCGTGTCTTAGCTTTCCTGAAGTTGTCCCTCTTTGCCACACACACACAAACCCACAAAGCAAGCAAGCAAACAGAAAAACTCCCAGGGCTGTAATCATTCCTTTGTAGTAATTTGTTTCCCACTGAACAGAGAGTTACTTAAGGGCAGAGACTGCATTTCATATATCCATTTGACACTTCAGCACAAAGTCTTGGCTTACTGTCATAAAGCGAATGAATGAGATAAGCTGAATAACAATTTTATATTCACAGGGGGCATTTTTGAAGATAAGAACCTCATCATAGAAGTGCATTCTCTATGACAATGACCTTCCGCTGTCCCGATGATGACAGAGAACATTAAAAATTCTTCAGCCGGACTTATCCGGCTCTTTCTTTGAAGATACTTCTAGCTTCTCAGGATAGCCTTTCAATTTAAGATTGAAGCAGCCTGAAGTAATCAGAAAAGTCAGTTTATCTGTAGTTTTAGTACATGTTTATAAAACAAAGTGGCTCAGTGGGTTCTGTGTACATTGAAATCTTAAGTCTTGTTGCCATACCTGTTCAGATGAATTCAAGATCTCAGATTTCTGTAACCCTTGCTGCATATGCAGAAGGACAATATTAGGAAGTTGAATGTGGAGGTGAGGGTGGAGGAGTCACAGAGGTGTGATCAGAAGAATCTCAGATCAGATTCTGTCTGTCTCCTGGAAGCTAAGCTGCTGGTGGTAGTGGTTTAGTTGCTAAATCATGTCTGACTCTTGTGACCCCATAGACTGTAGCCCACCAGGCTGCTCTGTCTATGGGATTTTCCAAGCAAGATACTGGAGTGGGTTGCCATTTCCTTCTCTAGGAAGCTAAGTTAGCTCAAGGCTTTAAGCCTTGCCAGACTCAAGTTTCCTCTTCTGCACAAGGTGGGCAATGCTCATATTTTTTTTTTAAATAGTCTGTGAATACCTTGAAGGTAGAAACTCTGTTATTCATCTCTGCCTCTAGTATTAATACTATGTCTACCAGAGGAAGCATCAGTAAAGGTTGCTCGAACAAATGAAGAGCAGACAACAATCCATTAAAGTTCTTTTAAAATTGTAATATACCTTGTAAAAGGTTCAGTCACATATAAACATAAAATCCTTCTGTTTTCTTCATGTGTTACCTTAGAAAAAAGAAATATGAAATTAAATCCTGTAATTAACTTTAGCAATTAAACTTCAGAAATTATTTCAATTATTTCAGAAAATAATACATCTAGAGCAGCCTGGTATGGTGGGAAAACTTGAGGCCTATCTGATGAGTGTTTTGGTCCTAACTCTGACATGGTGGCTCAGCGGTAAAGAATCTGCCTGCAATACAGGAGACAGGAGACATGGGTTCGATCCCTGGGTCAGGAAGATCCCCTGGAGGAAGGCATGGCAACCCTCCCCCTGGCCTCGCCCCGAGTATTCTTGCTGAGAGAATCCCATGGACAGTGGAACCTAGCGGGCTATATAGTCTATAGCATCACAGAGTCCGGCATGTCTGTGACTGAGCCTGCAGGCACTGGCGCGTGAACATTGGGACCTTCCCTGCGGTGATAATGATTCTGAGCGTGTGTCTCCCTCTCTAAAACAGGAATAATAATGCCTGCCTTGCTGATTGTGAGGATTAGCAATTGTCGCTGTAAAATGTCAGGTAACTCAGTGGATGGTGCCTAATGTTATTTGAAAAATTTTTTTAACATGAAGGAATTTATTCATTGGAACCTTTTATGATAATCCTTTGAGTTCAGATAATCAGCTGACTTCAAGATTGGGGAAAGTTTTCATTTCTCATCTTTACATTTTCAAACTTCATGAAAATTTAATAGTCTTTGTAACTCAGTGAATGAATATAGAATTATTTAGACTTTCAGAAGGTTTTCATTTCAGCCAAAGATTATGGTTCTAGCTGTCCGTGGCATGGTTGCTTTTTGAACACAAAGAAGTTGCTTGATCTTATTGACTAGGGAGAAGAAGGTAATCAGCCAGATTGTAACTCTGTGTAACTTACTCTGTGGGATTGAGTTTGTTTAGAGACCGCACTGATATCAATTAGGAATTTGGGGTATACTACTACATAGCTAATAAGGGTCCTCAAAGATTTATGTGCTATCAGGAACCACAGCCATGTCTGGCCAAATTTTAGAGTTTTTCTCAATAAAGAGTTACAAAATCTATTGGAAGGGTCCAGTATTAATATCTATCTGGAGACTGCTGCAAACAAATGGCTCTTTAGTTCTTGGTAAGAACAGAGAATATTGGGCCAGATTTCTGGCCCTTAAGAAATGTGGCGTCTGATTCCATTTGGCAGGAAGTTTAATCTGGTATGGAACTTTAGCCAGACTTCTTGGAGAAATATTTTTTTTTAATGTAACACATCCAAAACTTATTGCAAGAAGTGGTGTCCATTTAGTCTATCTACGCTATTAATAGTCATTTAAATACTTCGTAAATATTCACAGTGCTGTTTTCAGCAGCGTGTAATAAATGCTTGACCTTTTGGTTCCTGGATTTGTGGCCATAATCTTTTATGTAAAATAGGGGGAAATTCATTGTAGTCTGTTGTTCATTTAAATTGCAAGCAGAGAAGCAGTAAGTGCTACAGTTTCCTAACCAGCTACCAAACAGTAAGTTTTCTTTTTCCTTACAAGTTATTGTATAATTTGCCTTTAAGAATATGGCACCTTCTATAGTATATAGAACACTTGGTTCAAGATGAAACACCTCATTTAGAACAGGAATATATGGAAAAGAATTTCAGACAGGAAGGCAGAGCCATATAAGAGAAAGGTTGACTTAGGCAGACTGAAAGGAGCCTTCCACTTGGCAAAATGATACCCAAAGGCAGGGCGTGATAACAGTTCACAAATATTTGAAAGATGGAAAGACCAAAGGGGAGGAGATTATTTTGCTTACTTTTAGAAATAATGGGAAGAAATATAGAAGGGAAATTTCAGACAGAATCAGTTGAATCTCCTGCCAGTAAAAACTGGTCACGAAAGGACTGAAAGCTCCAACCACAGAGAAGTTCCTAAACAAATCTGGCAAATCAGAGCATTTCATTAGAAGATGTACCTTAACAGTGGCAGAAAAAGCATCTGAATGGGAGATAATATTTTATTGACAGTCACTCTTTTGAGGATTTCTCCTCTTCCCATTTATCAAAATATTTCTTCTATGTATCATAAAGAAGACTTTGACATGTTTTTATATTTACTTGCATATACCCTGACTTAGAGTATATAAAGTCTGTATATTGTCACCCTGCTTATTTAACTTATATGCAGAGTACATCATGAGAAACGCTGGGCTAGAAGAAGCACAAGCTGGAATCAAGATTGCCGGGAGAAATATCAATAACCTCAGATATGAAGATGGCACCACCCTTATGGCAGAAAGTGAAGAGGAACTAAAAAGCCTCTTGATGAAAGTGAAAGAGGAGAGTGAAAAAGTTGGCTTAAAGCTCAACATTCAGAAAACTAAGATCATGGCATCTGGTCCCATCACTTCATGGGAAATAGATGGGGAAACAGTGGAAACAGTGTCAGACTTTATTTTGGGGGGGCTCCAAAATCACTGCAGATGGTGACTGCAGCCATGAAATTAAAAGATGCTTGCTCCTTGGAAGGAAAGTTATGACCAACCTAGATAGCATATTCAAAAGCAGAGACATTACTTTGCTGACTAAGGTCCGTCTAGTCAAGGCTATGGTTTTTCCTGTGGTCATGTATGGATGTGAGAGTTGGACTGTGAAGAAGGCTGAGCGCTGAAGAATTGATGCTTTTGAACTGTGGTGTTAGAGAAGACTCTTGAGAGACTCTTGAAGTCCCTTGGACTGCAAGGAGATCCAACTAGTCCATTCTAAAAGAGATCAATCCTGGGTATTCTTTGGAAGGACTGATGCTAAAACTCCAATACTTTGGCCACCTCATGTGAAGAGTTGACTCATTGGGAAAGACTCTGATGCTGGGAGGGATTGGGAGCAGGAGGAGAAGGGGATGACAGAGGATGAGATGGCTGGATGGCATCACTGAATCAATGGACATGAGTTTGGGTGGACTCTGGGAGTTGGTGATGGACAGGGAGGCCTGGCGTGCTGCGACTCATGGGGTTGCAAAGAGTCGGACATGACTGAGTGACTGAACTTAACTGAACTGAACCCTGACTTATTAGATATCTTCAGAAGAAACAGAAAGAAATGAGTATTTAGAAGCTTTTAAGTTTCCACAGTGTAAAAGTAGCCTCACTTTTTGTTTGTTTTTAGTTTGCATTTTATTTAGCTTAAGTTAGTAGAATCTGAAAGCCACCAAATGGTAGCTGCAATATAAGAGACAACTCTCACTGGATTTGGGACCTGAAAGCCCAAGTTTGAATTCTGGATCAAGTACATACTTATTAGCTGATCACCTGAGCAAGTTAGTTATCCCCGCTGAGCATCAATTTCCTAAAAATTGGGGAATTTTAGGAATAAAGGGGGACAATAATCCCATCATGCTTGGGAAGATTAAGTGAAATGATGTGTGGGAGAATGCTGTGTAGTATGAACCAGTTTTAGTTTTCTGTTTGTGTTTTTTTTTATTGCTACTGTGACACATTACCACTAATTTAGTGGCTTAACTTGACACATATTTATTATCCCACAATTCTGTAGCTCAGAAGTCTGGGTGGGTTCAGCTGGTTTCTCTGCTCCAGTTCTCATCAGGCAGAAGCCAAGGTGTTGGCTCCCCTGAGCTTTCATCTGGAGGTTCTGGGAGAGGATCTGCTTCCATGCTCATTCAGGATGTTGGCAGAATTTGGCTGCCTGTTGCTGTGGAACTGAAGTATCTGTATCTGTGCTGGCAGCCTGGGATTGTTCTCAGCTTCTAGAGGCTGCCTACATTCCCTTCATCTCTAAAGCTAGTCAAGTCCTTGCATTTCAGGTCTCTCTGATCTCCCCTTCTGCCTCACCTCCTACCTCCAGCCAGGAAAAGTTCTCTGCTTTTAAGAGCTCATGTGATTAGGTTTGAATCATCTGGCCAATCCAGGATAATCTCCTTATTTTAAGGTCTATAACTTTAAAACATATCTGCAAAGTCCTTTTTGTCATATAATGTAACTAGGGATTAGTGTATGGACATCGTTGTGGTTCATTCTGCCTACTACAATGATGCTATTTTAGGGCTAGAAAGGGGCCTTACAGAACATGAGATGAGGTTCTTGCCCTGGAGGGTTTACAATCCAGGGGGAAAGAGATGAGAAACATAATATTCAGCAAGAAAAGTCCAATAATAAAGAGTTTGCATGGAATGTTATAGGAGCCCAGAAGACTTTTTCTGTACCTGACTTGGCCTGTGGTTTTTTTCATCATTCCTTGCTTATCTTTTGATGTTTTTTTATCACGATCCTTCAGATGGAATCCATATATACAGAAACCACCATGCAATTTAATTTCTAAATGTCCAGAAAATTAAGCTGCTGCCATAGATCAGTCTTTACTCTGCTATTTAATAAGGAAAGATCTTGAGGTTTTGAGTAAGAGGAGTTATTTTCTTCTCTGATGATGAAGTAATATAACACCACTTTATCTTCCCTTACCTTGGTCCTGATTGCTTCTTTGTCCTCATCAGCTCCATCTTGAGTGCCTTCTAGTCCTTCATTCCCAGCTCTCTCTGCCCCTGTGTACATCTTACTCCTCCCCTCTTTCGAGTTTTCTTGTTTTGTATTGTTTTGAATTAGAAGACACCCAGGGCCATGTGGAGGTTTCTGTTTAATTCTCGCTACTTGTCCTTCCTGCTTTAACAACATTTCCTGGATGTTTAGTTGGATCTCAGTGATAGTTTTTTAATAATATCAGCTGCTGTTTATGGAATGCTGACCATGTGCCAAAGGCTGTGCAGAGTCCTGTACTTCTATCTTCTCATCTAATTTAAACATTCTGTGAGGTATAGGCAATATCTTTATTTGAACCCAGATCTAAATCCAAAGCCTGTACTTGACACCAGGCACTCTAGGAATAGCAGTAGCTGAAAAGGAGGGGCAGCAGGAAGGCACCAAAGCCGCACAAGCAGATTCAGAAACCTCAAGTCTCAAATTCCGCTCTGTCTTTACGGCCCTTGTGCAGGTTAGAGGATCTGCTTCTAGAACACCAGGATTGTCTCCATTTTCCACTGGAAACACTCAGAGTGGTTCAGACAGATGATCTGAGCGTGTGCCTACAGCACTGGGCCGCCACAGAGCCTGTGTGAGCCCCAGCTTGGCATCCCACTGAAGAGCCTACTTCTCTGAGGGGAGGGGAGGGGGTAGGCGGGGCATGCAGTGTGCCCTGTGGCTGGAGAATACCTTCCCTACCAGGCTGCAGTGATTAAAATCTCCATAAATTTAACACACTCGGTGCTCAGCATATGTGCTGATTCAAGAAGGCAGTCTTTAGTTGCTGTGTATTCCCACAGCAGAATCTGCTGTTCTAGCTCCACTGAACTAGGCTTAATGTTGAGAAGACATGAGATGCAGCTCTGGGTTGGCTCCTGCCCAAGCCTGTGAATCATACCAACTCTCTTAAGTTTAAGCTCAGAGAGAACTGGAATTTGAGGCCAAAGAAGGCAAAAATATTTCCCTTTCCCATTCTTGAGTTCTTGATGTAATGGAAACAGACAGTCCTGGGTTCAAATCCAGGCTCTGCACTTGCCTGCTTAAGTTACCTGCTGATCTCCATCATGGAAAGAACTTCAGTTGTGGAGGAAAGGACACCTGGCCATTTTATGCAGTCATTTATCCTTTCTAAGGATGTCTCTGTATCTGTAAACAGAGGCAGTAGCAGTTCTTACCTTACGGGGTTGTAAAGGTTAGAGAGTAACGCCTGTGGTGCAATCAGGATCCAGTAGCAGCTGCAGTGAAAGGTCTGGAGCCTTTACATGAGCTGTTCATTCATTCAGGGCTCTGGCAATTGAAGTTGAACAAGTAGTCCCAAGTTTGAGTTACTTATCCTTTCCCCTCTGCAGCAGGAGGGCAGCCAGGTAAGGTAGCTGTGAGTGCTCTGCCACAGGCCAGGGCAGGTATGGGGGAGAGCCTTGTTAGGCAGTGGAAGTGCCAAGTACCACCTAACCTAGCCTGATCGTGTTCCACCGCCAAAGACCCTGGCGCCAAACAATGTTGCTTCAGCTGCTAGTAGTTAATACTCCTTGACTTGGAAACGTCTTCAGCTCCTGGGAGCAGTATGGTGCCACGATGGCTCACGGCTCACCCCCTTAGTCTCTCTGCGACTGGGATTCCTATGCACCCTACTCTCAGCCCAATTTACCGTCCTTCAAGGCTCACCAGGCTGTGGGCGCAGGGCCAAGGTGTAGGGAGGAGGCTTGTGGGGGGGAACTCTTCCGGGAAGGGGCACAGCAGTGTGTTGGCTCGCTGCCCAGTTAGCCACGGCCCAAGACCCCAAGGTAGGAGAGTGAACGGAAAGGTACTCTTGCCTGGAGCGGTTGCAAAATCCTCTCCCCGGAGGGAGGTAGAGCTCAGACGCGCTTGGTGGAAGGGGCCCGCTCTCCCGCCCGCCCTTCAGGTGCTGGGGCCTGGAGGGGGTCCGGTTCCACGTGGGAAAGCTGGGAACTAGGAAGCGTCGCAGGCTAGGCACCCCGCCTTCCCAGTCTCCTAGAGAGGGGTGGGGGCGTGGTACGGCGGCCCCGCCAGGGCGGAGAAGGGTGAGGGGTCTGTGCGGCGCCTCTTCCTCCGGGGGAAGTGGGGCTCAGCCCGGTCCAACGCCGGGAGGGGCAGGCCCTCCCCTGCCCGCGCCTGCCGGGACCCTACGCCTGTGTCCGGAGGAGGCCGGCGTCCAGCAGATGCACGCGGGGGGGTGGGGCCGGGGGAGAGGCGGGGAGGAGAGAATCCACAACAAAACTTGCGTCGGTCGCCGAGCGCACGGCTCGACTTGAATGGAAGGAGCCCACGCCCGCGGAGCGCAGCCGAGACTCGGGAGAGCGCGGTCGGCCGGCGGGGCGCAGCAGGTACCGGGCGCAGGCGGCCGGGTGGGCCGAGGGCCGGGACCTGGCTGGGCAGCGGACTCGAACTTCCAGCCCTGGTACGACGGCCCCAGCAGCTGGCCCGGAGGGGCCGCGCATCTCGCCCCCTCAGTCAGAGCCCTACCCGGAGGGCGCAGCCGAAGAGATCTGCCTCAGGGGGCGCGACCCTCCGCGATCCCGACCTGGCAGGGGCCTGTTCTCATCTCCGGCGGGAGGCTGGTCCCAGCCCCGGCCCCTCCCGCTGCGCACATCTGGAAAGAATCTGCGGGCGGATGGGAGGGGGGAGTGGAAGGACGCGCGCAGGCGACAGGGAACGCAGGGGGCAGGTGGAACCGGGGAGGGTAGAGGAGCCCTGTACTTGGAGCCTGGTCGCTGAGTATGCCCGTGTCTTTTCACGTCAGATCATCCCAGGTAGCCCACTCTTCGACCCCTTTACAGACAGAGAAACTGAGGCCTGAAGCGGGGCAGAGATCTGCTCCCAGAACGCGCGGACAGGTGAGGCGGAGCCGCGCGTCCCTGTGCCAAGCCGCTCTGGGCTTGGCTTCTCAGCCCCGCGCCGCGCAGTCGCTGAGCCAGAGCTCTCAGCTGGGGCCCTGGTGTCTGTCCGTCTATCCGGCTGCCTCCCCGCTGGGACAGCGGGACTGAGAAGGGGGTTGAGAGATGGCGGCGGAGTGCAGGGTCCGGGGCGAGGCCGGCGCGCCGCGGCGAAGGCGCTCAAAGCTCCCAGGCTGCAGGTCCTTAAACCTCCAGGCTGGCCTGGGCGGGGGATGCGATCCGGCATTAGAATACCTGATGCGCCGTCAGGTGGAAGAGGGGGCGGCGGCGAGCTGCTGGTGGCCTCCGGGCCTGGGGCTGAGGCTGGGGGTGGGCGGTAGCTGCAGCCTGAAGTTCAGGAGAGGAGCAGACGCAAGCGTGCTTGCGGCAATGATCGTCCGGATCCGAGTCCGGGATGCCCAGAAGGATGCGCACCCTGCACCTTGCAGAGCATCATGGAAAGATGGAGGGCCACACAAACTGGAGCGTCTACCCTTGGACTTCAAGCTGGTCCGGGAAAGTGATGCTGTGGTCAACCCAGCTACAGAAGGCCCCACTGGGAGCCCCTGGAAGGTCATATCCCCTTTTAGGGTCCAGGGCCAGCCTATTCAAGTTAAGAAATGTCAGATTCACATGAATGCTTTCATGAAATCTTGAGGGAGCATCTTTGTCCCTTCTATCTGAATCTTGGGACAGGGGTGACTTAATGGTTGCACCTTTAGGCCTGGTAAAGTCCTGCATAAGAGCTCTGACCATGATCTGCTTAGAACCCTTGATAGCTCCCTATCAGCAACCCCTTAGCAGAGTGCCTGATGCCCTTGGAAACTTGACTTTTCCTTCCCTGTTTACCCTTCCTTAAACACACCTCCCTCTTTACCCTCCCCACATTGTGCCTTTGCTCATGGCTTGCCCTCTGCCTTGAGTGCTTTTTCCTCCCCTTTGTCCACCAGGAGAATCTCTGCTCAGTCTTCAGGACCGGCCCAAGGCTCTGAGCAGGAATCAGAAGACACAAAATCTAATCCTGGCCTTGCCTTTAAAATACTAATGAGTAAACTGAGGAAATCAGACCAGATAATAATAATGTAGATCTTTCCAAGTCTGCCTTTTACAAATACATTCCTTCATTCAGCAGACATTTCCTGAGCACCTGCTCCTTGCCTAGGGAGTCAGGGAAAGCTCAGCTGAGCCCTGAAGGGTGCTGTGGGAACGTCACGGAACTCCCTAACCCAGCAGGAGCGGCTTCCCAAGGCAAAAGCATTAGAGTAGCTGCTTGCTGGGAATGGACAACAGTGGGAGCCTCTTTGTGCTTTAGTTTTCTCCTCTGCAAAGTAGGAAGACTAATTCTTAGTCTTGGGATTTCTGTTGTAGTCAGTAAGATACAGCTTTGGGGGCTCATCACAGGGCAGATTCTCAGCAAATCTACACTGAATTTGAGTGGAGGAGGGAGGTGGTGCTGGGGGCTGAGGATTGACCTCCTGATTTGGATCTCCCTTCACTCTCCTTCTTCTAGTCCTGCCTTAACCCCTGATTTAAGCAGTTCTGGGCCTTAAGGTTTGGTTCCCAGGGGGTAGGGGTAGGTGGGTGACAGTGGGTTCCAGCTATTTCCACAGTAACAGTAACCCCAAGTATGTTGCTCTTGCTGGGTTCCAGCATCAGCTGGCCACGTCTTTTCATTGACTCCTTATGAGGAGCTCTTGTCTCATTGCCTAGACTAGTAAACAGAGGCTCAGAGCACTGAAGCGACTCATCCAGGTTCACACAGCAATTCAAATTGGAACAACTCCCACAGACTGAACTGTCCCTCTCGCCCAACAGTGGGAGCTCTGCTCATCAGGACTGCTCACTCTGGGGACTTCCAAAGCCTCGAAAAACTGTTTTTCCACACACAGGTCCAACATGGCTCAGCACAAAGAAGGGACTTGGGGGCTTATCTTGGTCCACGTTCTTAGAGAAACAAAACAAAAAAATTGAGACTCAGATGGGTCGATGATGTCACCAAAGTCACAAGCAAATGAGGTGATGGAACTGGAGCTACCCAGGATCCCAAGGCCCTCAGGGTGGCTGGCCAAGCTGGAAGAAGGGGGACAGAGAACCGGGGCCACCACTCTCCAAGCCCTGTCTGTTACTCCTCCCACTCCCTTGAAACCACCTCTTCCTCTCCATCCTGCAGCTCAGCAGCTCCCTCCGCCTAGACTAGTCTTATTATCCCTTGCATGCAGCACTGCACAGCCTCTATGAGCTCCCCGCTGGTCCCTCCGTAAGCCTGCCTATGCCACACTCCAGTTCTTCAATAACCTCTCATCTCTCCAAAGATAAGGCTTTCGACTTTTTTCTTGGCTTGGACCATGGCCACTGCTCCGTCCTCCAACCCCCACAGATACTCTAGTGAGCTTTGTAGAGGTCACGTGAGTGCTCTTGCCCCAGGGCCTTTGCACAGACTGACCCCCTTGCTTGTATCACCCATTTCCTTTTGCCTGATAGTCATCCTTCGTGGCTAGATAAAGCATTGCTTTTTCTTGAAGTCTTCTTGGCTTTGGATGTACTTAGGCCTCCTCTGGGCCCCTGTGGACTCTAGGTTCCCTCTATCACACCTCTGATGACACTGGTATTATAATACTCAATTTACACAAAATGTCTAGACCACCACTGACCAACAGAAATATGAGAACCATCAATGTAAGCCATGTGAGTGACATAAAATTTTCTAGAAGTCATGTTAAAAAGAGTAAAATGAAACAGGTAAAGCATTTTTTAAAAAATTAATTTATTTTTAACTGGAGGATAATTGCTTTACAATATTGTATTAGTTTCTGCCATATATCAACATAGTTATAAATATGCCATAGTTATAACATAAATCAGCCATAGTTATAAATATGTGCCCTCCTTGAACCTCCCTCCCACCTTCCACCGTGTCCCACCCCTCTAGGTAGTCACAGAGCACTGGGTTTGAGCTCTCTGTGTCATATAGCAAATTCCCACCCAGCTATCTATTTTACATACGATATTGTATATGTTTCAACGCTACTCTCTCTATTCATCCCATCCTCTCCTTCCCCCACAGTGTCCACAAGTGTGTTCTCTATGTCTGCATCTCCATTCAGTTCAGTTCAGTTCAGTTGCTCAGTCGTGTCCGACTCTTTGCAACCCCATGAACCGCAGCGTGTCAGGCCTCCCTGTCCATCACCAACTCCTGGAGCACACCCAAACCCATGTCCATTGAGTCAGTGATGCCATCCAATCATCTCATCCTCTGTCGTCCCCTTCTCCTCCTGCCCTCAATCTTTCCCAGCATCAGGGTCTTTTCCAACGAGTCAGCTCTTTGCATCAGGTGGCCAAAGTATTGGAGTTTCAGCTTCAACATCAGTCCTTCCAACGAACACCCAGGACTGATCTCCTTCAGGATGGACTGGTTGGATCTCTTTGCAGTCCAAGGGACTCTCCACTACTATCCTATAAATAGGTTCATCAGTACCATCTTTCTAGATTCCATATATATATGCATTAATATATGATAGAAACAGGCAAATTTTTAATAATTTAGCTCAAATATGCAAATATTGTCATATAATACTATAAAAAATAAATGAGATATTTTATGTTATTAATATTAATGAGATATTTTACATTTTTTGTACTATTTGGAATCTATATACACTACATTTTATACTTATAGCACCTCTCAGTTTAGTGTGGCCACATTTCAAGTGCTGATAGCCACATGCAGCCACCATATTGAGCAGTAGCTATGTGAGGATTTTAAGGGCAGCAGCCATACCTGAGTCACTTGTTTGGGTCCTGCGTGCCCAGCTGTGCTTGGCCCAGGGAAAGGCTCCATGGTTTTGTGGTTAAGACCCAGGCTGGGAACTTGGCCTTGCCACTTAACAGCTGTGTTGTATTGGCCAACCCCATTGGGCCTCAGCTGCTTATCTATAGTGTAGTGGTGATAACATTTTCAATCTGGTTTGTATGTTAATATAAATTAAATATTTGTATAGATACAGTGTACAGATCCTTACAGATGCAAAACTGAAGGTGAAGGAGGAGAACTAGTTGGTCTAGTGAGTGTATAAGATTTGTGGGGAGGATCCTTCTTGGCCTCCTGCCTTGATTGAGTCTGGGGCCTGTGCCTGTGCCCATACTTCACCTCCCAGAGTTTGGATCTACAGTGGGGTCCAACAGGCGGACAGGCAGGCTAGGGAGACTCAGGTGGCTCCAGGGGCTGGAAGTTTTGAGATAGCTGGAGGGTTATAACGTGCCCTGGGAATAACGGTCAGTAGGCTGGCCAAGGATTTATTGCCAATTTGGTCAGGGCATGAGGCAGAGGGATGTGGTAGGGCAGGCAGGGCCAGGCTGTAGCATGCATCCATCACTGCTGCTGATGGAGCCTGGGAGCCGTGTGTGCTTGGGCCCCCTGGTTCTCTGCTGCCTCAGGGGCCTGAGTCTGCCGAGGCCTTGTGGACCTACCTATGGGGTCAAGCTAGTCTGGCTGCCAGCTCTCTTCTCCCTCTTCACAGCTTTCTTTCTGGGGCCTTATGCCCCTTTTACAGGGCTCATGTAGGCTGGTGGGCAGTGGTTATTTTACTGGGGTCTGCTGCCTCTTGGAGACTAAGGGCAGGGACCTTATCTACTTTACCTGTATCCCCCAGGCCTAGCACAGGGCTAGATGGGGCCTCACCTTCGAGAGCTGGCTGAGCCAACGAGTGAGGTAAAGCAGTATCTGAAATACCGCAGCAGCCATGGGGCAGCAGAATTTGCTGAAGAATAGAATGTGCAAATCTTCAGTGAGGAGGTGGGCCTAGCACTGGACCAGAAAGGCGCAGTCAGGAGCTATGCACTGGAAGGGGAAGAAGCAGGGGGGTTCTGAAGCCGACAGTGTTGTGGTTGGGACATCAAAGGTGCCCGTGGATTGGATATTAGTGGTGGAGCTAACCAGCAGGGAGCTAACATTTATTGAGCACTTACTGTGTGCAGTACATGCATCCCACTGATTCTCACAGTCTCCGCAACAGGAGAGCTCTGTGCCACCCAGTTGGATGGGGAGGAATGTGAGATTTAGAGGGTGGCAAAGCTTGCCCAGAGTCACAGGACTGATGAGGACCAGAGCAGAGCTCACAGCCCCGTCTCTCTGGCTCAGAGCATGCCTGCTTAACCAGACATCAGTATCATCATCAAGTTCCCCGTTTGCTCAACCCTCCCAGACCCAGCATCTCATCAGAGCTTTCTAACCAATGGGCTGTGATCCCTGGGCTCATGGTGGGAAGAGATGCTCAGGCTGCAGAGTGGGTGCACCCAGGCTTGGACGCCTGTCATGTACCTGCGTTGGTAAGCATCACAATAGTGAGAGCAGCCTCATCATCCAGTGGGTGCTGGGGGCTTTGCATCTGCTCTCTTGCTGACTCCCTCCAGGAGTTCTGAGGTTAGATCTGTTATCTGCATTGTAAGATGAGGAAACAGGCTCAGCAAGGTCAGTGCCACCAAGCAGCAAAAGGGACCTAACCCCAGAGTCTGTGTACCAGAGCTACCACTTGTCCCAACTTACCACACGCCAGAGATGTTTGCTAAGTGAGGCTCTTAAAGGGAACTCCAGGGACCAGCCCAGAGCTAAGCCATGCCCATGGCTGCCTTGATGATGGAACCCCAGCATCTTCCTCAATGGCCCAAGGCCATCCCTCTACCTGCTCCTTGCTGCCTGAAGGGACCATGCTGGGGAGAGGTCTCTTGCAGGTGGCAGTTGATCACGTGAGCACCGCAGGTGCTGGTGAGGGCAGCTGAGGGTGCAAACACCAGAGACAGGACTTGAGGGTTTTTCAGGCAGTAGCGGCTCCATTCACTAATGACTACTCTGTGCACAGCATGCAGGGACAGAGAATGGCTCACAGCCCTGTGTGGAAGAAACACAAAACATCACATTTTCAACTCATGCCAAGCCCTGGGGGAATGAAGTAATACAGAGGCCTGCGGCATCTCATATGCCAGGAGACCTAACACTGGCGTTAGTTCTTGGAGAAACTGCCGATTGCACAAGAGGCAAGGGGGCGGTTCTGGGCAGAAGGAACAGCACATGCAAAGGCCTGGAGGGAGGAACACGAAACAGACAATAAGCAGGGCAGGTGAGTGTGGGAGCTGGAGGAGAGGCAGGGCCATGTCCTGAAGATCCTGGAATGGCAATCTGAGGTGCTAGGACACCTCAGACCTGTGGTGTCCCAGACCTGTTGCTGGCCCACCGTGACCTGTGGCTGCTCAACCAAGGACAGGCCCCTCCCAGCACTGCCTGTGCCAGGATAGCGAAAGCTCAGCCAAGTCCAAGCCAAGCCCTGCAAGTCCGAGCTCTTCCCAGGCCTCAGCTTTCCTTTCTGTGAAATGAGGGTACAGATCTCTTGAGGCCAGGCCCAGAGAGGGTTCTGGGAGGTTTTGCAGATCTGCTTAAGGACAGGGATTCAGCTCACCTGCCCCCAACTCCCAAACCTGCATCCCCCTCCCCAGCCGCCAGAGGGCAACGCTGATAAGGGGGTGTGGATGGGAGGGCTGCAGCCACCAGAGCTGGTGTGTGCAGAGGACAGGGTCCAGAGGGGCTCTGCCCTGTGGCGTGGAAGGCCCCAGCATGACTTCCATGGGCCCTAGTCCCTTGGCTGCGCTACCTGATGGGTTAAGTCAGCCCCGGCCTCTGGGTAAGTCTGAATTGACCCCTCCTGCAGGTACCATGGCCCAGGGCTGGGCGCTGCTGCTCCTGCTGCTGTTGCCGCGGCAGCTGGGAGTGTTGCTCGCCGTGAGGGCCCCAGGGTTTGGCCGAGGCGGCGCTCGCAGCCTGAGCCCCGAAGAGAATGAATTCTCGGAGGAGGGGCCGGTGCTAGTCCTGAGCCCTGAGGAGCCGGGGCGCGGCCCAGCCACCATCGGCTGCCCTCGAGACTGCGCCTGCTCCCAGGAGGGGGTCGTGGACTGCGGCGGCATCGACCTGCGCGAGTTCCCGGGGGACCTGCCTGAGCACACCAACCACCTGTCCTTGCAGGTGAGATTGGGACGCTGTGCCGATGGTCAGGGTCACCGGGGGCTGCCCCGCACATGGTGGCTCCCATCCTGGAACCACACCACCCCCACCACAGTCCTTGCCCGTGGCCTCCCACCCTCCGGACGCAGGGCGCTAGGGCAGGTCAGACAAAAGGATGGCTCCACCAGGGG
Source organism: Oryx dammah (assembly GCF_014754425.2). Lineage (NCBI taxonomy): Eukaryota > Metazoa > Chordata > Mammalia > Artiodactyla > Bovidae > Oryx > Oryx dammah. The sequence continues at coordinate 91,001,775 of NW_024070212.1, read as the reverse complement.
CATCCCGGCTCTGACATCCCGGGCACAGAGCGCTGTGATGTTATGACCTGCTTTGTCTCGTGGGAGGAGTCTGGGCTGAGGCTGTCTGTAGAGTCCGGACCTGTCTGAGCTCCGACACAGACCTGCCCTCAGCTGACCCTCTGGGAAGACAGGGTACCTCAGACACCGTTACAGACCAGGAAAGTGAACACACAGCAGACCCCCGAGGAGGACCCTGGGGGCTCGAGGAGTCCAGCGCTGTCCCCAGCTGAGGCCCAGTCTAGATTTTAGAACCTCCCGAAGTGGGACACAGCATTCCAGATGAGAACTCTGGGGGCACTGATGTGACCGTAATCACCTTCATGTTGCCCTGAGGAACAGGGAGGGGCTGCCGCACCTGTTTCCAAAGGAGACCAGGCCCAGAGGAGGACAGTGACCGGCCCATGGTCACACCACCCCCGTGGGTCTGCACTGGCGGTGGTGGGAGCCCAAGAGCAAGGGACCCTGAGGGAAAGAGACACGCTGAGGACAGGCCTCACTGTAGGTTCATCCACCAAGAAGCTCCTGTGAACCAGCGCTATGCTTCTGGTCCTGTGTGGGCTGCTGGGCAAGCAGGGCGGTCTTGGACATGTATTGCCTGTGAGGTGCTCACTGTCTACCTGGGAGACAGAGACCTAAACAGGTAGAAAGAGCAGACAGAGGCTGAAGGACTGGTGCTGTGAGGCCAGAGCAGCTCCTAGTCCAGCCCCCAGTCCAACCCAGGAAAGCTTCTGGAGGAGGTGCTACCTGACCCAGGTATTAAAGCATCCCAAGGGGAAGTGGGGTCCCCTGGGCCGGGAACCAAAGGTGGGATTCTGGCTTGGGGAAGGGGAGAATGGGCTGGGGACACTTGTCACTAAGTGGGAACAGTTCTGGAGGGAAGACAGCATTCTAAGTTTGAACTGCCTGTGGATATCTGTGTGTGTGTGTGTGTGTGTGTGTGTGTGTGTGTACGCCTGCACTCTTAGACGGGGGGCCACACCTCTGCTGTGGTTACTGCTGTGCCTGCAACACTCGCACCTGGGCCTGGCTCAGAGCCAGTCCCCAGGGTCTGTCCACCGTGGGGCAGAATCCCAACGGAGGGGCCCAATAGAGGAACTGGCTCCTGGGAACGTACTGCGGTGGGTGCAGGCCTCTAATGGGGCAGGAGCCCTGGGCGCCCTCTTGTGTTGCCTCCTCACCGTCCCCACATCTCCCCCCTAGAACAACCAGCTGGAGAAGATCTACCCCAGAGAGCTCTCCCGACTGCATCGGCTGGAGACACTGAACCTCCAGAACAACCGCCTGACTTCCCGAGGTGAGGGATCGCCCAGGGCTGGGGGCTGGGACCCCAGGCAGGAACCTAGGTGCCTATGGGGAAAGGCCCGCCCTGCAGACCCTGGCATGTGGGAAAGAGCAGGCCTGGGGTGGTCTGCCCTCCAGATCCATGGCAGATGCTCCCTGTGGTTGCCTAACAGCCACCGCTGGGTGTTTCTGAGACCGGGTGGTCTGATCAAAGGAGAGGCTTCAGAGCAGCTCAGACTCCAGTGTCTGAGGAATCACAGAAGGCCTTTAGAATCAAAGCGTGTAGAATCCTGAAATTTTAAAAGTTTTTTTTTTTTCTGGTGATGAAAATAGTTTTTAATTATAGTAGAAAATTTGGAAATATAGAAATTAGAATACAAAAAAACCCACTCATTATCCTGCCACTGCCACCTGAAAAGTGAAAGTGAAGGTCGCTCAGTCGTGTCTGACTCTGCAACTCCATGGACTATACAGTCCATGGAATTCTCCAGACCAGAATACTGGAGTGGGTAGCCTTTCCCTTCTCCAGGGGATCTTCTCTACCCAGGGATTGAACCCAGGTCTCCTGCATTTCAGGTGGATTCTTTATCAGCTGAGCCACATGAAGTTCATCACTATTGACATTTTGGTTTATTTCTTTCCATTAAAAAAGCATAATTTATACACCATAAAGTTTATCCAACTTAAAGGTATAATCTGATGAGTTTTTATAAGTTTATATGTTGTACAGCCATCACCACAATCCAATCCAGTCCTTTTGGTTTGTGTTTTTAATTCATAGCTGTACTTATAGTATCGATACTATAACTGTTATAATTGCTTTGTTTCACTAAGCAGTTAGCTCAGCAGCATTTTTCATGTTGCTGAAAACTCTCCACAGCCATTATTTGACACAGGGTATTCCACAGAGGGATGCCGCGCAGTTTATGTAACTGTTCCCTCTTGTTAGATACTTGGGTGAGTCCCAGCATCTGAGGGTCTGGGAGCTCAGAACCGAGTGTCAGAGGCCGACCTCAGGACTGGAGAAGGGCCATCCTGGCTGGGCTCCCGGTGACAGCCGGCTTCTGACAGCACATCTGCCAGATGGGGCAGGAGAGGGCCAGGTGCAGGGCGGGGGTGAGAGGGGGCTCAGAAGCCATCGCCCTGCCCTACCCTGCCTGGGGCTGGGTGTGAAGATTCTCTCTGACCCTCTGGAGCTGTCCCCAGGGGCACACTCCTTCTTGGCAGCTCCTCTGCCCTGTGGCCTGATCTTTTGGGTGCCCATGCCTACCCAGGCTGCCCTGAGAAGGTGAAGGATCAGCCATCTCTCAGCGGACGCTTGCCATCTGCTCCTCTGAGCCTGAGCCTCTGAGAGCAGGGCTGGGGGTGGGGTGGCACTGGGCAGGCCTGTCGGGACTGGCTGTGTAGGGCCAGAGCCACGTGTGCCCCGGTAGGGCCGCCCTGGCCTGGCAGGCGGGGTGGGTGTGGGGTGGTCAGTGCTCAGTGCTCCCCTAGCGTCTCCTTCACCCAGGGCTCTGACCGATGCCTGTCCTTTGAAGGGCTCCCGGAGGAGGCATTTGAGCACCTGACCAACCTCAATTACCTGTACCTGGCCAATAACAAGGTGAGGGGCCCGCAGCAGGGCAGGGCGTCTGGGGCTGAGCTCAGGGGACTTTCACCAGGGCCTCTTTTGGGCCAGCTGCTGGGTTCCTACTGGTGCTCGGACACAGTCCAGACCCCGCACTTTAACACAGGGCTTCAGAGTGGTCAGATGATGACTGAGGCCAAGGCCTGCATCGGTGTAGTGGGCTGAGAGCTCATCCCCACGGGGAGGGGGCATTGGAGGGCTTCCTGGAGGGACCGCACTTGGAGGGCCATGAAGGGTAACGGGATTGCAACCAGAGGCCTCAAGGGGGAGGGCGCTGCCGTAAAAGGGACAGCATGAGTGAAGGTACAAAGGCACTCAGCCTCGCAATATTCGAGCCATCCCAGGGCTCTGTCCTGGCCCTTCTGTCTACACTCCTAAGGTGACTATCTCCTCCTTGGTCTATAACACCCATCTACATCAAGGCCATGTCCAGAGGTAGTCTCCAGGCTTTCCTCTACTCCCATGGGAGACTCAAAGATCCAGCTGCCTCCTCAGCATCTTCCCTGGATGTTTGATGGAAATAGAACTACCCGCGCCCCATCTCTGGAAGGGGCATCTCCAACCACCTGCAACGCCACTGGTCAGAGCCATGGGTCCAGGAGCACTCAGCCACGTCTGCTCTCTCTACAGCTCCCCAACTTCCTGTGCTGCCCACCAGCACAGGACAACCCACCTTCTCCTCTGTGGCCCTTCTCCTCAGAGCAGCCAGAGGGGCTTTTCAAAATCTTGCCCCACCCTAGCTCTATACTGTCCCCTCCCCACTTAAAACCCTCCCAACGGCTTCACCCTCTGCCCAGGAAGACACCCACACGTCTCCTTGAGGCCTGCTGACCTGTGTCCCCGGCCCTCCTGGCTTTCTTAACTCATCTCCCCACTGGCTCCCACCCCCAGAACCTGGCGGATCCCCCCAACATGGGCCTCTACTCACTGTCCTTTAGACGTTCATCGTCTCCAGTCTGTTTGAATTCCCAGCACAGCAGTGATCACTCTTGAAGCTTTTATTCCTTGTGTATCATCTTCTCCACTAGGATGTAAGCTTCTGGTGTGGGTGGTGTGGGCAGGGATCTGTGTCTTGTTCCCTAGGACATGTCCAGGGCCTGGAACTCTGCCTGTATATTGCGGATTTCAGGGAGTACTGTCGAATAAATGAAGGGTGGATACCGTGGACTGGGGCTGAAGAAACATGGGTGCTCACTGTGCCTGCACAGAGGGCCAGTGTCAGGGGGCAGTGAGGGATGAGGCCAGGAGAATGGGCAGGGCAGGGGACAAGATGGAGAGATTTAAATGGCAAGCTCAGGACTATGGGGAGCCATGGAGGTTCTGGTTTTTTTATTGGGAACTTTAGAAAGATGGCTCTAGTCACGGAGAGGAGACAAACTGAAGGGGCTCAGATGAGCAGCAGGCAGTGTGACTCCATGCTGGCCTCTCACCCTCCACTGGTCTTTCTACCCCAACTCTTCCCTTTCCAGCTGACCTTGGCACCCCGCTTCCTGCCAAATGCCCTGATCAGTGTGGACTTCGCTGCCAACTATCTCACTAAGATCTACGGGCTCACCTTTGGTCAGAAGCCAAACTTGAGGTCAGAGGTCAGAGGGGGACCCTGGGCTTAGGTTGGGGAAAGGGGAGGAAGCTGAGGCAGAGGCTGCAGGCCCAGAGTGGGGTACAGGCAACCCAGAGAAGAGGGACGGACAGTGCATGATGCCCCATGCTCAGGGCTGAGGTGACAGACACCCAGGGCTGCAGGGGCACAGGGTCTGGAGGGCTGACCCCTAAAGGAGGAGAAGCAGTCAGTCCAGAGGTGAGGACAGAGGGTGGTGTCTGGGGAACTGTGGGGAGCAGGTGAGGGTATTTCCCTCCTTGCCTAGCCCCCGGGAAGGAAAGCCTCTTCCAATAGGCAGAGCTGCTCTGGGTGAGGCCCCACAGCACAGGTATGTGAGCGGGGGTGGGGGTGGGGTGCTGGGGAGGAGAAGGTGCTGACAGCCTCAGATGCCACTCTGTCCCTGAATCTGTCACCTCGATTCTCTCCATTCCCCAGAGAAGCCAGTGCTGCTGTGTATGGCTCTGTCCCACAGATGAGGAGACTGAGGCCCAAGAGAGGCCATACAGCAAGGATGAACTGCATTGCCTATGAACTTCTCTTATTCGTTGTCTTCTCTCCTTGTAGTATGTTAGCTCCACGAGGGCAGGGACTTGTTGGTTCTGTCCACTGCTGTATCTTTAGAATCTGGAACAGTCCTGGCACATAGGGACACTTACTGTATGCTTGCTGAATGAATGAGGGGTCATCTCCTCTGAACCCAGATTCTGTGCTGGGCACTGGGGACAAAGAGGTGACAGGGACAGGCTCCATTCTCGAGCGGTCCCACAGAGCTCAGAGCCAGCTGTGTGGACAGGCAGGGACTCCAGGGCTGCAACACTTGGGGAACAAGTGAGAACCGTGAAGGTTATGGAGAAGCAGGGACTGGGGATCGGGAAGTCTTTTTCTTCCACTAACTTGTGGGGTGGTTCCTTCATCCCCTCGGCTATGTAGGGGGAACTGGATTTGGTGGAGTCTGAGGTTGTTGAGATGGGAAGAGGGTGCCCTGGGCCACAGGCCCAACCTGAGCAAGGTCTGGAGGCTCACCAGGTGAGCTGGTGTGGGGATGGTTGAGGGACAACCTGAGCCTCGCCCCCAGGTCTGTGTATCTGCACAACAACAAGCTGGCGGACGCCGGGCTGCCGGACAACATGTTCAATGGCTCCAGCAATGTTGAGATCCTCATCCTGTCCAGCAACTTCCTGCGCCATGTACCCAAGCACTTGCCACCCGCCCTCTACAAACTGCACCTCAAGGTGGGAGGGAGAGGGCAGGGAGGAGCACTACCCGAGCAGGGGGAGAGCCCAGGCCCACATGGGCACAGCCGTGAGGCTGCGGGCCCTGGCACGAGCTGGGGGGCACAGAATCCACTGCAGAGAAGCAGATAAAGACCCAGACACCTGGCCGTCAGCCCCACACTGAGTCCTTTAGGCCTGGGCCCTCTCCCCATGGCTCCCCCAGACCCCTCTCCATATCTCATCTCAAGGCTGTGTCCTTGCCCCTTGGCCATCCCTCATGCCCCCTTTCCCACTCTCCCATCTCTCAGAACAACAAGCTGGAGAAGATCCCACCAGGTGCCTTCAGCGAGCTGAGCAACCTGCGTGAGCTGTACCTGCAGAACAACCACCTGACTGATGAGGGCCTAGACAATGAGACCTTCTGGTGAGCCCCTTCCTGGCCTCCGTATGAGCTCTGTGCTCAGGAGGCCCCTACCAGGGCTCACCTGGCCAGGTCCTTGCCCACCTGCCCCTGGCCAGTTTTCTCGGAGAAGGAACTTTAAGGCTTATGCCTTTGCTGACACTTCTGTCGCAAAGAATAGCGCTGTGTAAGTCCTGCCCAAATTCTAGTAAGGCAAGGAAGTGTTTGCAGAGGCTGGCTTCTTGGTGCAAAGTAGAAACTCAAGCATTCTTGTTGAAGGCAGATCTATTTTCAAGCCCAGGGTAGCCTAAAAGGACAAAAGGCTTTAAACAGTCAGTCTTCAAACAAATCCTGTGTCAGAAACCATGCTAGATCCTTCTTTCATCAGTGTATCATTGAGTCAAGCCACTGAGAGGCTGGGGGAGGACTGAGTTCCCCAGTCAGCTAGTGGCAGAGCTGGGATGAGTTAGAGGGAAGTCTCCTGCCACCTCCCTTGGGAGTAATGTTGGAAACAAGTGCCACGTGGGCTCCTGCCCACCGACTTAACCCCCCCACTTCCCTCCAGGAAGCTCTCCAGCCTGGAGTACCTGGATCTGTCCAGCAACAACCTGTCGCGGGTCCCGGCGGGGCTGCCGCGCAGCCTGGTGCTGCTGCACCTGGAGAAGAACGCCATCCGGAGTGTGGGCGCAGGCGTGCTGACTCCCATCCGCAGCCTCGAGTACCTGCTGCTGCACAGCAACCGGCTGCGCGCGCAGGGCATCCACCCGCGGGCCTTCCAGGGCCTCAAGCGGCTGCACACGGTGCACCTGTACAACAACGCGCTGGAGCGCGTGCCCAGCGGCCTGCCCCGCCGCGTGCGCACCCTCATGATCCTGCACAACCAGATCACCGGCATCGGCCGCGACGACTTTGCCACCACCTACTACCTGGAGGAGCTCAACCTCAGCTACAACCGCATCACCAGCCCGCAGGTGCACCGCGACGCCTTCCGCAAGCTGCGTCTGCTGCGCTCGCTGGACCTTTCCGGCAACCGGCTGCACACCCTGCCGCCTGGGCTGCCACGCAACGTGCACGTGCTGAAGATCAAGCGCAATGAGCTGGTCGCCCTGGCGCGTGGGGCGCTGGCCGGTATGGCCCAGCTGCGAGAGCTCTACCTCACCAGCAACCGGCTGCGCAACCGGGCCCTGGGACCCCGTGCCTGGACCGACCTCTCGGGTCTGCAGGTAAGGGGCCAGGGCCGTGCCCATACAGGGTACTACTGGTCGGGCTCCCCTGAGCCCACCCATCTGCTGGGCCCGGGTGAGCGGGGAGCAGGCAGGCAGGGCCTCTAGAGAAGGGCCTGCTGGGCAGCCTGGGCATTAGGGTATGGAGCCTGGGCCATGCCAAGTGTCTAGGCTCATGGTACAGCAGTGCAGGGCAGAGTTCAGCTGGCAGGCAAGGCAGAGCTTTCCACCTGCAGGGACAGGCTTGAGGAACCCCATAGGGACAAGGGGAGGTCATGGCTGCAGGTGGGGGCTCATTGTCCAGGAGGACTGAAGGACAGGGACAGTTCAGGTAGCATGAGAAAGCAGAGCTCACCCACCTGTGGGCATAGGATAGGTGCCTGGAGAAGGCTGAGCTTGGGGGAGGGGAGGCTGGCAGGTGCCCGAGGTGGGCTAACCTCACCAGGCTGCAGAGTCTAGAGGAGTGAACTTGGGGCTTCTGGGACTGAGACAGGAGGGCTGTGTGGCCATGCGAACTGAGCCTCCTTGGTTACAAGCGAAGCCTCCTGACCCAGTGTAGGGCTGAAAGGGAACTTCATTAAGGAACCTGGGAGGCTCTGCTGTTTTACCAGGCCCCCTCTCCCAAATGTCCTCAGGCCTTGCTCTGCCCTTTTTCGCAAGGCTCTGCTCAAATATCTCCTCTTTGGGAGGTCTTCCTTCACTGCCTGCCACCTTCCTCTGCTTTGTTTTTCTTCATAACCTCTTCCCTCCGACAGTAGGTCATCTGTTTACTTGTTTGTTTTCCGCTCTTCCTGCTAGAACAAGGCGCAGGCGTTTTAGTCTGTTGTGTTCACTGCTGGACCAGGGCCCTGGTTGTGGGAGGCACACAGTACATGCTTGTCAGGGGAGCTGTCAGGGTGGGGATGTCTGAGGGGAGTGCAGGGGAGAGGCCCTGAGGGTGGGAGGCAGGGAGGTGGGGCTGAGCCCCGAGGGTGAGTGGTGGGAGGCGGCTGGTCCTCCAGGAGCAGCCAGGGTCTCCCCCACCCAGAGAGCCCAGCTGCGCGTCAGACACCAGGGTCCAGCCACCTGTGCCAGTCTCTCTTGTGCCACTTCTTAAGGGGCCCCAGCCCCATTGCCCTCTCCTCCACACCGGCTCCTCCTGCTGCATTGGCTAACTTGCTGAAGGGGGTGACACCCACCTGGGTGTCCACAGGAAATGTGGATGCTGCCCTGCCACCCCTTTTTCCATACCGTCTGACCCCCACTGCCCATTGTTACTGAACCTGCCCACTCTATCATGACATCTCCCCATCTCTCCACTTCTCTCCATCCTACTGGTCATATCAGAAGATCAAGTCACCCCCATTTCTTCCTGGACCTCAGCTTCCTAGGAGCGTTTCACTCCTATATTCCACATGCAATCAGCAGGTATCTTGAAAACAAACAAACAAACAAACATGCTCACTGTATACCCACCCAGAACCCTTCTGTGGCTCCCCTTTAGAACCCAGACGAGAATCCTGGCTGTGACCTTCAGCGCCTGGTCTGCCTCTGCTCCCAGCTGAGCTTCTTGGTTTCCCAGATGCCCTGGACTTTGTTTTCACTGTCCCTTCTGCCGGAAGGCCAGTGACACCTACTCACTCATTCATTCTACAAGCTGATACCGAACCCTCACCACATGCAGACCCAGTTCTAGAAATGAGGACCTAGAGGGGAATAAGACAGATCCAGAGTCACTGCTGCTGCTGCTGCTGCTAAGTCGCTTCAGTCGTGTCCGGCTCTGTGTGACCCCATAGACGGCAGCCCACCAGGCTCCCCCGTCCCTGGGATTCTCCAGGCAAGAATACTGGAGTGGGTTGCCATTTCCTTCTCCAATGCATGCAAGTGAAAAGTGAAAGTGAAGTTGCTCAGTCATGTCCGACTTCATGACCCCATTTTCTGCAGCCCACCAGGCTCCTCTACCCATGGGATTTTCCAGGCAAGAGTACTGGAGTGGGGTGCCATTGCCTTCTCCGCACTGCCCTCCTAGAGCTTATCATATACCTAGGACTCAGCTCAGTTGTCACCTCCTCCAGGAAGCCACCAACGATGGGCAGGTTAAATGGCTGTCTGGGTGAGTCCAGTCAGGAGTTGGGTATTTGGTGAAGACCTTCCTCAGCCTGTGGGATCTTTGTTCAAGCAGCTGCTCTCACTGCTCCAGAGCGCCCACCTGTGTTGGCTGCTCCCCCGACCCTGACTGGGCTGGGTTGGGCCCCTCCCCAGCCTCCTTATCTCAGCCCCCTTCCGCTGCCGTCATTGCCAGTGTTGGGACCATCTCCCCTGCCAGCCTGGCTTCCCAGCACAGAGGAAGTGTCTCGGGGATTCCACGTCCCCGTTGGCCACGGGCACTGAGGAGGTCTAGAATGAATGAGGAAGGCCTGGATCCATGTGGAAGGAACCCAATGGGGAGCAGGGAGCCCTGCTGGTAGAGAAGGTAACAGGGAGGCTCCCTAGGGTGCCTGAATCGTGTGCTTCCCTGAATCTGGAATCTGGATTTATGGCCCCCCGTTCCCTGGCCCTGAGCCCCAGCCTGTCAGCGTAAGGAGGGGGCTTGAGATGATGGAAGCCCACCCGTGGCTACACAGGTGTGTATCAGGTTAAGGGTGCTGACAGCCCGAGGTGCAGGCAGTGAGCCAGGCCCGGGCACGTCCAGGTCTCCTTCCTGTGGCAGCTGTGCTCTGCTCCCTGGGAAAACCACCCCATTTCCCTGGCCACGTGCTTCCTGGACTCTAGGCCTGTGGTGGGTCTGACACTGACCAGCCTGGGGCCTGGTTGCCACGCCAGGGTCACCGTGGCCCTTGGATCCTGGCCCTTGGCCCCTGTCCACATGTCCCTGAGGTCCACAAAGGGGCAGCCCCGCCCCCATCCTCATCTGACAAAGCTGGGTTGCGATTTAGACTGGAGGACACCTAGTCCTTGCCCTTCTGGGTCTTTAGTCTCAGGGAGGTGACAGGTATGTTAAGGAGGACGGCCTTTAGCACCCAGACACTGTGGCCGTGAATTCATATGGCCGGGTGGAAGGAGCAAGGTAGGCTAGACGCCAATTAGAACAAGGATTCGGAGTCACAAGCCCCGGCTTCCAGCCTCTGCGGGCCCTATGGCCTGCAATGGATCTCTGAACCTCTCCGAGCCTCTGTTTTCCCGTCTGGAAATGGGGATAGTTATAGAGCCCGCCTCATGGGATTATGAGATTTGAATGCTCCGGGTCAGTGGGAGCTTGGCAAGCTGTCAAGTGTTGTATCTGCCCTGCTCACCCCTGCAGCTGCTCGACATTGCTGGGAATCAGCTCACAGAGATCCCCGGGGGGCTCCCAGAGTCGCTGGAGTACCTGTACCTGCAGAATAACAAGATTAGTGCCGTGCCCGCCAATGCCTTTGACGCCACACCCAACCTCAAAGGGATTTTTCTCAGGTAGGAGGCCCTGCCCCTGCCCCTCAGGGGGCTGCCCAGCTCCAGCAGAGGGGTCAGGGCCCATGGGAACCACTCACAGGTAGAGGTCAGTGCTTGAAGCAGTGCTTCCATTGAGCAGAGCCCTGGTTACATCACAGAGCCCCAGTGAGCTCCTGTTCCCTTAGCTCTCAAGGGTAGAGACAGTCCTGGTCAGGCCTGGTGAGGTTCACTGGTTTGTGAAAGGGCTTTGGAAACTTTAAAAAGCAGAACTTGTGGGCATTCCTGATGTTCCTATGGCAGGAAGGGACCACAGAGAGCATCTCCCCAATTTACAGCTGGGAAAGCTGAGGCCCAGAAAGCACAGGTGACTGCTATGTCCACAGCCAGACAGGCTGGGCCTGGGCCTCAGACCCAGGATAGCAGATGATCAGGTCATCGCTGGGTTCTGGGGGTTTAGGATGATTCAGGGGACCCAGCTCCCCAAGGAGAGCAGAACCAGAGTGGTTCTTCCCACCATCCCCCCTCCAAGCCAGACAGATCAGAGAAAGGCAGCATGTGCACTCCCAGGGGCTTTGTGGCCCAGAAGGCTCAGGCTGGGTGACATCAGGGTGCAGTGTGACCTATGCCTCGGCTCCTGCAGGAGACTAAGGTACAGAGAGTTGAGGGGGCCTGAGATCAGAGCCCAGCCTTCCTCTTCCCAAACATGTGTCCCCAACCCACTGTGGCCCTGGCCTTTCCTGTGCCCCTCTACACCCAGCACCAAGGTGACTTCAGGCTGGCCACAGAGCATCCTCAGACCTCCAGGTTAATGCCAATGGGCAGGCAGGGAGGACTTACCTGTGTCTGCCACCCACCCTCAGATCATAGTAAGAGCATGTACGGTGGAGGCCTTCTCTCCTCTGTACAGGGTCACCCTTCCCTGCTGCAGTAGCCACACAGAATACCTTGAGCTCCCTGTGATGGCCTGGACTCCTAAGCCCCCTTCTTTTGTGCTTGCTGCCTGTCTTCCTGGATGGCCTGTCCCTTCCACCCCCCTTCTGGACTGGGTCACTGTGGGGACACTGTTCAGCTAATGGCACAGACTTCACGTGGGTGCCCTGCACAGGTTTAACAAGCTGGCCGTGGGCTCCGTGGTGGAGAGTGCCTTCCGGAAGCTGAAGCACCTGCAGGTCTTGGACATAGAGGGCAACTTTGAGTTTGGTGACGTTTCCAAGGACCGGGGCCGGTTGGAGAAGGAAGAGGAGGAGGAGGAGGATGACGACGAGGAGGAAGAGGAACGGCGATAGTGACTGGGTGGACGGGATCTGACACAGGTGGGTGGTCTGTGTGGGCTCCCTAGCCTGCTGCACCACATTCCTGCCCCTGACCCCAGTCTAGAGTCTTTCTGCCCATTCTCCACCCTCTGTACCCTGCTTCATTGTTCATTTTGCAAATCTGTTAGAGCTCTCAGTGTGCTCAGGCCCTGGGTGTGAGGTTGGGGATGACAGCATGCCAGCGGGAGGCTGGGCCCGTGCCAGGGCCTCCATCCACAGCGATGCGTCCCTGATGGGACACACCCAGGGACTGGGACGGAGGAAGCAGGGGATGGATATGGGGGCCCACAAGGAGGCTACTGCTGCAACCCAAGCCAGAGATGCTGGAGATGGGGAGTGAGGATGCAGACAAACAGATGGGCCAAAAGGAGGTCTGGAGGTGCAGACTTGAGGGGCCCAGCTAGTCCTTCTGGACATTGGGTGAGGGAGAAGACAAGATCCCAGTTCTAGCCTGGAATTCCAGGTGAATGATAATACTAGGAGGAACAGGTCTGGTGAGGGGAATGGTGAGTTTGGAGGGCACTGGGGAGCTGCCCAGGGTGGACTGGCTATTTGGATCTGGGGCTCCAGAGTGAGATCTGGCTGGAGAGGGAGGTCCAGGAATCATAGGCCTTGAAACAGTCCCTGAGGTCTCAAGAGGCTGGAGGAACTCTCCAGGGAGAGAGGAGGGCAGGGGATTGCCAGCTGGAGGGGAGCGGCGGGAGGAAGGGGACAGAGCACCAGGGGACGGAGGCAGAGCTGCAGATAGCCCAGGACAGAGAGCCATCACACACGCACACAGTGCCCCACGTGCACACACTCACACTCACCTAAGCATGCACACAGATGCACAAAACAGACACTCAAACACACACCGCACATGTGCACACACAGACACACTGGCATGTACTTTATTGTGTATTCACAGATGCAGGACAAGCACACCATTATATATACTCATGTGTGCATGCCTGTGAGTATACATACACACATGCTGCCCCAGGCACATATGACCTTGTGTGCACATGTGCACACACATATATACACATGCATGCCTGTTATGCATCCATGCACAGGAAGTGGAAGGAATCAGCTGTGTGAGCACAACTGAGAGACTTATGGAGCTGAGCATGGCCACGGACCCACTGGACTTATCTACAGGGAGGTCACCGTGACCTTGTAGGGAGCAGTTTCAGGGGCAAAGAGGGTGGAGAAAGTGGCTGGAAAGGAGAGGGTTCAGGGATTATAGACAAGTCTGTCGAGAAGTTTGATTGTGAAGAGATGAGTGAGGCTGGTGGTGGGAAGGATGCATGAAGCTCAGGCAGGATTCTGTTCACTCTGGGCCCTTTTTAGGCAACAGAGCTGGTCTGAATGCCAATGGAGAGGGGCCCATGTTGAGGGAGGAGTTAAAGGCATAGGAGAGGAGAGCTGGGTGTAGCCACACCTGTGCAAGCAGGAGGAAGGACTGGCTTGGGCAGGAGGGTCAGTTCTCCAGAGGCTACAGTCACATGCAGGTCAGCGGCTTCGTGGCTGGATGTGAAGTCACACCTGCCCGATGCCTTCTGGTTTCTGTGTGCAACAGATACTCAGCAGACCAGGGTGGGTGTGGAGACGATGGCCAGTTGGATCCATCCATGGCTGAAGTTTTGACCAGAAGTGTGAGACAGGAAGGCAAGGAACAAGGAAACTGAGGGTGCTGGCAAGAGAGAGGCTGCCTTGCAGATGCTGGGGCTCAGGCTGGAAAGGGAAGGGGTGCAGATGGGAGGGGTTGGTCTCCTGGGGGAGGAGGTTGGAGGGTGGGCATGGTGGTGGGGAGTAGCCAGGAGGGGAGGTGTGGTCAGGAGAGATATCAGAGTAAGCTGAGCTGGGGGTCCAGGGGCCACTGGTCACTATTAGGATGTTGAATTGAAGTAAGGTCTGAGACAGAGAGGGGTCTGAGTGGGGTTGAGGATCCTGCGGAGAACATAGGGAGGAGGGAACAGGGGTCTAGCTGATGGCAGAGAGAGGGGTGAGTGTGCTGGGCTTGCTACCTGATTGTGGAGGGTGACCCCAGAGGCAGTGCTTGGGAGTCACCTTTCTTGACTCCTGGGCCCAGGGGCATGAAGACAGAGCCCCTTATCTCCGTGCATTGTCCTTGGGCAGAGCCAGGGGTCAGTGACTGGGGTCACTAGCCATTCAGTGGGGGTGCTGGGGCTCTCGGGAAGGCACTGTGGGTCCCAGGGTAGAGAGAATCTGCCCCTCTGGAGGACATTGGCCACAGTCAGCAGCCCCAAGAGAGGCCAAAGGGGTCCAGAGGTTTCCAGTCCATACCAGGCCCCCAGGAGCACCTCCCAGTGGGCGCCCCCCAACTGGCTCTGGACTCCCAGGGCAACTTTCCCCTGGGCCTGCAGTTGCTTGACCCTGCCAGGGCCCCAGCCCTAATCCCCTTGGCCCCAGCTGGGCTTGGTGGGCAGGTCTGCCTTGGCCTCCCCTGACTTGCCCGCATGTTCTGCAGGACGACAGACCGCTGGAGCCTTTCTACAGCACATGCCTGAGCCCTGCGTGCCCCCACTCTGCCTTGCTCACAGACACTTCCAGCGCAGCGCCCACCAGGCCCCACTCCACACATAGGCTGGACGCAGTCTCCCCTCCCCACCCCTTCCTGCAGTCCATCCACAGCCAGACACCCACACATAGCCAGCTGCACAGCGTCTTCCAAACTTTCCCCTGTCGGCCCCACACTCAATGCTGCCCTCAGTCCCTGGGTCCTACAGATGAGGCAAAGGGTCTGACCAGCCCCAGCACTCATGGGTACCTGCTCCCTGCCCTGTGGACACATGTACACACACACACACACACACACACACACACACACACATCACATGCAAATAGCTCTTCTTGGCCTCTGCCACCAACAGCTCTTGCCCCAGCCAGAAATGGCCAGCTCGCCGTCTGTCTGTCTGCCCCTTCCGTCTGTCCCCTGGAGAAGACACAGAGTTATCTCCATGCTGTCTGCGGCCAGGTGCCTGCACCCTCTGGAACTCAGACTGGGTTTTCTTCCTTTCTCTCCATTTGGGGAAAAGAACCTTCAGGACTGCTGCCTTGGCCCACCGGTCATGCTCCCCAAGGCCGGGGCAGTCATTCCCTGCCAGGCCCTGGCTGGGCCCAGACACAGCTTTGCTGGATGAGCCCCACTGAGGCCAGAGGGAAGGTCTGAGGCTGCTGAAGTCTTGGGCTGGAGCTCGGCAGAGGTGGCGGGGCTAGGTGGAGCAAGAGCGAAGGGCCCAGCTGCACCGATGAGAGAACTTTTTTATTCTTTGGGCCTGAGGGGGGTTCTGGGTGCCTTTTTTTTAAAATTCTTTTTTAAGGAAAAAAAATGATAAAAACTTCAAAGCTGATTTTTCTTGTTACAGAAAAACTAATATAAAAGCATTACCCCTGTCTGGCAGCCTGTGGCCATGTCTGTGTGTGCTTCCTGCCAGGTGCTGGGCTCAGGCCTGGCCGCCGGGCAGGACCCAAGCACTTCAGCACCTTCTGACCAGCAGGAGTCAGCGCAGAGTTCAGTTCTGGGGGCCCACAGAGTCATCACATAGAAAGAAGTCCAGTGACGCAGGGTTTAGGTGAAGGTGAGGTGGCCTGGAGGCACGTGCAGCCCCTCAACTTGGTGGGGGTCAACAGCTTGGGCCGGGACCACCACACAGAGCCTGTGAGCCCACTCTGTGCTCCCGAGGGGCTGAGCATCCAGGTAGAGGACCTGCAGGCTTTGGGCTGCTCAGAGCTCCTGGGCACTGTGTGGGCATGACTGATGGGGTCCGTCCCATAGCAGACGCTGGGATGTGAAGAGGGCTGGAGGCAGGCCTGGGAGCTGGAGCAGAACCCACCTCAGGGCCTTGGTCCCTTCAGGCTTGCCCAGAGGTGGCAGACTAGCCCAGTGTGTCACCATCACCAGTGGGGCCAGAGCTGGGCCAGAAGACAGCCCCCAGCTCAGAGCAAAGAAGAACATCTGCCAGGCAGAGCTGCCCCACAGTGGATCACATGCCCCGGAAGGGGTGGCCCCCCACCACTAGAGGTGTGTAAGCATGCTGCTGTTGAGCCCAGTAAAGAGCAGCTTCCTGACCCGTATGGAGCAGACACCATTGCTCAAAGAGATGTGCCACAGGAAGGGGGCCAGTAAGGCAAGCCACACCATGCAAAGAGTTAGCTGGACATTTGATCTGTCATAGGTGATTAGGCCTTAAGGAAGGAAGGATGCTCCCAAGGTGGATTCTACAGCCTCTAGCCCTATAGTGAGAAGGAGAGCCTAGGGCCCTTCCTGGACTCTTCAGACTATGACTCTGGGAGGAAGATGGAGGTAGTTCAGGAGTGGGGCCTGGGAGGCAGGTGGCTGTTTTTGTTCAGCCGACTCTGGGCGACCCCATGGACTGCAACATGCCAGGCCTCCCCATCCTTCACTGTCTCCTGGAGTTTGCTCAAACTCATGTCTATTGAGTCAGTGATGCCGTCCTACCATCTCATTCTCTGTTGCCCCCTTCTCCTCCTGCCTTCAATCTTTCCCAGCATCAGGGTCTTTTCCAATGAGTCGGCTCTTCGCACCAGGTGGCCAAAGTATTTGGAGCTTCAGCTTCAGCATCAGTCCTTCCACTGAATATTTAAGACTTGATTACCCTCCTGATTCTCCCATCCCCTCCCCCAGCTTCATGGGCTCCATGGTGCAAAACCCTGGGGCTGTATCTTCTCCCCAAAGTGCATCCAGAGCAGGCTGTGGGTCTTCTGTGTCCCCTGCGAGCCTCCTGGAGACACTGTGAGGCTGAAGAGAGCAAGGGAAGGAGAGTCTGAAAACTTCTTGGGCACATCCCCTGCTTAAAGCAAAGCATTCACAGATGGGAGCCAGGCTGGCTGAAGAAGTGTGTTTCTTTTGTGAGGACTGACCTCAGGGTCCTGCCTGTAGAACCCAGGCTATGAGCAGAGTGGTCTGTCCACACCGTGGTTCCCGGGCAGCCCAGCATGTGCTCTGCTTCCTTCATGTAATGGCTCAAGCAGGCCTGTCCTCACTCTGGCCACCAGGACAGGCTCGTCCACACTCTGGCTGCCCAGGCAGGCCCGTCCACACACTGACAGCCCAGACAGACCTGTCTACACTCCAGCTATGCAGACAAGGCTGTTTACATTCCGGCTTCCTGGACAGCCCCGTCTGTACTCGGACTGCCCAGACAAGCAAGTCTGTGCTTTGCCTGTATTAACCCAATAAAGAAATGCTGGTTTGGGTATGGTCACTAAGCCTACAAGATTTGAAAAACAAAATACCTTTATTTAGTTAACACTGAACTTGCAAACACAGAAAGGAGTAGAAAATCTAACTCCTCTTCATCACATGGGCTTTGGGGCGGGGGTGGGGAGAAGGCTGACCCCAGGGCCATCTGGGCAGCTTGACTGAAGCATCCCAGGTGAGTCTGTGTCCCCAGTCCTGGCTGGCTCACCTGTCCAGTGAGAGACTAGCTCGGGGGTTTCTAGGGGCCCTGAAGCTCTGGTGAAGACATCTTCATCTCCGCATCAGATGAGTGCTATGAGACAGAACTGCTAGGTCAGGAGATGGGATGGGCTGTGGCACGTGGAAGGCAGTGGGTCTCGGCTTTAGGCTGGGCCCATCCTTGGGGAGAGCTGTTGGTCTGAGGCCACGTGTTATGGGGCTGGGTGGGGGCGGGCCTGGGCTGGGACACAGCTGGGGCAGAACCAGGACAGTGCTATGTCTTCGTAAATTGAAAGCAGTGGTGGCTCTGGGGCTCCTGGAAGGGGCAGAGCCTCCTTCTCGGCATCTGACCCTGCAGCCATCCCTGTCCTCTGGCAGGGAGTGGCCAGGGCTTGAAAGACTTGAACTAGAGTCCTAGTCCTGATATCACTTGTTCCAAGAACTGGGGCAAGTGTTTTCAGCTTCCAGAGCCTCAACTTTGTGATCCAGAAAGTGGGGACCATACCCCTGCCTGCCACCCGCGCAGGCCAACCCAGTGGAAATATCACAGTCGGGGCTCAGGCTACTCCTGCCTGTAACTCTCCAGCTGGGAGCCCCACGTGCAGTCTTTCCCCTTTCTAACACTCCACTTTCCATCAAGTGGAGCCCATTCTGGACCCTCAAGGGTGGGGAGATAGTGTGAGCCTGACCCTTGTGCTCAGGAAAGTAGTGAATTGAGATCCTGCCCTTGGCCCCTAACACTGGAGGACTTCCCCAGGCCCTGTAGCTCCTCAGGCTCAGACATTGGTCTCAAGCTCGCTGATCTCAATGGTGCAGTGGTCCAGACTGGTGGTGGCTGGTTCCTCATCCTGTTCCACCTGGACGGGGACGTGGTGGGGACAGGAGGGGCCCAGGGTCAGCTCTGCGGCCTCAGCCACGCTCTTCACACAGCCATTCTGCTGGGTTGCCACGATCTCCTGGAGGCTCACAGGCTTGGTCTCACAGGGCAGCAGTTTCTGGGGAGAGGAAACAGGTCTTGGCAGCAGCAGGAGGGACTGAGGTTAGACAGTAGGGAGGACTGGACAGGCAAAGGGCTGGGGACAGTCTGATTGGTTTTCCTACAGACATGCTGTGAGAACTTGCTAGGTCATAGGGCCTCTCTGGGCTCCAGTTCCAAGTTGTCCTGCCTCCTGGGACTGCCTTAGAAGAGGGGGCACCTGCCCCCCTGGGATCCAGTGTGGGAGTGGGCAGCTCCCCTGCCTGAGCCTCAGCGTCCTCCCCATGGAGTGGGACAGCCGCTCCAAGTGGTTATTGAAGGAGCCCTGAGGACCGTGAAGCTCCCAGCAGACATGTGAACGCTGGCCTTGTTGTCAGCAGGACACTAGGGTATGGCTCCCTGAGGATGCTGACCATGTTCACCACCGGCCATGGTGGGTGTTCAACAATCAGTGATGAGAGGACTCTGTCACTCGGGTGCCTGTGAGGAGATCAAGGTGTGGAGGGATCGGTGGAAGGCGGCCCAGCTGGTGGGTAGCTGATGTGCTGCCCTGCCCACCACTCCTGGCTTCACCCTTGGGCCTTTGGGCAGCCTGGCCGGAGAGAGAGGGTGTGCTCACCTCGGTGCCCGTGTCCTGAGCGAAGTCTTTCCGGCAGACGTGGGCCATGATCCCAGCAGCCAGTGCATCCCCCAGCACGTTAATCATGGTGCGGAAACGGTCCCTGGTGGGCCAAGGTGGGCGGTGAGCGGCAGGCCCTCTGTGTCAGGGGAGCTGGGAGAGGGCGGTCCCTACTGGGCCAAGGTGGGCGGTGAGCGGCAGGCCCTCTGTGTAAGGGGAGCTGGGAGAGGGCGGTGCTCACGGGACGGGTGTCTCCTGGTCCTCCTGGCCCGGCACCCCCTGGCGGTGCTGAAGTGGGTGATCCAGGCATGTGACTGTGTGGTGCCTCAGGGCCTGTGTGTCAAAGGGCTTGGGCTCGTGCTCTGCTCCCACCCTCCTGAAATTCTTTGTAGTTTTTGAACAAGGGCTCCTAGGTTTTCACTTTTGAAACCTGGGCCCCACAGATCATGCAGCTGGGCAGGTGTCAATGAGCACCCACTGTGCCAAACCATGGCAGCTCCCCGGTCCATTGTGAGCGCCTGCCTCCCAGGGGGCAGGAGAGGGTGGGGGGAACCCCACTCACAGAGCCCAGTCGACAGCGATGATGAGGGTGATGTCGTCGGTGGGAAGGCCCACGGAGGTGAGCACGATGACCATGGTGACGAGCCCGGCCTGGGGGATGCCAGCTGCCCCGAT
Organism: Oryx dammah; assembly: GCF_014754425.2. NCBI lineage: Eukaryota > Metazoa > Chordata > Mammalia > Artiodactyla > Bovidae > Oryx > Oryx dammah. The sequence continues at coordinate 90,981,993 of NW_024070212.1, read as the reverse complement.
GCTGGCTGCGGTGGCTGTGATGCTGCAGGAGAGGGTAGGCAGCACTGTTGGGTCCTGGACCCAAGGAGAAGCCAGAATGCCAGAGCCTCTAGGGACAGCACTGTGGAGCAGGCATTGTTAGGAATGCCACAGCAGGGCATTCTTGGGGCAGGGGCATGCCTCTGCCCAAGGTCCTGTGGTCCCAGAGGCTGTATCCCTGGCCTCAGCAGAACGTCCTAAGAAGTCTGTGGAAGGCCCTATGTCTGGGTTTGATCCCCGGGTTGGGAATATCCCCTGGAGGAGCACGTGGCAACCCACTCCAGTATTCTTGCCTGGAGAGTCCCATGGACGGAGGAGCCTGGCAGGCCGCTGTCACTGTAGGATTCCAGCAAGTTGTCCACGGGTTCCCATCGTCCACTGTCCTCGGGTCCCCAGGGTCAGACTTGTACCCTCAGGCTGGCATGCGAGGCCTTCCCCTTCACCTCTGTCCTCACCTAGCACCGTCCCCCAGCTCCAGCCACACCAGCAGCCCCTCCACTGTCCTCAGTCCTGCCTCTGGCCTCTGCTTGCCCTGTGCCTGCCTGCAGTGTGCTCCCTGCTATGCATGTCCCCACTGTAGGCCCTCCTCTGGGCCCTAGCTTCCCAAGTTGCTCAGAGCTCCCCACCTGCAGGGCGGCCCTGGGGAAGGAGCCTGGTGCCCTGAATCATGATACCCCAGCACTGACTTGCTGTGTGGCCTGGAATGAGCCCCTTGCCCTCTCTGGGCCTCAGAGACCACATGGGATATGGGAGTTCAAGACTCCTGAAAGCCCTTCCAGAGCAACCAGCCCCAATCCACACTGGGTGCCGGGTGTCAGGAGCACACCTGATGGTGATGATCTGGCCGAAGTCCAGCTCATAGTTGTTGACCTGGGCAATGAAGATGGCAGCCACGGCCTCGTAGAGCGCGGTGCCATCCATGTTGATGGTGGCGCCCACGGGCAGCACAAAGCGGGCAATGCGCCGGTCGATGTGGTTGTTCTCCAGCAGGCACTTAAAGGTGATGGGCAGTGTGGCTGAGCTGTGAATAGAAGGGCCAGTGTCTGCCCATCACCCTCCTCCAGGATGGTCAGGGTCCCCAGGTTGCCAGCTGGTTGGTAACAGAAGCGCCCCCCCCAACCCCCAATGCCAGGCAGCTGGCCCATCTAGGGTGAACAGACTGAAGGGGCTTTTAAAATGGTCAAGTGGCCAGACTTGCCCAGGCTCAGGGCCTTAGAGACCCCCTGTGCACACTGGTCAGGAAGGGAGTGACCGCCAGCAGGGCATCTGCTAGGTGCCGGGTGCTGCGCTTTACACCTCATGGCTTCCTGCTAGGAAGGTTTTGAGTTCCTTTAACAGGTGAAGAAATGAAGCCCAGAGGGGAGGAGGGGCTGATGCCATGTCACATGACTATGAAAAGTGGAGATGAAGTGGTCAACAGCAGGGCTCTGGGTGGGAGCACTGGCTTCAGATTCTAGCTTCCCACTAGCTTAGTGGCCTTGGCACCTCCTCAACTTGTACGTGCCATAGTTTTCCTTGTCCCAAACAATCGGTACACTACGGAGCTATTAGGAGGATTCAACAAGAGAGTGCTTAGAATAGCGTCTAAATATTGTAGGTGGCACCCCTGGTGGTTCGGGCTTCCCTTGCAGCTCAGCTGGTAAAGAATCTGCCTGCAAGGTGGGAGACCTACATTCAAACCCTGGATTGGGAAGATCTCCTGGAGAAGGGAAAGGCTACCCACTCCAGTATTCTGGCCTGCAGAATTCCATGGACTGCATAGTCCGTAGGGTCACAAAGAGTTGGACACGACTGAGCGACTTTCACTTCACTTCCCTGGTGGTTCAGACAGTAAAGAATTTGCCTGCAATGCAGGAGACCCAGGTTCGATCCCTGGGTGGGGAAGATCCCTTTGAGGAGGGCGTGGCAACCCACTCCAGTATTCTCACCTGGAGAATTCCATGGACAGAGGAGCCTGGCAGGCTACAGTCCATAGGATCACAAAGAGTCGGACAGGATTTAGCGACTTAGCAAGCACCCATCGTAGGCACTCAACCAATGGTAGCCCTTGCTCTTGTAGCTGTGTTGCTACTGAGCTCCCAGTAGCAGTGCTGGGCCTAAAATTCAGGTTTGCATAGCCCCACAGCTCTTACTCCCCACAGGTCACTGCCTGGGAGGCCCAGGTACACTTGCTAGAGCCCCTCATGGGCCCCAGGCATGCTGGACCCGAGCCTGCGGTTCCTGCAGGAACCGGCGAGTGCTGCTGGCGCTGGTGGGCTTAACCAGCAACTGGGGGAACAGCAGCTGCTTGGGGCTTCATCTTTCCCTCTCGCCTCCTCCCTCTGCCCCGATGGGGTTCCCAGACAAGGCTTCTAGGCTTTTCCTCACTGGCTCTGCTCCTCCCGAGTCCTGCATGAGTTGCTTCTGCTGCCAAGGGTGGGTTATGTGGCTGCAGGGGAAGGAGGTCTGTGGTGGTCCTTAATCCCATTTCACAGACTGGGGGACTGAGGCCTAGGGAAGAGAAGGCAGTAAGGGTTGGAGGGAAGAGTCAGGCCTTTGAAGCCAGAGACATGGGCTCAGGTTTAGGTGACTTCCTTCGTGTAGAGCTTGGACACTCACTGTGGGGAGAACCACTCTTTCTTCACAGGGTTAGATGCCCAGAAAGTGACCACCTCCTTCCCTTCTCCTCGCTCAATAGCAGAATTTGCATGACTTCATCTCCCTGGGTCTTCCGCACTCAGTTGCGGTCTGGGATGCTTGAGGTCAAGTATTGCTTCACCAAGCCCAGAATGGCCTTAGTGGGTTATCTCCATCAATCACACAGCAACTCTATGTGCCAGAGGCCACAGTGATCCCCAGTCTGTATATGAGGAAACTAGTCGCACCACCCGGGGAGGTGGAATGGCTCGCCCACAGTCACAGAGCTAGTGGGTAATGGAATCATGACTCAAATTCCCACTGTCTAGAGACACTGCCAGCGTTGTGACAGGGCCACCTGCCAGTAAACAGGCAAAGTCCCTGAGGAGCGGAGGGCCTGACCCCAACAGAAGCACCACGTGGTGGTGAAAGGTGGCAGAGACTGCAGACCCGTCACTCTTCAGCTCCACCTGCCCCTGACACGTGGAAGCCAACCCCCATGTGGACTGAGTGAACACTGGGGATGTGGAGGAGGGCTTGCTGCCATTCGGGAAGGTAGGGGTTCAAGCATTTCAAGAATAGGTCTTGTTACCAAATCCTCCCCCAAGTTTGTGAAGTAGGTCACATCGACACTTTCCATGGTTCCATGGCTACAGACAAATGATGGCTGGACAGAAAAATAGCTTTCAGCCATGGTCTCCTCCCTGACACTTTCACCGCCCAGGGCTACCTGGAGGAGGTGGCCAGTGCGATGAGCAGGGCCTGGAGGATGCCGCGGATGAAGACGATGGGGTTCTTTTTGGTGATGAAGAAGTAGAGCAGGGGCAGGATGAAGAGGCCATGGACGACCAGCCCGCACACCACGGTGACTGCATAGAAGCCCAGCTTCTTTCCTACGGTCGTGGGGTTGTCCATCTCTAGGATCTTGCCAGCGATGAGAAACACAATGCCAAAGGGGAAATACCTGGGGTGGGCAGGGCAGCCGGCTCAGCACCAGGCAGGCAAAGACCCTGGGAGGCCCCGGGCACTACATAACTGCTGGGCCTGTCTGCCCTGAGCCTTCCAGGACTCTTGTGAGGATAGAAAGTGACTATGTACCCGAGTACCTGGCATATGGTGTCACCAATGCCCCCTTAACCAGTCCAGCCATACACAGCCCTCACCCTTCTGCCTTCCTCTGCAGGCCCACATTTCAGCCCAGCAGTGAGACAGCCTCTATGGCTGACCTTGGCAGGCCTCTGCCTTACCCTATCTCACTGTGCAGGGTTGGGCTAGAAGATTCCTAAGATCTGAACTCTGAGCCAAGGAGAGGCAGCTGGCTGTCCCTTCCAGTGTCTCCTTTCTCCAAAAGCTGATCTAATGAGGCCCCGAGAGATGGGGAAACAGCCTGAGAGGTCAGGGCCAGGCGGATTAGCTCTTGGTTTGCCTCCAGTGGGCCTGACAGGGCCAGAAGTGGCAGGGCCGGGGCTGGAACTTGACCTGGTCAGGGCTGGGGGTATCCTCCTGGGCAGCTTTCTGCTCATTCCTATGGGACCACGGGGTCCCTCCAGCTTCCCAGGGCAGGGCTGGAAGGGGGTGGAGTGGGTAGGAGTCCACCCTCGACCCCTACGACGAGGCTCACCACACAGCCACGGCCACGATCTTCATGACAGACTCGTTGAGGCACTGGCAGAAGCTGACCAGCGGGGCCCCGCTGTCACCCATGCGGCCCAGCATGATGCCTGCGGAGGACAGGGACACAGCCAATGACAGACCCGGCAGAGGGAGGCAGACCTGCATGACACCTGTGTGAGCCAGCACGTGCTGTGGTCAGGCACGGACAGACCATGGGCACACACAGATCTCAGCGCCTGGCCGACAGCCCAGCAGCCTCTGCCACCCAGCGCTTCCTCCCTACTTCCCCTCCCTTCCCGGCATCCCCGCTGGAGAGGGCTGTGACCTCCCCACAGGGCTCCATCTCTTCCTCCTCTCTACCCAGCAGCACGTGCCTCCTTCTAAAAATAAAAATGCTCCCTGCCGACACTCCCAGCTGCCTTTCCTGCGCATAGAGACCATAACCAACAGCCCACCCCTCTCACCCTGGCTCAGGCCCCACTTGGCCTGGCCATGCCTCTAACTCACACCTCTGTCTGGCCCTGCTTTCCCTTCCTCACTCTGTTCCTGCATCGTGCCTTCCTCACGTTTCTAGACTACACCAAGCTCTTGGCTGTGGTGGGGGCTTTGTCCACTCAGTTCCTGATGCTTGAAGCCCTGGCCTGGAGGCCTGCACCTCCCCATTTATTCTCTAACCCATCTCTTTCTGATCTCCTCGTATCACTTCTTACAACAGTCATCCGTTGTGTTCTGTCTTCTCCAATAGAAAGTTAACCCACGAGGGCAACTTATCATTGAATGAATGAATGAACAAGGGAATGAATGACAAAGCTTTTTCCGAAGCCCCTGTCACCCTGCCCTTGGGATTCTGAGCTCATGCAGGTAACCACAGTCAGGTCACTCCTGGGACAGTGGCAAGCAGCTGCTCTCCCACTGGTGACACAAAGATGGAGAGCATAATATACACTCTGTGTCCGCCTTCATGGAGCTTACTGTCGCCGTGTCCAAAAGGTTCATCCACTGACTCAGCCGGTGAGGGGCAGGATCTGGATCTTGGCCTCTGGAACCCCAGGGAAGAGCTCTTTCCCTGCCCGGGATGCCCCGAACCCATGCAGAACAGGGAGCAGCTACCACGGGGGAGGGGAGTGGAGCGGCCCTACTGGGGTGGGCGGGAGAGGCCAGAGAGGCAGGCGACCCTGGGTCCAGCTCTGTCCCTCTGGCCTGTGGAAGCCTGGCTGAACTCAGAGCCAGGTTCCCCGCTGACTCTGTCCCTCCCCAGCTATTCCTGCTCCTCATCAGGCCCCCTGTTCCACCCCCAGGCTCTGGCTGGCTTGGAGCAACTGTACATGGGATGCGGAGGGTGGCAGTGGGCTTCCTCCCACAAGCAAGGCCAATGCCACCTTAGCATCAGCCGCATCCCAGCACCAGGGAGAAGATGGGGAAGGAGGCTCAGTGAGGGGAGCAGCCGCGCGGGTGTGCTCACGCACACTCAGGCGGGGGCACACAGAGACATTGGCACGGCTAGAGCTGAGGACACACCGACTTGCGGACAGTGACATACGCTCAGTAAACAGCGAAGCGAGTTGAAGGCTCTCAAAATTTTCTTTAGTTCTGCTAATAGGTGTCCTTTTTGTATGCTCCCAGCCCTAAGACAGCAGTGATGGCTGGGGAAAAGGAAGAAAGTCCAGGGCGGGGGACAGATTATCAGAGGTGCTGGGGATGCTTCCAAACACCAGGGTCTCTGCGGTCCTGGCCCCTGTGTGTGCCTGCCTGGCCTTTTGACCAGGATGAAAAGAGCTCCATTCCCCATTGTCATTCATCTGCCCATCCACCCATCTTTCCCAGTTTACCGAGCACCTACTCTACCCAATCACATGGTGGCTGGGCTGTCTCTGCCTGCATGGAACGTACACAGCTGCCGCGCAGGCATTAAACAGCCACACTAACAAGTAGGTAGTTGTATTGGGTCAAACAAGGAATAACACAGGACATCTGACTGGGGTTAGACTTTTCCCCAGAATGGGATGCTTATACTGAGCCCCCTCAAGGATGAGACAAGTGTAGCTGAGAGGGAGGGGCAGGAGCAGCCTGGCTGAGGGAGGCGCCTTGCAGGAACCGACAGGCAGAGCGGCTGGGGAAGTGAGCCGAGAGGGGCAGCCTGGCCGGAGCTCACAGGCTCTGTAGGTCACGCAGTGTTTGCACCCCTCTCTGAGGACAGTGGAGCCGGTGGAGGCTTTACATGGGGACTCAATGACCCTGTGAGGAGGACACACAAGGACAGGGGATTCTTGGGGGAGTTTTTCCAGAAACCAGGTGAGAGATGACAGCGGCCTTGGCTGGGGCAGTGGGCAGAAGGAAATGCAGAGGCTGGAGAGATTTCAGAGGCAGACCTGATGGGATTTGGGTGTGAGTTGGAGCAGAGGGCAAAGTAGAAAGTAACCCCCAAGTTCCTTGCCCAAGAAACCAAGAAGATGGGAGAATTTCCACTTAAGGAGAAAACCCTGTGTAGGAGTTGGAAGCTGGAGAGTGCCCCACTAGGCCCAGGGCTGGGGCTGGGGGAAGGGGCTGATAGGATTTTATAGTGAGGCTCCTGGTGACCCCTGGCATGACCTAGAAGGACAAGGTGGGACTGACAAGCTAGATAGTTGTGGAGGGGTTAGGAATTCCTAGACTCCAAAAAAGGAAGAGGACTTCACTGGTAGCTCAGCTGGTAAAGAGTCTGCCTGCAATGCAGGAGATGCGGGTTTGATCCTTGGTTGGAAATATCCCCTGGAGAAGGAAATGCAACCCACTCCAGCAATCTCACCTGTAAAACTCCATGGACAAAGAAGCCTGGTGGCCTATAGTCCATGGGGTGGCAAGAGTTGGATACAACTTAGTGGCAAACCACTGCTACCAAAGAAGGAAGAAGGCTGTGTGCATATGTCGGAGTGGGTGGTCAAGGGGGGGGACGCTGCAGGCAGAGGCATCATCAGAGGTTTTGTAGGATCTGAAGTTTGCACAGTTTGGAGCCTTCTTCAAGAAAAAGAACATAAAATTTAAAAAAGGAAAAAGGATGCAGGCCTTAGAAGGGACCTGTGCAAGTTAAACTTCACCTGCTTCATGGTAAGTAGCCTGTGGCCTTGGGGACCCAGCAAAGGAAAGGGTATGGTCACATGCCCCCAGAAATGGCACAGACAGGTCTGTAGAGAGAGGTGGCCACTGAGAAAGCCTTGTGGTTGAGGGTGGAAGGGAAGAATGAGGGCTTTAAACAAACAGCTGCTGGCAAGGTCAGAGGCATGGCCTTCTCAGAGAGAGGACCAACACCCCTGGAGGCAAATAGCACCCAGGCATGGGGAATTCCGTGAGGAACAGCAGCTCCAACTTGGGGAGGGCTGGGGACACCCCCTTGTCCCTGGGTAATGGAATAGGGACTTGAGTCACTCCCTAAGAAAAGGAAAGGAAGGAACCTCCTGGAAGATGGGGAGACTCCAGGCTATTCAGGTTACTGGACACGGGACGCAGGGAGGGGTAAATGCAAGGAGGGCCAGGCTCCAGGGCTTCCTGTGGTGGTGGGCAGCACATACCCATGGTGGCAGAGAAGATGACGATGCCCAGCACGTTCATGCCATCGCTGGTGCCGGGCTCTGACTTGTAAATGACCTCTGGAGGGGGTGTCAGGTCCAGGGCGAAGTTCTGCACACGAGAGCCATTCTCCTCCTGGACCCCGTAGATGAGGATCCGCCGAGAAGGGGCCTCCTCTGATGCCACCGTGGGGGACTTGACGACGGGGGTGGTCTTGGTGCGATACTGGTGGGCCACACCCCAACCAGGAATGAGTCAGGACCAAGCATAATATCAACAACAATAATAACAACATCTTGGAAGCACATCTGTATCCACTCATGAACTATGTGATTGACAGTAACCCTGTGACATAGGCAGGACAGGGATTATTACCAATATTTTACCAAAAAGCAAAACTGAGATTTGTTCGTTCGCCCACACACTACCCAGGCACACCTCCCTCCATCCCTCCTCCCCTCTTCTTTCTGTGCATCATCACACCTACCTGTGATAAGTCACTTCAGTCACGTCCCACTCTGCGAGACCCTGTGGACTGTAGCCCGCCAGGCTCCTCTGACCATGGGGTTCTCCAGGCGAGAATACTGGAGTAGGTTGCCATGCCCTTCTCCAGGGGATCTTCCCGACCCAGGGATCAAATCCGCGTCTCTTACATCTCTTGCACTGACATTCTTTACCACTAGTGCCACCTGGCTGGGACCCTCTCTAACCATCCATCCATCTCCTACACAGATAATCTGCCTGGATAATCCTCCATTCACCTGTTTGTCCTCTTTCAGCCACCCACTATCCATCTGCCTAACAGCCAGCCAGCCCTGCCTTCCACTGAAGGAAACTTGGACCTTCTGTTAGGAAAGCTTAGTTTGCCCCGAGCTTTCTTGATGAGAGGAGACGCCAGCTGGGGAGAGCTGGGTGACTGAGTCAGCTACCCCTCTTCCTCAGCCCTCAGGACATTTCCAAGACTTTTCTTCACATTCCTCAGGCACTATGAGCCCAAACAAGGGCTCCTATCTTCCTAACTCCAAGTATCAATAAAGCAAAGTGTCTGGGGGTGGGTGGAGAAAAGGAGCCACTCAGGAAATATACCTAAAATGTCAATGCTTCAGTTCCCTCATCTGTGAAGTGGGGTCTTAATAGTTCCTTACCTCATTAGGTTAAATGAGGTGATATATGTAAAGTTCTGACAGTGGTGCCTAGCACATGGTAAGCCTACTGTAACCATCACTGCTATCATCACTACCACCACCATCAGCATCACAACCACCGTCATCATCCCAGTGTTGAACACTCTGCACCAGGTGCTGATTCTTGAAGGATGGGTAGGAGTTTCCCAAAAGATAAAGGGCATTTCAGATGGGGTAGAAAGTAGAGCAATGTTCTCTTTCTCTCTCACATCTTCAGTAATTGCCCATCACTTTTGGGATAATATCCAAACTCCCTAGCCTAGCATTCAGGGCCCTTCACCACTTGGCTCATTCCATAAATGAAGACACAGGAGGTGAGGGAAGATATAGGGATTAGCTCAGGCTTTCACAGCTCCTGATTTTGGAGCCTCTCCTCCACCCTCAACCACCTCTTGTGTGTCTCCAGGCTCAATACAGTGCCCACCACAGGGAAGATCAGGAAATGCTTGTTGGACTGAGTCAACCAGACTGACATTTTAGAAGGGAAATTATTAGAAGTGCAAATAAAGATTCGTGTACAGGGTTGTTGGAAAGTGACCCTGACTGTTCATAAGCTCCAATTCTTTACCCGCTTGATGTGAAGAGCCAACTCACTGGAAAAGACCCTGATACTGGGACAGACTGAAGGCAGAAGAAGGGGGCAGCAGAGGATAAGACGGTTAGATAGCATCGCTGACTCAGGGACATGAATTTGAGTGAACTCTGGGAGACAGTGGAGGACAGAGGAGCCTGGTGTGTTATAATCCACGGGGTACAGAGTCAGACATTACTTAGTGACTGAATAACAACAAGGCTGTTTTGGTAAACAACCAAAAGGAGAAATAGGCAAATAAATTACAGCCTAGGCTTACATCAGGCTATGACATCATCAGTAAGCATTGTATTTTTTGTTGTTGTTCAGTTGCTCAGTCATGTCCCACTCTTTGCGACCCCATGGACTGCAGCACACCAGGCTTCCCTGTCCTTCACCACCTCCCAGAGTTTGCTCAAACTCATTTCCATTGAGTCAGTGATGCCATCCAACCATCTTATCTTCTGTCACCTGCTTCTCCTCCTGCCTTCAATCTTTCCCAGCATCGGGTCTTTTCCAATGAGTCGGCTCTTTGTTATCAGGTGGCCAAAGTATTGGAACTTCAGCTTCAACATCAGTCCTTCCGGTGAATATTCAGGATTGATTTCCTTTAGGGTTGACTGGTTCGATCTCCTTGCGGCTCAAGGGATTCTCAAAAGTCTTCTCCAACATCACAGCTTGAAAGCGTCAATTCTTCAGTACTCAGCCTTCTTTATGGTCCAACTCTCACATCCGTACATGACTTGTATTTTTAAGAAGCATTAATAACCATGTAAAGTGCTCAAGATATAATGGGAGTGGGGAAAAAGGCAAGATGCACACTGTGTGTGTACTGTGATCCTAATTTTATTTTTTAAAACATTTCGACAGAGAAAAAAAAGATAGACGCATACCATCTACTATCACTATTGCTAGGTCCTGGAACTACAAGTATTTTTATCCTCTGCTTTGGGCTTCCCTGGTAGCTCAGCTGGTAAAGAATCTGCCTGCAATGCAAGAGACCTGGGTTCAATACCTGGGTTGGGAAGATCCCCTGGAAAAGGCAACTGCTACCCACTCCAGTATTCTGGCCTAGAGAATTCCATGAACAGAGGAACCTGGCAGGCCATAGTCCATGGGGGTCACAAAGAGTTGGACACAACTGAGTGAATTTCACTTATTTATTTTAGTATTTCCCTAATATTTTACAGTGAGTATTATTGCTGTTTTTATTACAGGAAAGGATTATTTTAAAAAGAAAGAGAAAGCAGGCTTTGATGCCAGCAGGTCTGAGTTCACCTACTAGTTCTGCCATTTACTAGTGATTTAGCCTTGGGCAAATCCTTTAACCCTCCTGAATCTCAGTTTCCTCATCCAGGAGATGTCCTGGTCCTAGCCCAGGGTAGGGTTACTGTGAGGACTGAGAGAGACCCTGTGCATGAGTATGGGCGTAATCGCGGGTGGAGCCAGCACTCAGTGGGGGCTTCCTTCTCCCCTCATAATTCTTCCTCGTGAAAAGTCAGAACCCAAGGCAGGGGTACAGCCACAGGAGGCTCTAAAGATCTAGGTCTTCCCCCCCAACCCTCTCCTGTAGCATCCCACCCCCAGAGACAGGGAGACTTACCAGCCAAGCCAGGCCCAGGCTGGCCCTGCCTGCCCACCCTCCATCGCCCAGGAACCCACTCACCTGCTTGAATGTGGCTTCCACCAGGTTGGCTGGGAACATGTTCCTGAGAAGAGAATCAGTAATTGAAGAATTCCAGGACAGGAGGGCCCTTTGGGTCACCTGAACACCTCCTTTGGCAGTGGAGACCTTCCATGACCCCGCCCTACCTGCCCCTGCAGTCTTGCCTCTTTCCATCACTCCCATCTCAGGACTTAAAGCTTCAACACCAACTGCATACGGTTCCCCAAATACGCTGCATACGTCTCCAGCTCCAGGCCTTTGACTGCTGTTCCTTCTGCCTGAAATGCCCTGCCTTCTTCTCTGGCTGATTCCTACCCCAGTCAAGCAGAGACTAAACCTTTTGCAACTGCTCCAAGCAGACTCCTTGGCCCCTTCCCCTATAGTTATCTACGCTCCAGCACGCTGCTGGTGGCACTAGTCAGGTGTCTGCCTCCCCATTGACTGGCCTCCTTGAAGGGGGGACTTGGTCATTCATATCTTATCTGTGGCTCCCAACACAGGACCTGGCATATAAATGGGATCATTATTCTTATTAACATAATCTTCATCTTCTAAAGCAGGAGGGGATCGTGTCCTACCAGATGTGAAAACATGTTGTAAATATGCAACTCTCAAAACAGTGAGATACTGACAGCCATCAACAGAAAAATCAATGTAATGGAACCTATACCTGGAGACAGAACCTGGGACATCTTAGTATTTCATATTCTATGGAAGTCACTTCACAGATCGAAGAAAGGAAGGATCCATTCTAGAGAACTGCATAGCTGACCAACTATTCAGAAAAATAAACACCAGGTCTTGGAAATTCCCTGGTGGTTCAGTGGTTGGGAGTTTGCTTTCCAGTGCAAGGGGTACATCAAGGCTGTATATTGTCACCTTGTTTATTTAACTTATATGCAGACTATATTATGCAAAATGCCAGGCTAGATGAATCATAAGCTGGAATCAAGATTGCCAGGAGAAATATCAACAACCTCAGATATGCAGATGACACCACTCTAATGGCAGAAGGAGAAGAGGAACTGAAGAGCCTCTGGATGCAGGTGAAAGAGGAGAGTGAAAAACCTGGCTTAAAACTCAACATTCAGCAAACTAAGATCAAGGCATCTGGTTCCGTCACTCCATGGCAAATAGATGGAAACAAGTGGAAACAGTGACAGATTTTATTTTCTTGGGCAGTGATTTCAAAATCACTGTGGATGGTGACTGCAGCCATGAAATTAAAAGACACTTGCACCCTGGAAAGAATGTTTTGACAAACCTAGACAGTGTATTAAAAAGCAGAGACATCATTTTGCTGACAAAGGTCTGTCTAGTCAAAGCTATGGTTTTTCCAGTAGTTATATATGGATGTGAGAGTTGGATCATAAAGAAGGCTGAGCGCTGAAGAATTTATGCTTTTGAACTATGGTGCTAGAGAAGACTTTTGAGAGTCCCTTGGACTGCAAGGAGATCCAACCAGTCAATCTTAGAGGAAATCAACCCTGAATATTTATTGAAGGGACTGATGTTGAAGTTGAGGGTCCAATACTTTGGCCACCTGATGTGAAGAGCTGATTCACTGGAAAAGACTGTGATGCTGAGAAAGATTGAGGGCAAGAGGAGAAGGAGGTGACAGAGGATGAGATGGTTGGATGCCTTCACCAACTCAAAGGACATGAGTTTGAGCAAACTTTGGGAGACAGTTTGAAAGCAGGGAAGCCTGGTATGCTGCAGTCCATGGGGTCACAAAGAGTCAGACAACCCTTAGCAATTGAACAACAGCATGGATTGCAAGTTCAATCCCTGGTTAGGGTGCTAGGATGCCATGCATCTCACAGCCAAAAAATCAAAACAATAAAACAGAAGTGATACTGTAACAAATTCAATAAAGACTTTAAAAAGGTCCCCTTAAAAAAAAAACTTTAAAAATAAACCCTAGATCTTTATGCTGTTGTTTTTGTTTAGTCACTAAGTCATGTTGGATTCTTTGTGACCCCATGGAGCCCACACAGCTTCTCTGTCCATGGGATTTTCCAGACAAGAATGCTGGAATGAGTTGCCATTTCCTTCTCCAGAGGATCTTTCCAACCCAGGATCAAACCCGTGTCTCCTGCTTGGCAGGCAGATTCTTTCCCACTGAGCCACTTAGGAAGCCCTAGTTCTTTACATGCACTGCACCCAAATAAATCCCAGATGGCTGAAAGAAATAAATAATTTAGAAAATGAAACTATAAATATCTAGAAAAAATACAGATTAATATTTTATCAGATCTCAGAATGTGGAAGGACTTCTAAGAACAAAATGAGCAATTAAAACAAATCAATAGATTTTACTTCATTAAAACTAAGAACTTCCTAAGTGCAGCTTAGTATCCTGGATTGGATTCTGGAACAGAAAAATAGGACACTAGTGGAAAACTGGTGAAATCTAATGAAGCAATTTAGTTAATACTGTTGTACTAATTTCATGTCTTACTTTTGACAAATGTGCCAGATGTAGGTTACTAACGTCAGGGGAAGTTGAGCAGAGCTGGGAACTCTCTGTACTCTGCAACTTTTCTATAAACCTAAAATCAGGCCAAAATCAAAAGCTAAAAAATTAAGAGGCTCTTTAAGACAGATTACAATACAAATAAAATAATAAAGCAAACAAACTGGGGAAACTATACAACAAACTGTTACCATCTTCAATCTTTAAAGAGTTTTTACAATTCTTGGCCTTGTTTCCACGTTCACTCTCTATGTTTTCTCGCCAGAACATCAGCTCCCTGGAGGGTGGGATCTCTGCTTTGTTCTCTGCTATGTCCCTAGCTCCTGGAAGAGTGCCCAACGCATAACAGGCACTCAGTAAATATTTGCTACATAAATAAATGGACCACAAAAACATTAATACCTCAATAGAAAAATGATCCCCTTCATGGATCACAGACTTGTCATGGCAAAAGGGCTTGCATAACTCTGTGAAGCCATGAGCCATGCTGTGCAGGGCCACTGAGATGGGCGGGTCATAGTGCAGAGTTCTGACAGAACATGGTCCACTGGAGGACGGAATGGCAAACCACTCCAGTATTCCTGACGTGAGAACCCTACGAACAGTATGAAAAGGCAAAAAGATATGACACTGGAAGATGAGCCCCTCAGGTTGGAAGTTGTCCAATATGCTACTAGGGAAGAGTGGAGGGCAATTACTAATAGCTCCAGGAAGAAAGAAGCAGCTGGACCAAAGCAGAAACAACACTCAGTTGTGGGTATGTTTGGTGGTGAAATTAAAGTCTGATGCTATAAAGAACAATATTGCACAGGAACCTGGGATGTTAGGTCTCTGAGTCAAGGTAAATTGGATGTGGTCAATCTTCCAAACAGGAGATGGAAAGAGTAAACATCAACATCTTAGGAGTCAGTGAACTAAAATGGATGGAAATGGGTGAATTGAATTCAGATGACCATTATATTTACTACTGCAGGCAAGAATCTCTTAGAAGAAATGGAGTAGTCCTGATAATCAACAAAAGAAGAGGCTCCAAAGCATTTTCCAAAGACAAACTTGCACACAAACAAAGGTCATAGTCACTGTTTAGTGGTCTGCTGCCCATCTTATCCACTACAGCTTTCTGAATCCTGGAGAAACCATTACATCTGAGGAGTAGACTCAGCAAATCAACGAGATGCACTGAAACCTGCAATGCCTGCAACCAGCATTGGTCAACAGAATGGGCCCGATTCTTCTCCATGGCAACGCCTGACTGCAGATCACACAACCAATGCTTCAAAAGTTGAATGAGTTGGGCTACAAAGGTTTGCCTCATCTGCCATATTCACCTAACCTCTTGCCAACCGATTATCACTTCTTCAAGTATCTCAACAGCTTTTTGCAAGAAAAATGCTTCCACAACCAGCAGGAGGCAGAAAATGCTTCCCAACAGCTCACTGAATTCTGAAGCATAGATTTGTACACTACAGGAATAAACTTATTTTTCATTGGCAAAAATGTGTTGATTGTAATGGTTCTTATTTTAATTAACAAAGATGTGTTTGAGCCTAGTTATAGTGGTTTAAAATTCACAGTCTGAAACCACAGTTATTTTTGTACCAACCTAATAGAGCTAATAGAACTTCTCCCTGGAGAAGGAAATGGCACCCCACTCCAGTACCCTTGCCTGGAGAATCCCATGGACAGAGGAGCCTGGCAGGCTACAGTCCATGGGATCGCAAAGAGTCGGACACAACTGAATGACTTCACTTTCACTTTAATAGAACTAACATCAAAAAAAGATGTCCTTTTCATTGTAGGGGTAGGGTTTGGAATGCAAAATTAGGAAGTCAAGAGATATCTGGAATAATAGACAAGTTTATAGACAAGTTTGGCCTTGGAGTGCAAAATGAAGCAGGGCAAAGGCTAACAGAGTTTTGTCAACAGAACATGTTGGTCATAGTAAACACCCTTTTCCAATAACACAAGAGATGACTCTACACATGGATATCACCAGATGGTCAATACCAAAATCAAACTGATTATGTTCTTTGCAACTGAAGATGAAGAAGCTTGATACAGTCAGCAAAAACAAGACCTGGAGCTGACTATTGCTCAGATCATGAACCCCTTATTGAAAAATCGAGGCTTAAATTGAACAAAATAGGGAAAACCACTAGGCTATTCAGCTATGACTTGAATCAAATTCCTTACGATTATACAGTAGAGGTGATGAATATATTAAAGAAATTAGATCTGGTAGACTGCCTGAAGAACTATGGACCAAGGTTCATAATATTGTACAGGAGGCAATGACCAAAACCATGCCAAAGATAAAGAAATGCAAGAAGGCAAACTGGTTGTTTGAGGAGGCCTTACAAAAAGCTGAGAAAAGAAGAGACACAAAAGGCAAGGGAGAGAGGGAAAGATTTACCCAATTGAATGCAGACTTCCAGAGAATAGCAAGGAGAGTTAAGAAAGCCTTCTTAAGTGAACAATGCAAAGAAATAGAGGAAAACAATAGAATGGGAAAGACTAGAGTTCTCTTCAGGAAAACTGGATATATCAAGGGAACATTTCATATAAGTATGGGCATGATAAAGGACAGATATGGTAAGGATCTGACAGAAGCAGAAGAGAGTAAGAACAGGTGGCAAGAATACACAGAAGAACTATACAAAAACAGTCTTAATGACCTAGATAACCACAATGGTGTGATCACTCACCTACAGCCAGATTTCCTGGAGTGTGAAGTCAAGTGGGCCTTAGGAAGCATTACAACGAACAAAGCTGGTAGAGGTAACGGAATTCCAACTGAGCTATTTAAAATCCTAAAAAATGATGCTGTTAATGTGCTGCCTTCAGTATGTCAATGAATTTGGAAAACTCAGCAATGGCCACAGAATTGGAAAAGGTCAGTTTTCATTCGAATCCCAAAGGGCAATGCCAGAGGATGTTTGGTGACATGGACTCCCTCACACAGTTCTGGCAGCAAACTATAAAGCAATATGCAATTTACAGTGAGGGCCTCTGCCTTTATAATCTGCCTTAGGAATCTATCCTGAATCAGAGATGCTCACAAGGATTTTTGTCCCTGTGCTAGCACTTCCCTGAACAGTCCAGGCGCCTCGTGTTCATGCCGTGTCCTCTACCCGGACCCTCCTTCCCGCTCACTCTTGTTCTTGGCGTGTCTTTCCTTTTGCAAGACTCAGCTTTCATATCCATGGAGTTATACATGTGAACATGAGTGTGGGTTTTTTTTCTTGACTTTACACCCCAGCAGTCAGTGTTGAGAAGCAGAAACTATAATTTTTTTCACTGCTGCTGAAATACAGGTTCAGGGTAACCTGTATTTTATGTGGTGGTTAGAAGAGGACTTACAATGAGCTGCCAAGGCAGAAAAGTGGTAGAGAATGGTCATGGTTTTCCCCACTGATTTCAGCATTGTCATAAGGGAGAGGGAAAGCAGGGTCAGGAGCTGAGATTGCAGAAGCTCACCTGAGGATTTCTTTTCAATAAGTGATAAGCAAATTTCTGCCACCAGAACAATGGTTGCCAGCAAGGGCTTTGGAAATCAAGCAGAGCCAAAGCTCACACCAGGCACACTGCCCTGAGCACTCGTGACCAGAATGAAGGATGTCTACACCGCGCCAGTGATAACAGTTCGAAAACGTCTCCTGGGCACAGTCCCAGTAGGTTCAAGTGACTAAATGTTTCTCTAATAAAACTTAGAAGGAAAGCCACTGTAGCCTGAGCAGAAACCAAGAGCATTCAAAAGGCCACATGTAAGAAAGCGAACGGAACTTATACCTCATGCGTTCATCTCTTTACAACATCCTTAACAATGGAAATAATTTAAAATATGTGCTGTGGCAGGGATGACTAGCTGTCTACCCAGTCTCCATTCTTTCTTCTCACTAACAGAGACTGAAGGCTGTTACAGGGACCAAGAGGGCCCTGACAATAAGCCCTGTTTCCCAGCCTCTCTTTCCAGAGGAGTGGTCAGTGCAATATAAGTGGGAGTGATGGGGTGGCATTTCCTGGAAAAAGCTTGCAAAGATGCTTATGCAGCTAGGACCCTTTGGTTCTTTCCTGCAGCTCATTTCTTTCTGCCCAGAACATAGACATAACAGGTGGAGCTTCAGCAGCTTCACTGCACCATGAGACACTGGTGAGAAAAACCAAGCGCTAAATAAATATGGCAAAGCACAAAGGTGGAGGGAGCATGGGCTCCTGGTGATCCTTGCCACCTCTGGTCTGCTTATTGGAGAGAAAATACACGTTTTTACATTAGTTAAGCCTCTGCTGCTTCAAGTTTCTCTTAACCAGCAGCCAAAAGCATTTCCTGATGCGTGAGGTTGTATTATTGTCCACAAGCTTATCCTCAGATTTTTTCTTAGTGTGTTTAAAACTATCTGCGGGGGTAGGCTGGGTCTTTGTATGGTGCACGGGCTTCTCATTGCTGTAGCTTATCTTGTTGCGGAGCACAGGCTCTAGGCGCACAGGCTTCGGTAATGGTGGCCCACAGACTCAGTTGTTATGGCGCGTGGGCTGTGTTGCCCCTCGATATGTAGGGTCTTCCCCAACCAGGGATCAAGCCCATGTCCCCTAGACCACCAGGGAAGTCCTAGCCTCAGATTTTCATAAAGAATTATACTTTTGATTATTAAATGAAAAAACATACATTTTCTTTTGGTTTTGAAGACCCATGGGAAGCCTTCCTTTTTTCCCCGGGAGACCTGGGTTCCTGGTGGTAGTTACAAAAAATTCAGAATGTGACTGGGAGATATTAGTAGGCCGAGACCGTACACTCTGCCCCAGGCCTCCCTGCATGTCTCCTGGGGCAAGGCCACGGTCCACCTCACTTAGTATTTGTAAGTTCCCAAACTCACTCCTAATCCCATGTCCCCAGCCCAAGCTCCAAAGGTGGGAATTATTCCTTTCCAAGCACAGCTCCCAAGAGCTTCATCCAATGCCTGAAGGGGTGACTGGGGGCTATAAATAGAGCCAAGCTGACTTAATCTCTCTGGTGTTTTTGAAAGATTAGAAAACAAAGAAGGGGCCCAGCTCTGATTGGTGTTTCGCTTGGGTTTGTCCCAGGAGGTTGCCCTGTGAGCAGACGTCAATTTTCTGGAGCCCCCACTTGGAGTTCTAGGAAATGAACTCATGTCTTGGAGAGTCATCCAGGGACATGGCCTGTTGTGTTTCTCTGGAAGCATCTCAGAGAGACATAACATATATCTTCCCACCCTGAAGGATGCTGTGAGCCTTATTTTCCTGTTCAGTTGAAGCCCTCATCTTTCTGACTTTTCCGTAGTCACGTTTGCCTCCATTTCCCAGTTCCCTCTCCTGGTCACCCGTACTCTTGTTCTGTTTCAGCACTTGGTAGGCATCTACTCTGGGCCAGATCAAGGCTGAGGAGGCTGCTTTAAGTTCCCTGCTGGTGTCTTCATTTTCTGCACAGCCTCTTAGAACCTCAGAGCTAGAAAAGGATGCTGAGAATGGCTATCCAGGGTGCTCTTCCGATCTGTCTGTCCTAAGATGATTGACGGCTAGATGCAGGGAACGTTATTCTCCTGCCTTCCCCACTGCACCCCTCCCCTTGCCCTCCCTCCCCACCAGCTCTCAGTCCAACTCTGCCCAGAGAAGTTACTTAATGAAAGTGGGCTGAATGCAACTGAAGTGACTACACCCCTTCCCAGGGCATCCCCATGCCTCCAGGCACATCCTGCCCACTCCACGCTACCCTGCTCTGATCCATCCTTCCCAAACCCACTGGCCTCCCCCTTCTCAAGTAGAGCAGCCACCCTCTCAGCCTGGAATCAAGGTCTGCAATGTTGAGCTCTACACCATCCTGCCAGCCTTGTCTCCCAGAACCTGCCTCCAGAACTTTCTGCCCATGCCCAGAAGCTTCCTCACTGGCCTCTAGGCCTTTGTGTTTCAGAACCACAGAGCTAGAAGGGATCTTGAAACCCACTGGGGAAAGAGGCTCGGGGAGGGGGCTGTCCCCCGGGAGCCACACAGCAAACCCACAGAGCTGAGATGAGGGTCTCTGCGGGAAGCACGTGATCTTCCCTTGCAGCCCCACTCTCTGACTGAAGCATGGTGACAGCGATGTCCAACCACCCAGCTTTGCAAAAAACACTTGCTCAGGACTGAGAGCAACTGGGGAAAAAACCTCAAACCCAAAGTATCAATTTTCACCACGTGAAAAGCAGCTGAGAGCAGGGACTCCTCCTGGAACATTTGACTCTGACATGTGTGTCCAATCCAGGGCCCTGAGCCCCTGAGCAGGGGAGGCCATTGGGGAGGGCGGGGGCTCCCCATGCGCCAAGCCTCCTTCCACCACAGGGAAAGGCTGTTTCGAATCATAGGCTCCAAGAAATGATGACTCATAGGCACCAAATCTTAGAAATAGTGGATCTTAGACATGAAACTTCTCGAAATTCCTCTACCCTTTGCTTTCCTGGTTTTCCTCCTGCTCCAGCAGCTCTGCACCGTCCTCCAGGGTGGCTGTGGGTAGAGACTCATCCAGGCCTTGACACCTCGTGCTTGGCTATTTTCTCCATGTCAGTGCCTCAAACCCCACTGGGGCTTCAGGCCCCAGCACAACAGATGTCCCTGCCTCCCACGTATGCAACCAGGAAGCACTCAGCACCTCTGCTGTGTGGGTCTGCTCTAGGCTCCAGGATACAGCAGGATGGTTTTTAAACAACTGGCCCTCCCAGAGCGTACTTTATTCCAGTGAGAGAGACAGAAATACACAGATAGGGTAATGTCAGGCACTAAGACAGGCTATGAAGAGAGAGGGGCTGGGAGGGCCCTCTGCAGAGGTGTAAATGGAGCAAGGGAAGGACTATCCTGACAGAGGCAGCGAGGAGGACAAGCTGCTGAGACAGGATCCTAAGGACATTTGGAGGACTGTATGGAGGCCAGCAGGCTGGAGCCAGGAGAGAGTTGGAGTGAAGGTCAGAGGCCCGACCTGTACGTGGTGGGGTGGATCATGATGGGCCCATAGGCCACAGTGAACACTGTGGATTTTGTCAACCTGTGACAGGTTGTGAGCAGGTTTATAAAGGATCCATCTGGCTGTTGTGCTGAGAACAGACTTTAGGGAAGCAGAGAGAAAGCAGTGACCATACTGGACCCTCAAGAGAGAGGTGATGGTGGTCTGTGTGATGATGGAAGTGGCAGAGGGACAGGAGGCATAAGGTTTAAGATATTACAGAGCTGACAGAATTTGCTGAAAGATTGGATGCAAGATATGAGAGAAAAAGAAACACAGACTAAGATGGGAGGACTGAGGAAAAGACAGATTATGGGGAAAATCAAGTGTTGAGCTTTGGATGTGCTCATTTTGAGATGCCTTTAGACAAGTGCATGGAAGAATCTGGGGTGCAGGTGAGAGGTTTCTGCTGGAAACAAAATTTGGCACTGTCAGTGTACAGAAAGTGTACACCAACGTGCTGATGGAATCGCCAGGCAAGTAAAGGTAGCTACACCAGACCCTGCCTGGATCTCTCTAACTCTTGGCCCTGTGGGGTCAAGAACACAGCAGGAACAAAACTGCAGGTACTTCTGTGATCCTTAGCTCATCACATATCCCAAAGGATTAAAAGAACCTGGAGAATGGAGAAGAGGGAGGGAGTGGTCGCTTGATTGTACTCATGGCCTTTATTCACTGATGCCTTGTCATGCCTGGATACTGAGGTGGCTGAGTAGTAGAGAATCTGCCTGTCAGTGCAGGATGATGCAGGAGACATGGTTTGATCCCTGGATGGGGAAGATTCCCTGGAGTAGGGAATGGCAACCCACTTCAGTATTCTTGCTGGAAAATTCCATAGACAGAGGAGCCTGGAGGGAGGGCTACAGTCCATGGGGAGACAAAGAGTCAGACAGGGCACAACGACTTTTTTTGCCTTGACATTGCTATCCCTTCCCACCCTAAGTCTGGGCATGGCCACATGACTCGTCTCAGCTGATAGAATGTTAGTGGACTCAGCAAAAGTAGAGACTTACAAAACCTTGGCATGTTTCTGTTTCCCTCTCTTGTTCCTCTTCCTTCCTCATAAGAACATGCCCAGACTAGCTCTCCCTCGGAACCCCATCGCCACCATGAAATAAATCCAGGCTGGCCTGCAGGAAGATGAGGGAACATGAGGAGCACAGCTAGATCTAAGCCAAGGTCATCCTGTAGCAGCTCTTCCCCGGTGGAGTGGCCAGCTGCCTGCAGACACATGAGCCAGCTCAGCTGAGCCCAGTCCAAGTCAGCGGGAACTTCCATCTGACCTGTAGCCGTGTGGTTGTTGTTTTAAGGCACTAGGTCTTTGGATGGTTTCTCACACAGCAACAGCTAACTGATACAGAGGGCAAGGGTTACTTGAGAGAAAAAGAAAGGGAGAGAGAGGGATTGTATGCTGGGCATCTACCCCCATAGGGGACGAGAAGACTGCTTCTCCTTCACTTTAAGTCAAGAGAACTACTCAAAGACCTTGGCTGTGTCCTCTAGGATCTGTGGTGTGTAGGACCTGGTGCCTGACTCATGTCCACAGGACCTGGGAAAGGCCTGCATATCCACAAAGCATTCGTGCACGCGCGCGCGCGCGCGCGTGTGTGTGTGTGTGTGTATGTGTGTTCCACAGGCCAGTGTGAACTTTGCAGAAGGGACTCTGCCTAAGAGGATCCCTGGAGTGAGTGGTGGTGAGGTGTCTCCAGACACCAGAGGTCAGGGCTGAGGAGGGCATCCTGAGCAGCCAAATGGTGCAGGGAGTGTCTGAGTCAAGGCGATAACAGGTGAGAGATACCTGTGATAGGAGGGGCACCAAAGAGCTCACAAGGCTCCTCTGTGAAGGAGGACTTTGCTAGCCATCCCTCTCCCTCTCTGCTGTGCAGCCCCAGAGCTAGCAACAGGGAAGTAGATGGAGCAAGAAAGAAGGAAAAACCTGCTATGACTTTCTTCCTCACTCCAGTTTCCACGTCTGAATCAGCAAAGGCTAGGACAGGATCCATTTTAAACGGAGTGAGTTTGGAGTTTTACTGTTGGATTGGACTGGATTTCTTACAAAAATTTTTTTGGGGGGTATGCGGTATGTCACATGGGATCTTATTTCCTCAACCAGGGATGGAAACTCTGCCCCCTGCGCTGGCAGTGGGGAGTCTTAACCACTAGACCTCCAGGCAAGTCCTGAACTGGATTTCTTATATCTGAAATTGGCAAGAAAATGGGAGGGACCGGAAGAAGTCCACAGAGCAAGTTTAATGGGACACCCTGTTGAGCCCAATAAACTGTTTCCAATGTGGTGCTTCCCCGGGCTTGGTCCCAGCCCTGTTGTCCATACCCACACTGTCCTGGGAGACCCCTTTGCCATCGGGGTCTTCTTAAGGCCTCTATCTGCTGTTCTCCCAACCTCCATCTCTGGCTCAGACTCCCCACAGCATTCAGATCCAGCAGCCAACCACCAGGAGATCCACACCTGCTCTACACTGTCCTCTGGCCTGGTGACCACGCTGCTGTCCACTCAGGTGCCCAGGCCAGACACCTTCATGCCCTTGAAATCAGCAGCCCCACCTCCTCCACTTCTCCCCCCATCTCGCCATCTCCTGCTGATTTTACCTCCTGTGCGGCCTTCAGTCTTGCTTCTTCCCCCAGGCCCGGGGCTACCACCCTGGCCCCATCCCTTCCTCTGTCTCCTCTCTGCCATGCGCCCCCAAACCTATCCATCAGCACTCTGGCAGACAGAGTAAGCCTTCTGAATTGGATCATGGCACTCCTATGTCTAAAACCCATTTCCTGTGGTCTTTAGGATAAAATGTGATTTTTGGTCTGGTTCCCAATGCTTTTCATGGTCTGACCCCAACTGACTCCTCCAACAATGACTGTCCACTTCCCCCTTTACACCTCAGGACTCAGAATGGCCCACGACCTCTCCCTACAACACCACGCCCAGCTCAGAACTTTTGTGCAGCTGTTGCCTTCCTGAGGAATGTCCTTACTGCATCCCCTTTGCACGTCTGCTCGTCCCGTCCTGATGGGGGTGAACAGTTCAGTGTGAGTCTGCGGGGAGCATGGGGTGGAGGGACAGACTGTGGCCTCTGTGGCTGACCCTTTGTGACCACGAGCGATCAAGAGAAGACCCTGAGCACCCATCCCCACCCCCTCTCCCGCTCCTTGGGTGACAGGCAGGGCTGGGCCTGTGGGCAGGCCCACCGGGTGTGGCATTGCCAAGCAGGGTGCTGGCCGCGGGGGTTACCGAATGAGGTCCAGCAGGGGGTCGGCTGAGCTCATGATGGGCTTCCCGCTTTGCTCAGTCATCTCCTTCTGGGCTGCGCCACCAGGATGGATGATGGAGACCATGATGATGCCCACGATGACTGCCACGAAGGTAGTCCACAGGTAGTATGCCACGGTGAGGATGCCCAGGCGGCTGGAGGTCTTGGCATCCAGGGAGGCGAGGCCGGACATCAAGCTGGGAGAGCGGTGGGTGTCAGCGTCTGTGGGTGGGCAGGCCAAGCACTCAGGCGCACCCACTCTCACCCCCTCCTTGCTCTGCCCGGCACCCTCGCAGAGCTCCTGGGAATGAGCAGGCACGGGGATCCTCCCACCCCTAATCCCCTGGCTCCATCGAGCCTCCCTCTGCTCTTGTGCCCTTGCCCAGTGTCATCAGTCAAGCCCATTCACACTTCTAGACTTTCCCACCTGCTCTTTCTTTTGTTTTCTGTCCTCTTAGAAGCTCCATTCAGTTGCCCAGCTCCTACCCAGCAGATGAGACCAAGCTCAGGGCAGCCTCTTCAGTGAAGTCTCTTTGGACTACCTGCCTCTCCTCCAGAGTTAGGGCCCCATGGGGGAGAGTCCCCACAACCCCTGGGCTGCCCTCTCACGACCCTGGTTGTCACTGTCTGTCTCCCTCATCAGACTGAGGACATGTGAGCAGAGGGGCAGGTCTGACTCCCCTGTGTCTCCTTCGTGCCCAGCATGAGTTTTCGGTGCTGCCCCAGGCAGGTGGTTAATGCAGGCTTTTGAATGAACTCATGGCTGAGACTGAATGAGGGAGTTAGAGCCGTAGGCTGGGAGTCAGTGATCTGGCTCTGTGACCCAGGTGTCCATCTTTGGACGTCAGGAGCTGCATCTATAAAATGGAGCATGGTTAGATTTTCCCTGAGAGGTACCACCCTGTGGCCGGCTTGGGTTAGTGCCCTGGACCAGATTCTCCACGTGGGAGGTTGTGAGAAGGGTCTTGTGGGTCTCATTCCTCTTGACTCCTCCCCACCTCTGCCTGCCACCCACCAGAGCAGGTCAGCCCTGGAGCTATTCTTCTCACAGCTTTTGGGGTGGGGGAGGGGGTGGGGGGAGTTTGGGGGTGTGGGTGAGGGGGTTGAGGATGTGGGGGGAGCAGGTGAGGTCAGTTAAGGAGATGCTTGCACTTTGCTTTGCTGCCAAAAGGATTTTTCCCCAAAGCCCTTTCATTCTTTCAGATAAAGGAAGTATTTGTCTGGTTTTAATCATGTAAACAAGAGCAGATAATCCCTTCCCATCCACCTCCTCTTATCATTAGACTGCAGCAGGCATCATTTAGCATCAGAGCTGAGCACAGAAAGCCTCTCCCCCACCCCAGGCTGTAACCGCTGCCTGTGAGCACCCTGCTCTTCACTGTAGCAAAGGCCCACTCCTCTTTTAAGACACAGTTTAAAGGTCTCCTCCTCCAGGAAGCCTTCCCTGACCATCAGATAGGGGTAAGACCCCTTTGCTGGGATCCCACTATCCCTGTGCTGTCCCAGTACCACCTCACTAAACTGTCGACTATTTACTGAAAGCACCTCCAGGGCTGAGCCTGGGTCTGATTCAATGCTGGGCCCGTGGAGCCAGAACCCTCACTCCAGAACTGCTAGAGTGTAGTCTGCTGAGTGAAGGAGTGAATGAATGAATGAGTCAATATTTACTCCATTCATGTCTGTCTGCCAAGATACCATATGTTAGTGATGGGCTTAGGGTGGGTCTTAAATGTAAATCCTGAAGGGCTGGTAATGAGATTGAATGGAGAAATGAGGGGCTGCTCTGTAACATTATCCATGAGAGAGATTATCCCCAGACGAGGGCCAGCACATCAGCCCAGGGCCAATGGGCCTCTGACCGTAACAGACTCCCCCAGAGCCAAGCCCAACTACTGCAGGCCATAGGGAAGCCCTGACCCTGAGCCAGGACACTAGAGGCTGGCTGGACCAGAACTCAGTCCCTAGCTCCAGGCCTGTCCTCTTTCACCCATGTAGTTATTTAGTCCTTTAGTGCATGTCCTTGGAGAAGGCAACGGCAACCCACTCCAGTACTCTTGCCTGTAAAACCCCAAGGATGGAGGAGCCTGGTAGGCTGCAGTCCATGGGGTCGCGACGAGTCAGACACGACTGAGTGACCTCAGTTTCACTTTTCACTTTCCTGCATTGGAGAAGGAAATGGCAACCCACTCCAGTGTTCTTGCCTGGAGGATCCCAGGGACAGGGAAGCCTGGTGGGCTGCCGTCTATGGGGTCGCACAGAGTCGGACACGACTGAAACGACTTAGCAGCAGCAGCAGCAGCTGCAGTGCACGTCCACTCTGTGCCATGCCCTGTGCCCACAGAAAGAAATCAGAATCAGTCCCTCAAGCAGCTCCTGCTCTGGCAGGGGGGTGGGGAACAAAACAGATCTGGACACTCGAGACAGAAGTGGACTCAAGGACATGATGCTTGCATCAGTACCACTAGGGAGGGGACGAGGACACGCTGTCTTCATTCGGAGGAGGGAGGGACCACTTCCAGCTAGGAGAAATAAGGAAGGGCTGCCTGGAGGAGAGGGCACTGGGAGATGAAGATCTGGAGATGCCAGGCAGTGGGACACCAGAAGCCAACAGGGAGGCTGAGAGGGCTTAATGACACTGTGGGGCTTAATGTGGTCAGAGCTCAGGTCATATTTTAGGTTGGGTGACATCGGGGCAGAAGAGACGGACTAAGCTCAGGTGTGGGAGTGGCCTTGAGTGCCGGCCCAAGGAGAACACAGAGGAGGGTAGGGTTTAACAACAGGTCTAGTAGGATTGGCTGGAAGTCTGAAAAGGGAAAGTAAACATTCCTTAGGCCTGAGAATATGAAAGTAAACAAAGTATATAGGGAAGTAGTATTTGTAAGAGCAAAAACATGGGGCCATCTTAAATCACTAAGGCAGATTAGATTAAAAGTTACAACCTATCCATGAATAGGGTTCTATGAAGCCATTAGAAGTGATGGTTTCATTGGAAACGCGTTCCTATTTAATATCAAGTGGGGAAAGCAAAGTATGAGATACTTTAGCTCTCTACAGGGTACCCTGGAGCTTCTGTGGTCCAGATAAACATAGATGTGCTTGAGGGATTGTGTAGGAGAGGGGTGTAGGTGAAAATCAGATCCCAGAAAGAAGCAAGGGTCCCTCAGTAGGCCACCCCGAGGAAGAAGTCTCACGCGGGGTTAGTGCCCTCTCAGGAACAGACGAGATGTGGTAAGATAGGGAGTGCCAGTTCTAGATACAGCCAGAGGGGACCCCTGACACAGGGGCTCTGGAGAGGAAAGGGCTACTGGATCAAATGAAAGAATTCCTCCACCCGGCAGCCAGGTGATTCCGCTCAGGAGCCGCGCTCCCAGCCCCTCGCACGGAAAAGCTTTCCCTGCTGGCTGAAGAGAAGGGGCAGCAGCTGTGAACTGCTGGCATGACAGAGCAGACCCTCGGCTCCCCTCCCCAGGCCGGTGCCGCAGTACTGGGGTGACCACAGGTGATGGCAGAGGCCGAGGAGAACAGGAGCCGAGTGCAGGAGGCCCGGATTTCACAGGAGACAGCGGCCATTCCTGGAATTCACGGTCACAGAAAAGGAAGTTCAAGGTCCTGTCGTTCAGCTGGAGGGGGCTCCTTGAGGTGTAGACTTTGAGGCCAAGTCATTAAAGTGGCCTTTCTGAGAACCTACAGGCTGGGGTGGGGTGGTCTGCACAGAGTGTTAGGTCACGTGGTCATGCACAGGGGCAAAAAATGAGAAAATTTACCAGTAGCTGTCTTTGGGTGCTCAGATTATGGGCAATTTCTGTTCTGTTTTTATTGTTTTTCCACATTCTCTATTATTTCTAGAATGAGCATGTCTTGCTTGTGTGATGAAAAACACAACCTCAAGTACCAGCAGCCACATAGACCATAATTTGTCTGGACCTTAACTGTCCCCAAACACCTGAACATCTGCTTCACTGGATCCTTAATCTCCTGTATCAGGGTTGCCTGATGGGATGATAAGGTGAACTACTCTGTAATGTTAAATTTTTTAGTAGTCACAGTAAAAAAAAAAAAAAAAAGTCAAAAGAAACAGGTGATGTTCATTTTTGGTGGAATTAACTTTAATATTTTAATCCAGTATATCCAAAATATTATCATTTCAATGTGTAACCAATAGAAAAAGCTTAGAAAAACTACTTCTGGTTTTAAATTTTTAATTTAAATCAATTAAAAACAAAAAGTTCTGTTTTTCAGTTACACTTAGCCACATTTCAAAGGTTCAGCAGTCACTTATGACTAGGGACTGCCTTATTGGGCTGCACAGTTTAAGTTACAGATAAGAAAAATAAGGGGGTGGAGATGATTGACCAAACTGCCCAGCTGGTCAGCTGTAGAGTTAAAATTGGGACAGGGGTTTGGGGTTCAACCCTGTGGGGTTTCTCTTCTCCCATAGTAACTCCCCAAGGTACAGATCTGGTTTAACTCCTATGGAAGTAAAAGGCCTTCCAGATTTGGCTAATCACAATTTTAGTGTGATTCAGTCCATGTAATACCTCTTTAGTTCAGCTCTCAGAGTTCTCAGGTCTCAGAGACCTGCCCCGTGGCCACTGCCCTCAGATTTGTGGTAGTGAGCTCCCCATCTTTGGAGGTCCTGGGTAGCCACCTTTGGAATGCTATATCAAGGCTTCCAGACTTAGTGGGAGATTCCATGAGGTTGACTTCAAATGTTCCTTCTGGCTCTGTAATTTATAGTGAGGGAAGACTAGGTAAACTTGCCTTCCCAACTCCCAGAATGGTGGTGCTCCTGGGAACCCCCCACATCCTCAAGGGCCTTGGAAGAGCTTCAGGAAGCCCAAAAGTCTGGGACTCCCTCCTAAGCCATCTGGCCACCGTGCTGGGCCTGGGATTGTGTTTCAAGAGATTGATGTGATTGGGGAGCTGACTGGCCCCTGGGCCCAGCCTGTTCAATCTGGTAATCTGGTAATTGCTCCACTTGCAGGGGTAGGGAAAGGGAGGTGCTGTTGCCAGGCTCCTCCAGGAGGGAGAAAAAAGGCTGCTGCTGACCCTCATCTGTTCTCATGCACACCCCTGAGTTGAGTATCGTGACCCTATATAACCGGAAGAGGTACCCACTGCTCCCTGCACACTTCACTGTGGAGAGCGGACAGACTGCTCAGACTGCTGGGGGCCCTGCCCTGTTAGAAGTCCATGGTGTCTCCCTTCGGCCCTCAGGAACCATCCACACTCCTTCAAGGCCTTAGAATCATTCTTCTCCTCACTGGTACCTCTCCGGCTACCCCGTTCTCACTGCTGCTCCTTGAACCACCTTTGCGCTGGTTGTTCCTTAAGCCTGGTACCCCCCTACCCCACCCCACGCACATCTCTCCAACCCAACCAGTTTCCAGCTCAGACCTCACTTCCTCTGGAAAGCCTTCCCTGATTATGGCCATCTCATTCACTTCCCCAGGGCACCCTGTACTTCGCAGTTTGTTCCAGGGCACTCTGCTGGCACACTCACTTCTGAATCCCCAGGGACCAGCCAGCTCTGGCACTGGGCAGGCTGGCAGGAACATATGCTGAGTGGCACAGTGAACAGTGAGAGGACGCTGCTGCCTTGCCCCTGCCCTCCCTGCTTTTTTTCCAGTTCTCTCCTGCTGTTACCCATTTT
The DNA here is from genome assembly GCF_014754425.2 of Oryx dammah. NCBI lineage: Eukaryota > Metazoa > Chordata > Mammalia > Artiodactyla > Bovidae > Oryx > Oryx dammah. The sequence goes on along the minus strand of NW_024070212.1, from coordinate 90,952,404 downwards.
TCCAGTCTCCACTCAGTACCTCCTCCTTCTGAGGGCCTCCTGAGCCCACCAGACCAGGCCGGGCAGCCCCTGGTTGCCTGCACACAGCCTTCACTGTGTGGGAGGCTCGGGCAAGTTCCTGAGCCTCTGTGCACCTCAGTTCCCACTGGACGATAAAATAGGGATGTGCTCAGTCCCTCGGTCATGCCTGACTCCGTGACCCCATGGACTGTAGCCCACCAGGCTCCTTTGTCCATGAAATTTTCCAGGCAACAATACTGACGTGGGCTGCCATGTCCTTTTTCACAGTGAGGGCAGTGACAGTTTACTGTGAAGTTAGTCTAGGTTTAGAATAGTGACTGGTACATAGCAAGTAGTCAGCGCATTCCAGTTACTAGCATACCTCTGTGCTGTCATCGAATGTTCCATGGCCACCTGCCGGAGCAGACCGTGAGCCCCTCTAGGGAAGAGTAGAATCTGGCTCAGTTCTAGGTCCTGAGAGCTCAGGGCCTGGCTTGGCCTGGGTGCAGGTTTGCTGGTGTGTGTGTGTGCGTTAAGCCAGGGTGAAATTCCAGACAAGATTGGGATAGGGGGTGACTTCTGATGACCATGAGCACCCACTGTGGGTTCTGGAGAACAAGTCACCAGGACCAGCCCTGTTTCCCTTGCCAGCTTAGCAAAGTGCCCCTGGCACTGTGTGTCCATGTGACATTGAGGTAGTTGGCACAGGGTCTCCTGAGAACTGTGAGAATGATTATCGCAGGCAGAGCCCTCTTCTGAGTACTGAGAACCCGGGAGGGCCTCTGGAGCTGTGCTTTGGAGCTCTCCCTTTAGCCCTCTCCTTCCCTGTTGTTTTTATCAATGGCTTGGCCAAGGGCACTGACAGCATGTGGATCAGATTTGAGGAGGATGGGAAGCTGGGAGGAACAGCCAATGTGCTGGATGAGGGAGTTGGAACTAAGCAGAACTCAGGCTAGTTTAGACTGACATGATAAAGATGAACATGGACACATGCAAAGCCATACTTGGCTTCAACACCCTAGAGAGCACAAACACTGGGGCGGAGGAGGGCTGAGCCCCAGCAGCAGCACGCGGAAGGGGGATTTGAGGAGTTTGTTTGCCGCCAGCTTGGTGAGTCAATGGGGAATGAGGCTGCCGAAGGGCAGCCTGTGTAGCTAGAAGCCTGGAGGGCTTGCAGAAGAGGCTACAGACCTGCCCTTGACATTGAGACCCAAAGGGACAAAGGAGGGAGGTGTGTGCCCCAGAGAGGGCAGCTGGGGTAGGTGGTGGGGGACAGTAACGCCAGCCTGGAGGGCGGGGGCTGTGGAGCATAGCAGAGCAGACCCTGGAAACTACTCCCCCTGGGATCCATGGGGAAAGTCATGGGGAAGCAGAGCTCAGCTCAACCCCAGGAATAACTTTCTAGAGACAGCTGTCCTGCCCTGGAAGGACCTCCTTGAGAAGTAGTGAGCTCCTAGTCACTGGAGGTGTGCAAGCAACTTGCTCAAATCACATAGGAAGTAAGTAGATTTGAACTAGTAAGTAGATTTGGTTTACCAGCATGACAACTTCCACAACATCCTGCACTGGGAAGTTAAAGACAGGAAGGAGTCAAGTCCTTGGGCTCTGGCCTCGGCTGACCTAGTCAGGGAAGCTCTACTAAGCTTGCCCCTGGGTGCAGCTGCAGGCAGTTCACCCAACAGGCAAAAGATGGAGGCATCCGGGGGTCCGTGGGAGTCCCGTCAGCCCTACCAAGTACTCAGGTCTTTTTCCTTGCCCCTGAGCAGACCATAGGCCTGGCAGCTGACAGCAAGTGCCACGTTAGCACCGAATTACACTTCCCAGCTGTCCTGGCCACAGCCCCACCCTCAAGCCAAACTTCTTCTGAGACCTAAGGCAGGATGCCTAGGCTCCCACTTGGCTAAGGTCTAGGTCTTCTGGCTCCAGCACCCCCTTCCCAAGGGTGGGAATTACTCTACCATCTTTGTTTGCATACCTCAGAGGACAGAGAACTCACTACCTCCACTGTGGGCTAGTTATACTTATTAGTATGACGTCTGCCTCCAGGGAAGAGAATTTCTACACTGAGCCCAGCCCTGCCCCCCTGGAGCCACGCAGACAAAACCTCTTTGGTTCCACTGTAGATTCCATGGGACCGGGGTGAGTGGGAAGGTGGGGACTAAGTTCAGGGCTCAGAGTGTGGGAGGCGGGATGAGAGAAGGGGGAGTAGCGGTGGCAAGGAGACAGGCATGGGTCTGGGGGTGCTGCTGTGTTCCCACCTGCCTTCTGCAGGTCCCCCTGCCCAGGCCCCTGGCCATGAGAAGGGGATGGATTGGGAACTTGCAAATAACAAGCTTGAACTTGGACAAAAACCAAAGCTGGGAGGAGCCTCATTTGCAGCCCTCGAGAGCCCATGTCTGACCGTATGTCAGTCTCAACCACTTTGCCCTGGGAAGGCTGCATTCCCAAGAGCAGTAAGGGTCCATCCAGTTTCCAGTCCCCTACCCCTTTATTTTCCGCGAAGCAAAAAATATCAGGTGGAGGGAGCCAGTGTTCCCAACAGGTGACCGTGACTCGGCCCTGTGGTCTCAGGTAGCCACGTCCACCATTAGGAATGGCTTTCCTGGGATACCCATCATAACTGGTTATGACCAGCGCCCCCATGCCATGTTTAGGAGGGAGAGAAAGCACCCACCCAGAGGATATGGGAACACAGGTCCCGGACCTCCCCTCCTTCTACCAGAGGGGCAGCTAGTGTCTAGTCCAGCTGGGCCCACCTGCCCCAGGCTCTCGAACTTCCCTCCCCATACAGTGGTTGTCCCCAGAGGAGAGTAGCTTTTTCAAGACCTCACCCACCTCCCCAGACTCACACAGGTCCCCAGAATGCCCCATGTTGAACACTTGCTCTGCGTGCTGTGGGCTCCTAAAAAGGAAGGAGGAGGGTTTGTGGTCCTCAGGTGGGTGGAGAGACCTGCAGGGTGGACATCACAAAGCCCTGGGGCATGGTTGGGTTGAGAGTGGTCAGAGCAGGGGTCTAGCCCAGCCTGGGAATCAGGCTAGTGTTCCCCTAGGAGGTGGCTGCTGAAAAGATCCTTGAAGGATAAGTAGGAATTCTCTAACTGGAAGGGGAAAAGAGCCTGGGAGTCTGCGATGGGTGATAAAATCTGGACGTTTTTTGGAGTCACCAAGCTGATGGTCTGACCCCACCCATAGCCCCACAGCTGGGCTTTGTTTCCCCTCCTGATGAGTAAGGTGATCAGCTGACTGGGCAAGAGGGCCAAAGAGTGATCCCAGGGCTCCCATCAGCGAGGTCAACAGAGCTCTGCCAAGAACAGTTGCCCCATGGCTTGTGGGGCAGAGTTCAGAAGTGCAGGCTGCCCATTCCTCCTGCCTCCCTCCCACTGACTGTCTACCCTGGGACGCCCCGGGCAACTGCCCCCTGTAGACTGGCTCTCAAGCCAGATTTCAGTGGCGGCTTGGCCCAGGACCATCTCCAGTAAGTTAGAACGTGGGTGTTTGGGAGTTGTCTGCCAAACTAGAGTTCCTCAGGAAGGGGGAGAAGGGAGGGTTGAGTTTCTTTGGCCAAACAAGACTTCCTCATTCTGAGAAAAATCAGTCTAAAATTCTTACAATAGAAAAGCAATACATATACATGTGCACACATACATTCACACAATACACGTGTGTAAAGCCCTACAACACACATTTACATATTAACCCACACACCCGTGGATTTCTCTGCTATGATGTGGAGCTAATAAAACATTCTGCCATGTTCGGCATCAATGAGTCACAAACATATGGATTCAGTTTTCCTTGAATGATGCCTGGTTTAAGACGTTGAAGAATGAGGGGAGAGGAGAGTTTTTGGCAAAAAAACAAGTGGAGATTTGGAGTCCCTAGCTGGATCCAGACGCTGATTTGACCCACCCCAGGTTCCTTGCATCACTCTTGTCTGGGGATGTGTGAAAACAAGGCTTAGATGACCTCCCAACATTAGAAGCAAAGTCCAACCTCACTGGGGCCAAAATGGTCCCCACCCCCTTCCCCATAGCACCTGCTGGGAACTTTTTTGTAAGTCTGCAGATAGCATTGTGTCTATTTTATGGTCGAAGTGAAGAGTGTGGTAAATAACAGATGCTGGGGTAAATCTGAGGGCTTCCTTCATGGCTCAGGCAGTGAAGAATCTGCCTGCAATACAGAACTGGGTTTGATCCTTGGGTTGGGAAGATCCCCTGAAGGAGGGCATGGCAACCCACTCCAGTATTCTTGCCTGGAGAATCCCCATGGACAGAAGAGCCTGGCGGGCTACAGTCCATGGGGTCGCAAAGAGTCCAACATGATGGAGTGACTAAGCACAGCATAGCAGTGAGGTATCTTCCAAGAACATAAAGGAACAGAAAGTTGCCAATATTCTTTGGATTAAACCATAAATGTGAACTGGGTTAAATAATAAATGTAAAGCGAAAGGGATCAGGGTAGCAACAAGTGATATTACAGGGAGAAAATGGGAAAGGAAGGCTCCAAAGGCTTGACTTTTCTAATGAAAGAAGGTGTAATTAGCATGGAATCAGTCAGCAGTGGAGCACAGAGAAGACAGCAGAGAGTGGTAAGGTCCTTAGCACTGTCCAAGTACAATGCCATGGCAGGTCCTAACCATCAGACTGCTAGTTCCTATGCCAATGTATGGGGCAGAGCTTTCTAAATTCTGTCTGAGGCTTCTGTGTTCCTTGCAGTTGTCATTTTTAGAATTTTTCAAGTGGCAATTGTAAGGCAAGAAGGCACACATTGTGCAGGGGAAGGGAGAGACTTGCAGTTTGATGGAAGTGCCCCTCCTTGAGACCTTAAGATCTGCCGAGTTATGGAAAGGGGCACTAATCTGCATGAGAGGCTCAGGGGCCTTCCGAGAAAAAAGAGACGAAGACCCCAACCCCTGCTTCTTGCACTTTGAAGTTGGAATCAGGGTTTACTAGGGCACCCACGACCAAGGTCTGTCAGCACTAAAGACCTCCAGGGCTAACTCACCATGGGGGAGAATGGACTCAGAGCTCAACCACAGTGAGCTAATCTCAGAGCATGACTGAGGTTGTTTTGAAGAACCATGACTGAGCTCTCTCGTATGACCTGGGAGCCAGAACTGAGCATCCCTGTGGCTTGAGCAGGTACATGTACCTGCGAAGGGCCATGCTTAGGCTTGAACCAATCCATGCAGGACTGTGCTCAAAAGAGACACTCTGTGGAAGGAACCAGAGCAACAGGGCTAGTGGCAAGATAAGATGTTCCCGTTCTCTTTTTACCTATTAATACTTATAAGCTGATCTTGGCCAATGGGTACAGGCCTCAAAAGGAAGAAAATGGGCTTCCTGCTTGTGTATATTTAGTCCTCAAGTCAGTACATAAAGCAAAAACCATTCATAATTAGATTTGCCCTTGAAGATCCCTTAAATTGTTCATAAAGTTCAGGAGGTATATACTTTCATTCAAGACAGTTTTGGGTTGCTGTTTCTTCAGGTGATCACCAGCTGAAGCGGACAGCATTCACTTGGAGGCCATGATGTGAAAAAGAAACCATGCAATCCTCTCTTCATGGCCTAGACTCACCGCAGCCATGTGGGGAGATGCTCCCTCTGCAAGACATGTGGGAACTGAGACTGGCTTAGAGTGGGGACCCAGCTCCCCCACGATACAGGCACCCAGGACATAGGTCTTTGAATGGGGGAAGCCATTTGTCTCCTTTAAATTGTTTTCTCTCTTTTTCATACCACATGTAATTGAATTCACTAAATTTAAATGCATGTAGGATGGAACTCCACCACCTGGGCCCTGAAGACTAAAATTGGCAAATCTAGACTCATACTGGTTATTATATCGTTAAATAATTGTCCTGCCAGCAAACAGATTTAACCACTGAGGTCCCCAAGCGATGAGCCAATAGGGAGAAAAGCTCTGGCCAGAGGCTGTGTGCATTTGTCCTCCTTGGCAATTGTATTTATCTCTGTGGATGAACAAATTGATATTTGGTTTATTTGGTTGCTTCTTTCAGGTATCAGAGGACAGGCATGACCAATTCAGGGGCTCAGATGAGGTTGAGTTTCTAAATCAGTAAGCCAAGGACCACACCCTGGGCCTAGTGAATTCACTACTAAGAAAGACAAGAACAAACATTTTCAGGAAAAAGAATAGGGGCAGAATTAGGGATGTGGAATGATAGGATTTTTTGTTGTTATCCACAGTGTTTGTAATTTGCTTATGTAACTTTTAAAAGTGCAAACCATTTTAAAAAGATAACTCCAAATCATTGTCCAAGGGTCAGTTCAAATGTTGTTCATAAACCTTGCCTGAATTCTGCCTCAACTTCCTTCCACTGCTCTTTGTTCATTTAAAAAGCATTTCTTAGACACATACGATGTACCAGACCCTGTGATGATGTCCCTGAGAGAGAGATGAATTCATATTCTTCAGGATCCTTTTTATGGTAAGGAGGTTGTCCATGTTCAGAAGAAATTCCTTGATGAGCCACTAGGACCAGAAGCTGGGCAGCACCTCCACCCAACCCCACCCCAGGAACAGGGCGTGAGTGGAGATGACTTTTAAAGACAAGGAGGGTAGGATTTCTGGCTGGTCTTGAAGGGGTAGGAGAAGGAAGGTATGGAGACAAAAAACAGGTGGACACACCCTAAGGTGACCCCTAGTGATCCATGCACTTGTGTACAATAGAGGGGGACTTAATTAAGAGGTGAAGAGGGCACTCGTGGGAGGGGAGCAGCCTGAGCAGAGGAGGTAGGTGGCATGCTTAGAAATTAACAAGGGGACCAGCCTGATGCCAGGGGCTTGGTATAGGGAAGGGAGGCAGATTCTCCAGGAAGAGGGGAATGGGTGCCAGGCTTTGGGACCCCAACTTGCAGATTACTGGAATGGAAGCAAATATGCCTTGATGTGTATCCTTGCACTGCCCTGGAGCAATTTACATGGCAGGAAGCCTCCATCTCCTGAGGGTACAGCTTGGAGGCCCGGGAACTGAAGAGCAACAGCCCTCAAGCCAGGCTCTTTAGCTATTCAGCCAGAAGTTCTGATCCCAAGCCATCAGGGTTTCTTTTCAAACCATTAGAACACTTGCAGAACTTTTAAAACAAACCCGTTTGGGCCCTTTGGCAGTTCTGGTTCAGCAAGCCGGGAATGAGACCTGACAGTTGAATTTTCAAAGCAGCTTTGGTGATTTTACTCTGTCCTGAGTGACAAGCCCCAAACCAGAGTGGCTGCTCCTTGAGAACAGAAATACCTGGCCCTGGGCTGGCCAAGAGCAAGAGCTCAGGGAACCATGGGTAGTGGATGGACAGATGGATTACAGACCAGCTGAAGCTAAAGGAAGACAGGCTCAGGGATAGAGCAGTTAGGGGCTCAGAAACGTGTCATTTTCTCCCAAGAAGGTTTAATTCTCCCTTAATAGGAAAGTTTTAAAGCACTTCCATTTTTCAGTGACACAGTTGCTCTGCACCAGCCCAAACTATATAATATAAACACATGAAATATAAACACGCACTGGCTTTTCTAAAGTTAATACCACATTCCACTTTCAGCCAAGAGAAAGCGCTTGAGTCTGGTGGCGTGAGACCAGGCCTTTGAGAGTCAGGACTCAGAGAGCTGGATGGGCCTAAAATCACTGGGTAGCCTGGGTAAACTGAGGCCCAGGTAAACTTGCCTGCCCCAAGATCACATGGTGATTTGTGGCAGAAGCTGGCCTAGGACCCAGGCCTTTGACTCTGACTTCAGGGTTTTGTTTTTTTTCTTTTTAAGTTAAATAACTTGCCCAAAGTCACACAGCTAGGAAATGGCAGAGCCAGGATGTGAACCCAGGCAGGTCTGCCCGACTCCAGGCTCCATGCAAGGGCCACTTCATTCAGAGTGTTTCTGTTAGGAGTAAGAGGCCACACCCTGGCAGTGAGTAAGGTCAACAGCAAAGGGTGATGAAGATGCCCCATTGCTATACAACTGGGGTAAAGGAAGCAAAAAAGCAGAGTCCTGTGTTCCTCCGGCAGCGTGTTTATTTGGCTGTTGTGTAATAGTCTGTTTCCTCATCAGTCTCCCTCACAGCCTGTGAGCTCCTAGTGAACAGACCCTCTCTGCATCTACAGCACTCAGTACAGGGCCACGTGCCAGAAAGCGCAATTGTTGAACTCATTAATCCACTCAGCCAGTATTAATAAGCACTTTTAGCGTGCCAGGCATTTGACAAGTTCCTGGGTGGAACCTCAACAGAATATTGCCTCTGCCTTCACAGAAAGTATAGTCCAGTGGAAGACAAACAAGTTAACAATGAAATACATATAGAATAATAATACATAGTAAGTGCTAAGCAAGAAAAGGGAGAGGGCATGATGGGGGGGAGTGCGAGTGGTAGTGACGGGCGATGGGTGGGGAGGGCCTTTCTAAGGCGGTGACATGGAAGTTGAGATCTAAAGGAAGGGGAAGGGGAAGACATGGAAAGTCCTGGGGAAGCAGGCTCCAGGCAGAAGGAAGGTCCTGAGATGTGTAGGACCCTGAGATGTGGAGGGTTTGGTTTGCTTACAGAGCTAAGAGGCCAGGATGCTGGAGTGAGTGAGGCACGAGGCGAGCTGGAGCACAGGCTTGGGAGAACCCTGAAGGGCCTCCTACTTAGGTTAAGGATCTGAAGTAAACTGGGAGCCACTGAAGGGTTTTAGGTGAATGAATGGCATGGCCGGATGGGCTTTTCATGAGACCGTTCTGGACACCAGGTGGGGAACAGATGGGAGGGGAACAAAAACCCAAGCCTGGAGACCAGTGATGTCACAGTGGAGTCTGCACCTGTGGTGGGGATGATGATGGGTTCTAGTTGTGCGGAAGAATCAGCTGGAGTCGCTGACGGATGAGCTGGGGTGGGGAAGAGAATAAACACAGGCTTGAATAACTGGGTAGGTGGAGTTGCTGCTTACTGACAAGCAGAAAACAGGAAAAGGAATGGGTTTACAGGGTAAAATCTCATGTTGATTACGCTAAATTGAAATCCTCATGAAATATCAAGTGGCAATGTCCCAGGTGGTACAGTGGTAAAGAATCCACGTGGTAATGCAGGAAATGCAGGAGATATGGGCCTGATCCCTGGGTCGGGAAGATTCCCTGGAGCGGGAAACGGCAACCCGCTCCAGTATTCTTGCCTGGGAAATTCCATGGACCGAGGAACCTGGTGGGCTACAGTCCATGGGGTCTCAAAGAGTCGGACATGACTGAGCACACACATACACACACACACAGTGACAGGTAGGTAGTTTGAGTAATTCTCAGAAGAGAGGTCGGGGAGGGAGATCTATAAGCTGGGCTTATAGGTGGTATGTTAAAGCCATGAGGACAGATGAGAAAAGGCCTGAGAAATTGCAATATTCAGAGGCTGATTAGAGAGGGATGAGACTGGGATGAAGGGGCAGAGAGCAGACAAAGCTAGAGGGAGTAGAGTCATAGGGAGGAGTGTTTTAAGAGGGAAAGAGTGACCAACCATTGTATCAAGTGTATGAAATGTTCTGAACAGGTCATGCAGAGCAAGAACACAGAGTGTCCTTTGGATATAGCAATAGGGAGGCTACTGGGGACCTTGACAGATTCCCTGACTCAGCGAATGACTCAAAAGATGCATGAAGAGGAGGCAACCACTGAAGAGGCTTGAGGAGTCAGGGAAGGCTTCTGCAGGGAAGTGGCCTTTTAGCAGAGCCTTGAAGGTTGAGTCCTGAGAGACCCAAATGCTGCCTGCATGAAGCTGAACTGAGCTTGGCAAGGCTCCTACAGGCAGCAGAAAACACCAGTAGCTGGCCTTTTAGATAATGGGGGACCATTATCTCTGCCACCCTAGAGGGGCAAAGAAGAGGAGCTGGCTCCCTCCTTAGCAATAAGGAGGCTGAGAAGGCTAATGACCCTGGCCAAGGGGACAGAGCCCCCTACATCCAGGCGCCACCTGAATCCAGGATTCAGAGGCTTGTCCACTTCTCTCCCTGCACACAAGTCCTAGGAGGTTCTAAACCCATGGTCTCAAACTGAAGGGCTCTTGGACACCATCTGGAGCCACCAACTCATTATACAGCTGAAAATTCCAAGACCTAGAGAGGACCAGGGCGTTGGTCAAACTCACCGGCACATCTATGGTAGACACCAGGTGACCTCCAAGTATTTGCACTGGCCCTCACCCTAGTGGGTAAAGACTGAATGCTTTAACCTGGCATTCAAGGTCTTTTGTGATCAAGAACCCATCATCCAGCTTCATCTCCCACCTGTCTGCCCTCAAAGTCTGTGCTCAGTCCCTGAATGTTTAGCAAATAGACAGCCTCCAGTGGTCCTCACAGCAACTTTTTGGAGTAGGTGTTTTTATTCTTATTTTACAGATGAGGAAACTGAGGCTCAGAGGCGTCTGACAACTTGCCCTAGTTTCTGCAGCCAGTACAGCACACAGCTGAGCCAGGATATCACCTTGTGATCGTCTCCAAGGTCACCTTTTCCCCCGCGCCTTGCTGCATTCACCACCTAGAGCCTCTCCTTGGGAACAGGGCCTTAACTTCCTGACCCTGAGTTACCCTGGAGTCAGGTCAGTTTCTAGGACTCCAAATCACTTGCTCAAGTCAACAAAGTGTCCACTGAAAGGGATCGAAATAATGGGTGCCACTGAATGAGCCAGACTCCAGCAGCCCGTGCCACAGCCTACTTCCCATAAGGGCCCTACAACCATACCATCCAGAGCCTGCAGTCCAGACACCCACCGCGGGAGCAGGGCCCAGACGGAATCTGTACAGAAGCCTCTCCCGGAAACCGCACCCCAGCCCTCCCAGCCGAACACCTGCCCCTCACCTGGAGACTACCAACGGGAGAATCAGCATCTTCAACATCCTCATCAAGAGCTCTCCCGGAAACTGGAAGTAACTAATTTCCTGAAAACACAGCAAGAGCTGAGGTTAGAGCAGACGATATGGACTTCACAGTTAGTTTACAATCTTCCGAGCACCATTTCACCCATATTCTCCTGTCTAACACATGGACAGCAGAGTCCATGGAGAAAACACTGGCTCTGGAGCCAAACAGACTTGGGTTCTAATCTTGACCCCCTGTAAGTAGCTTTGTGGCCTCAAGCAAGTTACTCAGCCTCTCTGAGTTTTTCTCATCTGTAACATGAGGGTCATAACCATTTTCACAGGGCCACTGGGAGGCTTAAATGAGAGGATGCATATAGAGCACTTGGCAGAGAGCCTGGATGAGAATAAATGGTTAGCAATGACATTAAATCATCTCTCTCCCCCAACTCTGTACATTCATCCTCCTAGCCTTGCTACAGATCTGTCTGAAATGATGATATGTGGCAAGAGGGCAGGGTTGCATACTGTTCACACATTCGTTCAGCCCATACTGTGCCAGACTTCATACTGGGCACTCAAGAGTCAATGAGGCACAGTTTCTGCACCAGAGAAGCTGTCGGTCTACTTTATGAGAACACTGACTCATAAACAGACCACAGCATTCTTGAGTCAGTTTCCCTTCTGTACTGGGTCCCCTCACCCCACATTTTCATGAATGCTTACCAGCCCTTTGAAGCAGGGCTCACATTTACAATGCTGAAAGAGAGAAAATCAGATTGGTTGGTGAGACACCACTCTCTGAATTAAAGAGCCCTCCCTGGGCACAGTTCTTAGAAGCAGCTTCCTCATAACCTGCTGGTTTCCCCCTATCTGGGGGCCCTTGGATTAGAGCACCAGGTCCTTGCCCAATCTGCTGTCTCCAGAGTAACTGGTCACATAACTGGAACATGATAACTGAAGAGGAAAGTGCCCCGAGGGCCAGTTAAGTTTGAATTTCAGATAAACAACAAATATTTGTTCTTTACTTATACTAAAAATTATTTGTAGGTGATTTTTTTGCTTTTGTTTGTTTGTTTTGCCCCAGCCACACAGCTTGTGGGTTCTTATTTCCCCAACCAGGGATCAAACCCATGCCCCCAGCAGTAGAAACACAGAGTCTTAACCACTGGACCACCAGGGAATTCCTTTTTTCGCTGTTGATCTGAAACTTGAATTTAACTGGATGTGTTCTTTTTAAATTTAATTTAATTCAATTTTGTTATTTCTGGCAATGCTAGCTTGAGTCCACTTTCCTCAGAGGGTAAGCTTGTGGGTGAGGCCAGTACAAGACTTTGAAACAAACACCATATGACTTAAATTTTTGTACTTACAAATATTTTTTGTAAACCCAAAGCCAAATATAGCGGTTACTGGTCTGATACTTTGAAAAGCCCAAAATTATAGAATGTTGGTGCTGAGAAGGGGTTTTAAAGATCTTCTAGTCTAGCCGCTGACTCATTTTATAGATGAGAAAGCTGAGCCAGGAGAGGGAGGTGATTTGCCCACAGAGTGAGTTAGCACAATAGTGCAGGACAGTCCCCTTCCACTACCGTTTCCAAAACACCCGAAAATCTACTTTTAAATATATGCCCATTATGACTTTGTCTTTTGAATTAATTTTAATCCATGTATATTGTTGTTCAGTTGCTCAGTCATGTCCAAATCTTTGCAACACCATGGACTGCAGCATGCCAGGCTTCTCTGTCCTTCTCCATCTCCCTGAGCTTGCTCAAACTCAAGTCCATTGTGTCAGTGATGCCACCCAACCATCTCGTCTTCTGTTACCTGCTTCTCCTCCTGCCCTCAATCTTTCCCGGCATCAGGGTCTTTTCAGATGAGTCAGTTCTTTGCATCAGATGGCCAAAGTATTGGAGTTTCAGCTTCAACATCAGCTCTTCCAATGAACACCCAGGACTGACCTCCTTTAGGATGGACTGGTTGGATCTCCTTGTAGCCCAAGGAACTCTAGAGAACTCTCTAATACCACAGTTCAAAAGCATCAATTATTTGGTGCTCAACCTTCTTTATGGTCCAACTCGCACATCCATACATGACTACTTGAAAAACCATAGCTTTGACTCGATGGGCTTTTGTCCAAACTAAAGTCTCTGCTTTTCAACATGCTGTCTAGGCTGGTCATAGTTTTTCTTCCAAGCAGCAAGCGTCTTTTAATTTCCTGGCTGCAGTCACCATCTGCAGTGATTTTAGAGCCCAGGGAGATAGAGTCTGTCACTCTTTCCATTGTTTCCCCCTCTATTTGCAGTGAAGTGATGGGACCAGGTCCCATGATCTTTGTTTTCTGAATGTTGAGTTTTAAGGCAGCTTTTTCACTCTCCTCTTTTGCCTTCATCAAGAGGCTCTTTAGTTCCTCTTCACTTTCTGCCATTAGGGTGGTATAATCTGCATATCTGAGGTTATTGATATTTCTCCCTGCAATCTGGATTCCAGCTTGTGCTTCATCCAGCCCAGCATTTCACACAATGTACTCTGCATGTAAGTTAAATAAGCAGGGTGACAATATACAGCCTTGATGTACTCCTTTCCCAATTTTGAGCCAGTCTATTGTTCCATGTCCGGTTCTGTTGCTTCTTGACCTGCATACAGGTTTCTCAGGAGGCAGGTAAAGTGGTTTGGTATTCCCATCTCCTATATATTCTTTACTTTAGATAGCACTATAATGAGACGTAAGATACTCAGGTTTGATCTCCACGTCGGGAAGATCCTCCAGAGGAGGGCACGGCTACTCACTCCAGTACTCTTACCTGGAGCATCCCCATGGACAGAGGAGCCTGGCAGTCTACAGTCAATGGGATCACAAAAGAGTCAGACACAACTGAAGAAACATGCCACATAATGATAAAAAACAGCCATTCCTCATCCATCTTTATCCTCAACCCCAACTTCCCAGGAGTGCCCATCCTCAACTGCTCTAGCCGTTTCTCCTTTGGTATTGTCATTTGTAAATAATATGGTTATGATGCTATTCCCAGACATGTCTTTGTGACATCTGTTAACTCCCAGCCATGACGGATGAGGGCTGAGTTCTTACTCCCTTTTCCCTCCTATCATTTCACCATTATATCGTTTTTTGGTTAAACTAATTGCCAAGATTTAAAAATTTTGGTCACAACATATTGCTCACTGTTGAACCAACCATGGCCCTCTTTTGTACAATCTTCATTTACTTCCTGAAATTAATAACTGAGTTTTCATTTACCTTGTTTTCTGTGAACCATTCATTAGTTTCTTCAAAAGGCTTTAACATCTCTTTTAAAATGCCTACCAATAGTATTTCCTATATACTCAGACACTTGGGTCCCTTTTTAGGCTCCTGGGGTCTCAGTCCAAAAGCTCTCCATCCTGTTTTTCCAGGCTGTGTAGACTGCTGTCTAGGGCAGTGGTTGTCACGGGTCTCTTCTTTGGGACTTTGTCCTGTCTAGGATCCCTTCTTTCCTGGATCCTTGTCTTCTTGGTTTGCCTCCTTGTTTTGCTGGAGCATCTCCTTTGGTAGATTCCTATGAACTGTAGCCTGCCAGGCTCCTCTGTCCATGGGATTCTCCAGGCAAGAATACTCAAGTGGGTTGCCATGCCCTCCTCCTTGAGATCTTCCCGACCCAGGGATCGAACCTGTGTCTCTTATGTCTACTGCATTGGCAGGCGAGTTCTTTACTACTAACTCCACCTAAGAAGCCCATTCTTCACATTAGACCTGTTATATTCTCTCAGAACCATTTTAGGGTCGTTTATTTATCTCTAGCTTTTTGGGTAATTTTCATGGTAATGGACCATGGTATGAGCATCTTTTTAAAAAAAATTCATAGTACTGTGCTTATACCTTTCACTTCTGAGAAATAGTCTTGTTTTCTTTGTGAAATTGTTCTCTCCACTTTTTTTCTGTTAGCTCTCTTTAAAACTTTCATTAGTAAGTTGAGTGTTGGACATTCTAATTTTCTTATATATTCTTTTTCTATTTTCATCTCTTTTTGTTTTACTTTCTGGAGTAGCAGCTTTATCTCAGCTGTTGACATTTTATCTTGGCTCATCTACTTTTAATTTCCAAAATCTCTTTCTTATTATTGAATTATTCCTTCCTTTTGCATGCTGTTCTGTTTTATAGTCACTGTATCTTCTCTCATATACCTGAAGCACTTAAGAAAAGATTAGAAAGTGTTCTACGCCTGGCATTGCCCATGCTTTACTAGGGCCCCTCGGTGCTATTTGTTTGGTCTCGCTATCTTCCATATTAGCAGGTTTGAGTTTGCCTTCTGCTTATGTGTAAGTGTGAAGCACTAAACTTCTGTATGAATGAGTGGAACTTGTCAGCTGAAGGCTCCTCAAGGAAGACTGATGGGCGAGGATCTGGTGGTTTCACGGGGGGAAGGATTCTCCTTCACAGCAGAATTTGGAGGTCTTTCCTCTGAGGCTTCACTGAGAAGTCCCTTTCTACTTCTGGCTAGGTGGAGGTGTGGCTGTGCCTAAGCCCAGCTGACAGCAGTCATGGGTGGGCCCCACACTCGAGATGCGGGTGTTTGTTCACTAATTCTCTTGAAGCATGAGCCTCATCACCTCCCCTCTCCCAACACTTATAGGTGGGCCTAACATCTCTTAGTCAAGCTTCTCTGGTTCCTTGTGTCAAGCAGGGGGAGGGAGATAGTAGATAAGGAATCCCCTGATTACATGAACTGGAAGGGACCTAGGGGTCTAACTGCTCCAGTTACAAAATCCTGGCCAGCATCCCTGATTTCAGCAGCATACCTGACCCTTGCCTCCTGCAGCACCCTGTGTTTTCAAGTCCTGAGCCCTTCTGGAGTTTTCCAAGACAAGCTCAAGTGGTATCTGCTTCTACAGACACCGGAATTCAGCTTTCTGTGCTCTACTAAATAAGAGTATTCAGCTCCATCCACTTTTCATCTAATGTATTGTAATTCCTCAACTTCTTTTTTAAGTGTCTCCTTTTGTATCGTCTTTGTTCTTGGGAGCTTATATCTTTAAACAGTCCCATTGCTACAGTTTTAGTGGTATCCCAGAAAGGAAAGAAAAATGGGTACAATTACAAATTTACCATGGTTTAACTGGAACTCTCAAAATGATCTATGTTTTTAAACAAGATACCCATTTCCAAAGATAAATCTTGTGACTTTGTAAGTTCTTTTCACAAATAGGACATTCTACCCTTTTGCGTATTGTTTATGATTTTTGCCTTGTTGCATAAGCTTACAAAATAAGAAGGGTTTGGTTTCTGAGTCACAGGCAGAGATCAAACAAACAACTCCTGGATTTCAAAGTAAGATGCTGAGAAAGCCAATTCCTGCAAAATAATTGTTCTAAGACTCCACATCCTTCCTTCAGTTTATCTGGCAGGTTAATCCAGACCGGAACACGTTTGCATTTCCAAACAGATGGGGAAGGCAGCTTTGGCAAAGGAGGCCCCAGATGAGTCTGGCTTTTAATAATAGGCATTCCAATTTGTTTTCACAAAATAATCTTCCTGCAAGAGAGATATATTTTAGCTGCTGAAGAAAATTAAAGTGGCTTGCAGATGGTGCCATTGCCAGCTTAATTCAGCAATTAGTTGAGTGTTCTCCCTGTGACACAGCTAGGCTCGCATTTTGGATCAAGAAAGCCCATATGATCGTCAACAAGTCAAAATTTGATGGGAGAAATAGATTCTTCACAAATGACTCTGAAGCAAGACTGCCAGTGGCTGGGCTCCAGTGGAGGGATGAGCCTGGGGTGAGTGTGGGAGGAGAATGTAATTTCAGATGGGAGCAGGTTTGGAAAAATTTCTATCAGATTCGGGATATATGAGGTGGTTCTTGGTAGGACCTGGACTCGTAAGTAAGGGAAGGAGGAGTGAAGTAACGCTCACTAAGCACCCACTGCATCTGGTCACTGAGGACTCCCTGTTTACCCCTCCCAGCAATTCTAGCAGACATATAGTCCCACCTCCTCCATTTTGCAGATAAGGAAACTGAGCTTCAGAAAGGAGATAGGATTTTGCCTATGGCCACACAGCCATTACTAGTAGAGTCCAAGTTCAGAATTCTCTGCCTCCAGAGTCCATGCTTCTCCCTAAATAACTGACAGCAGTTTAACTGTATCACTATCATAATAGTGGGCTCGATTCCCAGAGAGGGATGTTTTCCTTCTCCTGGATGATGAAATCTGATGCCTTGAGCCCCAGTTGTAGAGATCATATTAAATATCCCTGAACTGCAGAGACAGGAATTCTATGAGATAGGGAATCTTCCAGAAAGCCACTGACAAAAACTCTCTCCATGACCAAATGTTAGACAGGTTATTCTGAGTCCTCTTTTCAACTGAGCCTCATCCTTGGGCCTTTTCTTCATCCTGCTTCACCTATTTGTAGCAAAAATCCTGCTAAGTCAATTTAGTGAGAAGCCCCCGACTCTGCCTTCAGCAAGCATCTTGTTAGTGGGTTTAGCAAGAATCCCCTTACCCTACCCTTGATGTCTCTTCTCAGTAGCTGTCTGTTCACTGACCTCTGCACTGTGCCCGTCAGCTGAAAATCCCCAGCTGCCGTCGTTGTATTTGGGGTTGTGCCTGATCATTCTCCCCTCCTGCCGTGGTCTTGACACCTATCACAATAGCGCTGAATAAAGTCCTCCATACCATTTTAACAGCATCATGTTAGTTTTTCCTTCAGCACCATGAGAGTCCCTCCCTCTCCCACGGGAGCTGGGTGCTAACTGAGAAAAGGGTCCTTCCTCAAGCAAATCGTCATCACCCCTGCTGTTACACAGGCCAGAGCCCCGAGGGCCTACCTTATCTCCCTGTCCCCCAGCCCCACATGCAATCAGCCACCACATCCTGGAGCTTCTCCTTTGGGAAGCCATTCTCATATCTGCTCTGTCCATCCCCACTCTCATCCCCTCATTGCCCCCTGCCAGGCCTACCGCTACCTGACCCTGCACTCAGCACCAGAGGGATGTCTCCAAGCTCAGGGCTGACCATGTCACTGCCCTGCTCAGAGCTCCTCGAGGTTGCCCCACGTCGCCGCTGGGTGATAGGATCTAGAAGCCTGATGGCGTTTGTGCTCCAGCCCCAGCCTCACAGTGTCCATTCCAGCTGCTGTGAATAGTTTTCTCCGCTCCCCCCTCACAAGTCTTCCACGCCCCTCTGTCTCACCACTCTGCCTAGGATGCCCATGAACTGCTTTAGGAGGTGTTCTCTGCTTTGCACACTTATAGACTCCATTCTGCGTGGACCGATTCAGCGGACACGAACTTGGGCAAACTCCAGGAGATGGCGAGGGACAGGAACACCTGCCGTGCTGCAGTCCATGGGGTCACAAAGAGTCAGACACGACTTGGTGGCTGAACAACAGACTCCATTCTTCCCTGCCCCACAGCTCCTAGCCAGTGGGTACTCTCACAAGGCACCCTTGCCTCTCATTCACCTGGAGATGCCAGTGTGCAGCCACTTCCTCTCGCACGCTTGTCCTGCAATGCATAGCCCACTCCACTTGACAAATGAGAAAACTGCGACCCTGAGAAGAAAAGTGACTCACCCACTGTCACGTCACCCGGGAGCCATGGAGTGGGGACGTGACCCCCAGATCCCTCAGGCCCACCCAGCCCTCTGAGACGGGAGCCCATGATGCCCCACGTGGCTGACCTGGGGTGAGAGGCGCCGGGTCCTCAGGAAGAAGCCAAGGAGGCAGCCCACGGTGACAGAGAGCACAGACAGGATGAGCAGTCCATTCCGCTTGCACACATCCCTCCCACGTGCCAGGATGGCACCCAGCACCATGGTGAGCCCAGCCTGCTGGCCCGGGGCACAGCACCATTCCATGCACGGGAGGCCAGCCTGGTCACAGGGTCCTGGCTCTGGCTCCTCAGCAGGCAGGTGGTTGGGGGTGCTAAGCGCCAGTCGCCAGCCCCACAGCCATGGCCTGTGTGGCTGCCCCAGAGGGAAGCCACAATCCTATTACCAGCTGCATCATTAGGAGCTAGGAGCAGATTAGAGCCTGGGAAATTAGAGCAGGCCACGTGGTTGGGGGTTCAGACCTCAAAGCCAAGTGCTCCTCTTAAAGAGGGGAGATGTCCAGGAGCTGGTGGGAGAAACCAGAGGAACGTTTGGTTGGTTTGATTTTTACTTCTGCTTCATTCCAGAAAGAACTGAAGGCAAGACAATACGTAGCAGTAATAAGCAACAATAAACTAATAATAATAGCTACCTAGCAGAGCTAACAATCACCAACATTAAGCATTCACTGTATGCCATGTGCTGTTCCAGGTGCCCATGACTTGTATTACCACATTTAATTCTAACACCAATCTCAAGAAGTAAGTACTGTAAGCATCATTTTACAGATGGAGCAAAGAGAGGTGGGACAAAAGGAGGCATGCTGTGTGGCAGGCCTGTTCAAGTTGTGTTATCTGTGTGAACCATCGGGAATCATCCCAACAGCCCCAGGGTTCCAACCTTCATTTTACTGAAAGGGAGACTAAGACTCCAGGGAGCCAGAGTCCCTTGGCCACAGGCCTAGAGCTAGTAAGTAGCAGAGTGGAATTCATTGGTTTGGTTTCCACCACATGGACAGGTGGATGGGTTCACTGGTGCTTCCCAGTATTGTAGGGAATGTAGGATTTTTTTGTAAATTTTTTTAAAAAGTAATTAATTTGGGGCATTTGCACTGGGTCTGCATTGCCGTGCACGGGCTTTCTCTAGTTGTTGCAAGTGGAGGCTACTTTCTGATTGTGGTGTACAGGCTTCCCATTGCAGTGGTTTTCCTTGTTTTGGAGCACAGTCTCTAGAGCATGGACTTCAGTAGGTGTGGTGTATAGGCTTAGTTGCCCTGTGTCATGTGGGATCTTCCTGGACTAGGGATCAAACCCACGTCCCCTGCATTGGCAGGCAGATGCTTAGTCACTGAACCACCAGGGAAGCCCAGGGATGGAGGATTTGAGTCCAGGGGACCTGAGTTCAAACTTAGGCTTTGCTACCCATTGCCCTTCAGGGTCCTTTAAGCCTGAACCTGGGAACCCTGGAGGATCTCAGGGCTTATTATTTTTTAGAGATGACAATGTCCAAGGGATCTACATTCAAGTCCCAGCTCTGCCACTTGCTAGCCATGTAATCCAGAACAGCCATTTAATCACACAGGGCCTCAGCTTCCCCAGCAAAACGGACTTAATAATCAGCATGTACTTCCTTAGGGCTGGTGCAACATTCCACTCAGAGTACATTCGTGAAAGCAGGGGTGAGCTGTAAAGTGCCTGGCAGGGAGAGGGCTATTAGGATTATCATCTGTGTTCAGCATTATAGATAAAGGTGGTTTTTGTTTGTCTGTTTTGAGGGGGTTTGTTTATTTATTGGGCTTTTTTTTTTTTTTTGCTATTTCTTGTGGCCTGGCCTGCCCTTTAAAGCCAGAGGGAATTAACGCTCTATTTCACTAGGAGTCTGTAATCTCATTAGGGGCAGTCAGGTGACAGCAGAGAGCTCGGGTCTGTGGGTCTGCGGTGGGTGGTGTGTGCACAAGTTTGCCTCCCCTGAAAAGGGTGACAGGGCCAAGGAACTGCTGGGGGTCTTGGGGGAGGGCACAGTGGTGCAGACCTTGAGGCCTTGGGCAGAGCCCCCAACAGGGAAGGGACCCTCAGGCTCCAGTCTCAACTTGCTCTGTGACCTTGCCCTCTCTGGACCTCAGTCTTGTCTTCCACAGAATGAGACAAACATCCTAGGTGCTTTCTAAGGATCCTTGGTGCCGTAAGCCAACCTTCCAAGTCTCTTCCCTGGTAGCTTAGTCAGTAAAGAATCTGCCTGCAATGCGGGAGACCTGGGTTGGGAAGATCCCCTGGAGAAGGGAATGGCTACCCACTCCAATATTCTGGTCTGAAGAATTCCATAGACAGAGGAGCTTGTGTTTTTTCCCTCCAACTCCTACTCTTAAAACCAAGAATCTACTGGTAACACCTTCAGCTCCAACAAATGTCTCATTTTCCAACTGACCAGGTGATTTAGTTGCTGCCTAGAAGAGAAAACATTCTGAGTAGACATTTGGATTTGCATTTCGATCAATGTGCGGTTCAGTTCAATTCAGTCGCTCGGTCGTGTACGACTCTTTGCGACGCTATGGACTGTTGCACTCCAGGCTTCCCTGTCCATCACCAACTCCCAGAGCTTACTCAAACTCATGCCCATCGAGTCAGTGATGCCATCCAACCACCTCATCCTCTGTCGTCCCTTTCTCCTGTCTTCAATCTTTCCCAGCATCAGGGTCTTTTCCAATGAGTCAGTTCTTTGCATCAGGTGGTCAAAGTATTGGAGTTTCAGCTTCAGTATTAGTCCTTCCAATGAATATTCAGGTCTGATTTCCTTTAGGATGAACTGGTTTGATCTCCTTGCAGTCCAGGGATTCTCAAGAGTCTTTGAACCACAGTTCAAAAGCATCCATTCGTTGGCATTCACCTTTCTTTTATAGTCCAACTCTCATATCCATACACGACCACTGGAAAAACCATGGCTTTGACTAGATGGACCTTTGTTGGCAAAGTATTGTCTCTATTTTTTTAAATGCTGTCTAGGCTGGTCAATGTGCAGCCCTGGCCTTTAGCCACGAAGTAGGTGAGTCTTGCTTTCCGTTTTGGCTCCAAGACTTTAGATTCCCATGGTGTCCCCACAACTATTCCCATCTCCTGTCCCTCATGCTCTGACACAACCACCTCCCAGGCTCCAGGCCTTCCTTTCCATTGCTTCCACTGTCTTCAACAGGGGAAGTTACAACTCATTCAAGCAAATATTCTTTTTTAGCTAATTAATTTACTCACATATTTTTTTATTTTTGGCTGCACTGGGTCTTTGTTGCTTTCACACAGGCTTTCTCTAGTTGTGAAGAGTGGGGGCTACTCTTCACTGCAGTGAGAGGGTTTCCCATTGTGATGGCTTCTGTTGTGGCAGAGCACAGGCGCTAGGGTGTGCAGGCTCGGGAGTTGTGCCACATGTGTTTAGTTGCCCTCAGCATGTGAAATCTTCTCAGATCAGGGATTGAACCCATTTCTCCTGCATTGGCAGGTGGATTCTTATCCACTGGGCCCCCAGGGAAGACCCAAGCAAATACTCTTATAGCACCCTCTCATGTCATCCCTGCTGGGTACTGGAGACATAGCAATGAGTTGATACAATACTTGCTTTCAGGGAGCTTATAAGAATATCGAGGTGCTGTAGGAAAGGACTTCTGTAGGAAAGGACTTCTCACGTAAGAGATTTGGATTTGATCTCTAGGTGGGGAAGATCCCCTTGAGGAGGAAATGGCAACCCACTCCAGTATTCTTGCCTGGGAAATCCCATATACAGGGGAGCCTGGCGGCCTACAGTCCAATAGGGTTGCAAAGAGTCAGATACGACTGAAGCAACTTAGCACGCAGGAAAAAACTAATTCACACTAAAGTATACGTGACCGATAACGAGCATACTAAGGATATTTACAAATCAAATAGAGAGGCTCCTGGATAAGAACCCTTTAAAAGCTCCGCATTGTCCACAGAATCAATTGCCTTACAATGTTACCAGATGTGCAAAAACTATAATTTGGATGCAACAAAGTTAAGCTAGTTCTTTACTCCAGGAAGCTCAAAATCAGACTACTCAAGTTCATATCTTAGCTCTACCACTTACTGGCTGTGTGACCTTAACCTCCCTATAAAATTTCTTTACCTCTTTATAAAATAGGAATAATAAAACATTACATAGTTTATAGGGTTGTGATCGAATTCGGGTCAAATTCGGTGATGCCTGCTTAGATGTATGCTTAGAGAGCATTGCCTGGGTGCCCTGCAGACACCCACAGGAATTTACTATTAGTTTTAGCAGAGCCTTTATAAAACTAGCATATGTTAGAGGAAGTCTCCACAGGGGGGTGCAGAAAGCCAGCCCTCTTCTGGAGCTGGGAGTTCCATGAGTCTGGTGTTTGGGGAAAGCACATCGGAACACTGAAGCCTCCAGGCAGAAGTCTCTGGTTCTGAGGTCCTCAGGGGCTTGCATGCGCTCACCTCTCCAGCCCACCTCCTCCTCCTGCTCAACATCATACCTTAGGCTCCTGTAACCGCAAACAACTTTGGGTTCCTGGAGCCCTGTATCTTCTCTCAGGCCTCCACATCTGTGCCCATGCTATTTCCTCTGCCTGGAATGTCTTTCTCTGTCTCCAAAGTCACAGATCAAATGCCACATCTTCCTTGAAGCCTTTCCTAATCACCCCAGAGGTACACCCCCTTCCTTTTCTTCCCACTAATTCAGGCCCTTTCACAATCACCACTGGGGATTAACTGCAGTTCTTTTTTTTTGTTTGCCACACCACATGACTTGCAGGATTTCAGTTCCCTGACCAGGGACTGAACCTGGGCTATGGCAATGAAAGCCTGGAATCCTAACCACTAAGCCACCAGGGAAATCCCTCCAGTCCATTTTAGGTGGCTTGGACAATGAAGTAAAAATCTGTGTGAATAAAATTAAGTCTCTGTTATCATGTTATTTGAAAATACCTTGCAGGATCATCCTCAAAGTTAGACACGGGTCTGGGGGAGCCCCAAGGGGCAAGGAGTTGCCTCCAGAGCAGCCGAAACTGATGGGCAGCAGGAAGCACGGGAGATACTTCCTGGGAGATTTGAGCCACACTGATTAAAATGCTGTGGACAGAGAAGATAAACAATGTTGTCAAAAAAAAGAGTCCTGATCACAAGGACAGCTGTTGCACTCTGCATGAATGAGTTTGTAGTCAGGCTGGTTCTCACCATGGCAACTCTGTGCAGGATGTATCACAGTAGAGAGTTGCAGGGTCTATTTATTTGCTAATTATTAACGATTCTCCAGGGCCAGCAGAGGGGCTGACTCAGCCAGGGAAGGTGTGTGTAGGAAGGCTTCTTGGAGGAAGGGTCATTTAGTCAGAGACCTGAATAAGCCAGGAGTTAACCCAGGGTAGGGAGTGTTGATCAAGGGGAAGGCATGAGAAGAGCTTGTTCCAAAGAGGGGCCCAGGTTGGGGATTCAAGAGCTGCTCCCAAAAGGGAGACCTCAACACAGTCGGAGCGGCTGGCAGGCCTGGGGCCTCACTCCTTCCACTGTGTATCAAAGTGAGTTTAGGTTGAGCTGTCTGAGCTCCCAGCCGGGTTTATGGTGATGACAGCTCTGGGTTTGTTGGCTGCTTTTCAGAGACATACCAGAGGCGCCTTCATCTCCTCCCTGACGCATCTCCCAGCTCTCTGTAGGCTGGGCCCTTCCCGGAAGGTTTTCTGTGGACAAGTAACCCAGCTGGGCATGGATTCCTGTGAGCCTTAGTCACTGAGGGGCTGTCCGACCTCTGCTAAAGCTGGTCCTTTCCTGTGTTTGCCTCAGAGAATGGTTACCCCATTCTCTGCGACTCTTCTATGACCTTCCTTCTTCCCTGTCCAGCCTCTTGTCTAGATTCTTCATCTTTAGAAGTTGGCCCTGCTGCTGCTAAGTCGCTTCAGTCATGTCCAACTCAGTGTGACCCCATAGACAGTAGCCCACCAGGCTCCCTCATCCCTGGGATCCTCCAGGCAAGAACACTGGAGTGGGTTGCCATTTCCTTCTCCAATGCAGGAAAGTGAAAAGTGAAAGTGAAGTTGCTCAGTCATGTCCGACTCTTAGGGACCCCAGGGACTGCAGCCCAGCAGGCTCCTCCATCCATGGGATTTTCCAGGCAAGAGGACTGGAGTGGGGTGCCAAGAAGATGGCCCTAAACACCCTCAAAACCAGTTGCTGTTTGTTGAGCATCTACTGTGTCAGGCTCTGCCAATGAGCCTCACACCAGAGGGAGCCAGTGAGCAATTCAGCCCCTCCAAAGGCATCACTGTGTCGGATCAAGTGCTGCAGGACTTGGGGACAAGTGCAAGGGGAAGGGCACAAGTTTTGGATCTATTCAGTCCAACACAATAGCATTACTTAAAATGAAATTAATGGAACATAACATTTAAAATTCAGTACTCTTAAGATGTGATGAGATGTCCCGCTCAAGAAATAAGGCAGAAAAAGGGGGCGAATTTCTTTCCTGTGCCCTTTTGTTCTACCCTAGCCCTCAACAGATTGAAGGGTACCCACCCCCACTGGGGAGGGCAATCTACTTTCCTCTGTCTGCTGATCCAAATGTTAATCTAAGCCAGAAACACTCTCCTATACACACTCAGGAATAATGCTTAGCCAGATATCTGGGCATCCTATGATCTAGTCAAGTTGACACATAAAATTAACTATCACAGTCCCTGAAAAGAATTTCTGGTCACCTGGTGTATGTGGACTTCGACAAGGACAGGTGGTGTCAAAGCAGTGTTGTCATCCCTTGAGCCACTGAATCAAACAAATGGACTTCTGGCTGCACCCACATAAATATAGGACTAGATTTGTTCAAGAACACACACTTAAACTTAACTTCAGTAGAGACTTCTTCACTGGAAACAACACTAATCACTTTGTAATGAGATTAAAATGTTATGATAACAAGAATACATGTCCTGCTATACACAGGAAAAAAATGAATTCAGTCACACTAGCCATATTCCAAGGGCTCAGTAGCCCCATGTGGCTAGTGGCTACCATATGGAACAGAGCGATTACAGAATATTACAGGATCACCGAATGTTCTATTAAGCTTTCTAGCGTCATGATCAGCTGGATTCAAGACTCAAATCTTCCCTTGGAAGCTGTGTGACTTTGCCCAAATTGGTAAGCCTCTCTGAGCCTCTTTTCTACATCTAGAAAAGAGCTTGTGTTCTTTGCTACATCTGAAAGCCTGTGTTCTTTACATTGCATCACACTTCCACCCACTTGAATATAATAGTTGGAGCAAAATATAAAGTTAAAACCCCCAGCAAGTTCAGATTAAGTTTCCAAATCAAAGGCTCTTGTTAGCAAATAACAGGAAATTAAATCAAGCCAGTTTCAGTTAAAAAAAAAAAAATTATAAGCAAAGTTGACTTGATAATTTGTGGGGCCCAAAGCAAAATGACCATGTGAGGCTTTTTGTTCAAAAAGCAGGGGGAAAGTTCATTAAAAGTACTAAAACATGAAGCTTTTTTCTTTTCTCTACAATGTCTTTCTTATCATAGTGTTTTTTAATTTGTTATTTAATGTCTTAAGTAAGTAAAAATAAAAATCTTAAATTACTAACATGAATTTTCCCGTTCATGCTTAAAGATATTTGCAATGCCAGTTTCAAAATATAAGAGCTTTTAACTAGTATGCAGAATCACCAAAATTACACAGTCTATGTGTAGTGACTCTTACATGTATATGTATTTTGTTCTTAACCAGAACAGTGGAGACACTGGACAAAACAAATTCAACTGTATTTCACCTCTTGACACATGTGCGTTCTACAGGTACATCCTCTCCCTTTGGCTCACTGGTGCGTGAGGAAGGACGCAAGGGACTCTGTGGTGGAGAGTGCGCCTGCCAGTGCAGGAGACGGGAGTTTGACCCCTGATTTGAGAGGACCCCACGTGCCTCAGATTAACTACGCCCGTGTGCCACAACTACTGAGCCTGTGCTCTAGAGCCTGGGAGCCACAGCTGCTGAAGCCCCCACTCTCCAGAGCTCGTGCCCTGCAACACGAGAAGCCAGTGCAAGGAGAAGCTTGTGCGTCACAACTAGAGAAAAGCCCGAGCAGCAACAAAGACCCAGCCTAGACAATAAATAAATAAAATTATTTAAAAAACAGAGGAAAAAAGGGAAAAGGAACTATGAGCACTTCCCTGGCAGTCCAGTGGCTAAGACTCTGAGCTCCTAATACAGGTGGCCTGGGTTCAATCCCTTACTAGGGAACTAGATTCCACATGCTGCAACTAAGACCCGGCACAGCCAAATAAGCAAATAAATTAAAAATAAATATTAAAAAAATAAAAATAATGTCACCTTTGTTCTGTTCTCTATAGTGGCTGTCACCAGTTTACCTCCCACCAACAGCATAGGAAGGTTCCTTTCAAAAAAAAAAAACTATGGGTAGTCCTGTCTTTTCCTTTTCTTCTGTATCATTTTCAATATAGATAGTTGGCTAACACAGTAAGAAAGGATATGTAACTAGAGAACAGTATGGAAATTCCTTAAAAAAAAAAAAACCTAGGAATAAAAATGCCATGTGACCCAGCAGTCCCACTATTGGGCATATATCCTGAGAAAACCATAACTGAAAAAGACACATGTACCCTACTGTTCATTATAGCACTATTTACAATAGCCAGGACATGGAAGCTACCTAGACGTCCGTCGACAGATGAATGGATAAAGAAGTTGTGGTACATTTACACAGTGGACTATTACTTGGGCGTTAAAAGGAACACAGCTGACTCAGTTGTACTGAGGCGGATGAACCTAGAGCCTATTATACAGAGCGAAGTAATGAGAAAGACTAACACCGTATATTAACGCATATACATGGAATCTAGAAAGATGGCACTGATGAGCTTATCTGCAGGGCAGCAGTGGAGACACAGACATAGAGAACAGACTGGTGAACACATGAGGGGAAGGAGAGGGTCAGAGGAACTGAGAGAGTAGCGTTGAAACATGTGCCTTACCATATGCAAAGTTAGATAGCCAGTGGAAATTTGTCATATGACAGAGGGAGCTCAAACCTGATGCTCTGTGATAACCTAAGTGGTGGGATGGGGTGGGAGGGATGGATGATGATGATATTATTATTATCAATATTATTATTATTACAATATTCAAGAAGAGGGGGACTTACATATACCTGTGGATGATTCATGTTGATATATGGTAGAAACCAACACAATAGTGTAAAGCAATTATCCTCCAATTAAAAATTAATAAATTTTTTAAAAAAGAAAGTTACGTAAGGTTCCTTCGTTGTTTGTGTTTCTTTGAATACCACTGTCTCCTTTCTGTGTTTGTAGCAAGTTTCAGTTTAAGGAAATGGTGTTTTCTCAGCTCTCCTACTTACTCAGTTGCAGACATAACATGCTCTCCTTGTACCCGCTTTGAGTCTTGCTGAATTCCCAAGCATCTCCAGTTTACCAGACTTCTGAGCTCATGGGGCTTCACATACATTGTGCGTGGGTGCAGACACCGAGGACAGTGGAGGACATTTATACTACACGCATCTTCTCGGCTCACGTGCATGCTTCGTTGTCCTGTGAGACTTTTGCTTATAAAACAGGTTCAAAGATAAAAGTAATAAGAATTTAGAGGTGGCGATAGCAGAGCATTAACCCATACATGGGGCCCTTCTGATGCCCATGAAACCAGTCCTGTTTACAAGACTGGATGGCGAGGCTTCCACAGAGCCCAAGGGCAAGAATAGCACGAAGCTGCACAGATCCTCTGAGCTAGGCGGTCAATTGTTACAGAATGCTCTTCCTTACCCGCTCTCCTTTCTGCCTGCCTGATCCATTCATTCATTCTTCATTCATCACAAGCTTACTGAGACTTGGTGTCAGATGGTGATGAGGAGCACACACTTTGAAACCAGATAACTTGAGTTTGAATCCCGGTTCTTAGACCAATAATCTGTGTGGCTTTAGGCAAGTTTCCCCATATGAAATATGGAGATAATAATGTTCTATCCTACAGGATTGTTGCATGGATTAAATAAATTACATGTGTGATGTAGATAGGACAGTTGTCTGGTCACAATAAGCACTATATACACATTCCTATTATTATCATTATTACTATGTGCCAGGCATATCCTAGGGATACAGCAATACACAGAAATAGTCAGCAACCTCTGCTCTCACAGAGCTTACACTTTGGTGGTGACATCTGGGCTGCATTATTCTTTCTTCAATAGAGAAAACACAGCATTTCCACTTTTCTGGTCCGGGTGGAGGAAACATGGTTACCAGTAGCTCCCTTTAACTCCAAGTTCAAAGTTGCCAGGAAAGTTTCTAATTGGCCTGATTTGGACCAACCATCTGTGGTTAGTAGGGGCAGGGGGCAGGGGGCAGGGTCACATTGTTTAAAATTGCTGCCCTCGTGGTAAGCCTGTAGATGTATGTGGTAGGAGTTAGAAAAGTGGACTGGGAACTTCCCTGGTGGACCAGTGGCGAGGATTCTTTCCTGCCAGCGCAGGGCATCCAGGTTTGATCCCTGGTCAGGGAACTAGATTCCACACGCTGCAAATAAGACCCTGTGAAACTAAATAAATGACTATATTTTTAAATAGTTTCAGTAAATAAAAGTGGACTGAACAGACACAGCAAAGTAGTACATCTTCTTAGTCATTCAACTCTTGGCTTTCTTTTCTTGTATAAAATGTCTAACATCTTATCCCCTGTAAGGCCAGCTCCAGAACTTAGGATCAGCGGCTCAACTTTCCTCATTGGTCTTTCTCTGATGTCTACTTCTCCCCTTTATGGCAGCAGGCCTGGGGCCACATCCACAGCGGGCTAGAAAAGACTGAAGGCCACTGTCTGGTCCAGGTGATTTCTTACTTCTTCCCAGCCCACTGCTTCTTGCTTGTCTGGGCCCACAAAGCCACCAACTTAAGGAACTCACATTCAACACCCAGGCTTAAAGCCCACAGGGAGCCCTGGACATTATGGAACATTCTCTGAGGCCCCAAAAGAGAAAGGAACCTGGAAACTAGGCATCAGGTTAAGAACAAAACTGGGCTCTTCCTCTCTCTACAATTCAGCCCTCCCTGAAGAATCTTTCTGCTGTTGGCTGTTATTTTGAGTCTTTCTCCTTTATGATCTAGACTTTGCTCCATCTCCTAACCTGCATGGCAGTAACTGTGTGGACCCTTTCTGGAACGATTCCTCCCCCACTCCACTCCAGCCTACTAAGTCCTATGCAACCTGTGTCCAGGCTC
Organism: Oryx dammah; assembly: GCF_014754425.2. Taxonomy (NCBI): domain Eukaryota; kingdom Metazoa; phylum Chordata; class Mammalia; order Artiodactyla; family Bovidae; genus Oryx; species Oryx dammah. The sequence goes on along the minus strand of NW_024070212.1, from coordinate 90,922,735 downwards.
TTGGTACCTGCTGCCTCTGCTAGCCAGACGCTCATTTCCTTTGGGAAGGGGCTGAGGTCAGTGGTTAATGAATGGGGGAAGCAGAATGAGGGAGAGAGGACAGCTGTCTTCAGAGTCATAGTGGTCAGTGACTGGGGAAAGGCTGATTTAGGGCAGTTGGGACCACAGATGCTAGCAAATCAGATTAAGAAATTAAACAAGGAATGGATTCAGCCTTAATTTCTGATGAAAGTCAAGGTGAGAGTGGGCCAGTGCATGGAGGCTCTGGGTAGAGGGTGAAAAAGTCAGAAGAAGGGCCAAGATTTAGGTTCTTATTCCAATACTGAGGAATGCTCTCAGGGAAGTCATTTGACCTTTCTGAAGCTCAGCTTTTTCAACTTAAAGATGACTCCTGGCTTCATGAGACTACAGTGAGGCTGTAAGACAGACAAGCACAGTGGTAAGGAGCACGGCTTTGGTGTCAGACAGACTTTTAACTAGCCATGTGACTTCTTAGGCATGTTGCCTCACTGCTCTGAATCTCTATTTCCTCATTTGTGAAATGAGGATATTAATTATATATATAGCTCATAGGGTTTGGGGATGTTTCAATGGAATCTTACATGAATAATAATTAACACAGAGGCTTGGCATATAGTAACTGCTCAATAAATGGTTGCAAGTTATAGTGACTCCAAGGAAGAAAGCTTAAGCTTAAAAGAGCAATTTATTCAAAAGCTCTTGGACCTTCCCTCCTTCCTACCACATCCCTATTTCAATATTCCACAGCAATTTTGGAACCTGACAATCATAAATGTTTATGGATGGAATAGGCTATATCTGAAAGTAGTAAATTCCTTGTTCCCAGAGAAAAGCCAACAAAAGCTAGGAAATGTCTTGGAGGGCACATGGCAGAAGGGATTCAACTGATAGAGTGAAGGGAGGAGGGCACTGGGTTATAGCCATCAGCAATCTTTTCCAGACCCTCTCTCACACTGCCCACCCACCCCTAGGGTGGGGTGGTGACCACTGAAAATTCTCATCTGGACAATGGTGGCTCAGACGGTAAAGTGTCTGTCTACAATTCGGGAGACCTGGGTTCGATCCTTGGGTCTGGAACATTCCCAGGAGTAGGAAATGGCAACCCACTCCAGTACTCTTGCCTAGAAAATCCCATGGACAGAGGAACCTGGTGTCCATGGGGTTGCAAAGAGTCAGACACAACTGAGCGATTTCACTTTCTTTCTAAATAAAATCCTGCTGAAAATTGGCTGTCCAGAAAGTCCACTATAAACAGGTCTCTCTGCATCACCACACATGCCTGTGTTTGGATTTCATATTTGTACAGTAGGGGACTAGTCGTACAAGAGAAAATGGCACAGACAGCTGGCCAGTTGCCTCCTTCAGTGAAAGCCTGGCCAGAGAGGGGTCTTCAGTGATCACTGAGAATCTCCCCGCCAGAGATGAGCCTTCTTAGGAGCAGGAATGAGAAGCTCAGGGAAGCAGTTCACAAACCTCACCTCCTGGGCCTTCTCAGATACCCAGACCAGACACCAGAGGTGAGCACAACCGTAGACTGGTCATCTGATCAAGTGGTTCTCCGCTCAGGGCGGGAGAGGTAAAGCATAGTCCCTTGAGGGGTATGGCACAACCTCTGAAGGAGGTTTTGCTTTAAAACCCATACTCAATAATTTCATTTTTGACAAATAGACACAAATCCCCTTTTCTTTTACTCTATGAATCACAGAGTAAAGCTCAACAAAAACATCTTGGCTAGAGGAGCTGTTTCTACCTAACCCCACTGGCCGAGAAAATCCCAAAATGTTGTGGGAGAGAGAATGTTCCCCTGAAAGGTCCATATCATTATCTCCAGGGCCGTGAAATTTTATGTTTCTCCAAAGTGAGTATGTATTCAAATGAGTCAAGTAACTCTGACCTAGAACAAGCAATGTTTTACAGAGGAGGGGAGAAATGTCAGCAAAGGAAAGGGATTTACCCAAGGTCAGAAGTGGCTTTGATTAACTGAGTTACAATTAAACCTCATCTTTTCTCATTAAGTCCAGGACTCCTTAGTGCATTGATTGAGATGAATGTGGCACTCGAAGACAATATGAGCAATGGCGTTTAGAATCTTAAGTCATTAGGTCAAGGCAAGAAGTCAAGGTTGGGGTTGGCTCCTGTTGGGGTCAGCAGGTTGGCTCAGCTACTTAGCCACTGAGTAATCTGAATTACATCCAAATTCTTAAGAAGGGGCAAGTTTGCTCTAGCTGTTGTGCTTCCACATCAAGCTATGATCAGTAAAATCTAATGATGCCATAATTAAGAGCATAAGTCCTAACCATCTCTCATGGTGACTAAAGAGGAGTTTTTATTTTATTTTCTTCCCAAAGTGACCACTCTCCAAACTTTGTGTTTTATCATTCCACTCCTTTCTTTATGGGCTTTCTTGGTGGCACAGGTGTAAGAATCTGCCTGCTGTGCATAGATTTGAATTTATTATTTAGTTTTACCTACTTTTGAATTTGTGTAGATGTATGCCATCGAATTTTTTTCACTTAACATCATGCTCTACAGATTCAGTGTTATTGAGTGTGGCTATAATTTATTTTTTCTGTTATGTAATATTCCATGGTATGAATGGAATATTTTTTACATATATGTTATAGATGGACCTCTGTGTTTTGGTAAGTTTTGCCTATTATAAACAATGTCATTATAAACATTCTTTACTACGATTGCAAGTGGGGAAGATTCTAGGTTACATACATAGCAATGGAATTATTAGGTCATAGGTTATGCAGATGTTCAACTTTACTAGGTAATGCCACCTGTTTCCAAATTACTTTACCAACTGATACATTCATTCACAGTCTATGAAAGTTCCTTTGCGCCACATGCACACCAACATTCGGTGTTGATTAAGTGTTAACTCTTGCCACTCTGGGAGGTATGAAATAGCACTACATTATGGTACATATTTGCATCCTCATTACTGAAATGAAACATATTTTAATGCGTTTGTGAGTCATCTGTGTTTCCTTTTCAGTGAAATTTCTGGTTTGTTTGCCCATTTTTAATTGGGTTGTTTATTGTTTCTTATTGATTTGTAGATCTTCTTTATATAACCTGAATATTAACTCTTTATCATTTCTATGTATTTCCTTATTTATGACTTATCTATGATATTTTTAGATAAAACATAACTATTAACATAATTGAATGTATCAGTCTTTTCCTTTATTATTTGTCTCTCTTATTCTAAAAACATACATATCCTTGAATAAAATTACTCTGTCATCTAAATTTCCAAGAACTGTGTACTTTTACTTTACTTATACAGGTCTGACCAATCTGGTTAAAGACTGATTTAAGAGTCTATCATGTTTTAATAAACTACATGAAAAAGCTATAAAAAATACAACTGCTGCTGCTGCTGCTAAGTTGCTTCAGTCGTTTCCGACTCTGTGCGACCCCATAGACGGCAGCCCACCAGGTCCTCCATCCCTGGGATTCTCCAGGCGAGAACACTGGAGTGCGTTGCCATTTCCTTCTCCAATGCAGGAAAGTGAAAAGTCAAAGTGAAGTCGCTCAGTCGTGTCCGACTCTTCGCAACTCCATGGACTGCAGCCCACCAGGCTTCTCCATCCATTGGATTTTCCAGGCTAAAGTATTGGAGTGGGGTGCCATCGCCTTCTCCAAAAAAAAAAAAAAACCCCACACAACTAGTGGGTTTAGTGGCAGCTAAACAATATGCTACTAAATAACCAGTGGATCACTGAAGAAATCAAAGAGGAAATTAAAAAATACCTAGAGAAAAATGAAAATGAAAGCACAACAGCCCAAACCTATGAGATGCAGCAAAAGCCATTCTAAGAGGGAAGCTTACAGCAATACAATCTTACCACAAGATACAAAAAAAAAAAAAAAAACTCAAATAAACAACTTAACCTTACACCTAAAACAACTAGAGAAAGAACAAACCAAACATAAAGTTAGTAGAAGGGAAGAAATCATAAAGATCAGAGCAGAAATAAATGAAATAGAGACAAAGAAAACAATTGCAAAGATCAATGAAACTAAAAGCTGCTTCTTTGGAAAGAAACAAAATTTATAAACCTTTAGCCAGACTCATCAAGAGAAAAAGGAAGAAGACTCAGATCAATAAGATTAGAAATGAGAAAGAAGTTATAGTTGACGACACAGAAATACAGAGGATCATAAGAGACTACTATGAGAAACTGGATGCCAATAAAAAGGACAATCTGGAAGAAATGGACAAATTCTTAGAAAAGTACAGTCTCCCAAGACTGCACCAGGAATAAACAGTAAATATGAACAGACCAATTACAAGCACTGAAATTGAAACTATGTTTAAAATACTTCCAACAAAGCAAAGTCCAGGACCTGATGGAATTCTATCAAACTTTTAGAGAAGAGCTGACACTTCCTTGTGAAACTGCTCCAAAAAGTTGCAGAGGAAGGGAAACTTTCAAACTGATTCTATGAGGCCATCTTCACCCTGATACCAAAGCCAGACATAGATACCACACACACACACAAATTACAGACCAATATCATTGATGAACATAGATGCAGAAATCCTCAACAAAATACTAGCAAACAGAATCCAGCAATAGATTTAAAAGATCATGCACCAAGATCAAGTGGGGTTCATCCCAGGGATGCAGGGATTTTCCAATATGCACGAATCAATCAGTGTGATACACCACATAACAAACTGAAAAATAAAAATCATATGGTCATCTCAAACAAAAAGACTATCATGTTTCACTCAAGATTAGCTAATTGTCTCAGTACCACATGTTGAAAAATCTATCTTTTCACTGAAATAAAATAAATTTTACTGCTCTGTCTTAATTACTATAAATTTATGATAATTCTTGATACTTTGCCAGGCAAGTCTCTTTTTCTTCCTTTTCAGGAATATAATAGTTTTCAACAGAGGCACGAAAACAGTTTAGGGGGAAAAATTCATCAATTTCCAGGGGTAAAAAATTGTGATTTTTATTATACTTACATGGAAACTCTCAATTTGACAGATTTGATATGTTTATGATTTTGAATCTGCCAATTCATGAACATAATATATCATTCCATTTATTTAGAAGTTGTTTCTGTCAACAAAAACTTAATCAGTCAAACTAAAAAAGAAATGGGAAATTTTATTCAAGCAAATTTGAGGATTATAACCTGGGAAGAGCATCTCAGAAAGCTCTGAGAACTGTTCCATGCATTAGAACTCAAGAAACAGTTATGTAAGTTTTTGAGACAGAGGACTGTATATCAAACAATATATGTAGGGCTTCCCTGCTGGCTCAAATGGTAAAGAATCCTCCTGCAATGCAGAGACCTGGGTTCCATCCCTGGATTGGGAAGATTCCCTGGAGGAGGGCATGGCAACACAATCCAGTATCCCAGAGGAGCCCGACAGGGTACAGGGTTTTTTTGGCCATTCTGTGCAAACTGTGGGATCTTACTTCCCCAACTGGGGTGTGCTCATTGCAGTGGAAGCACAGAATCTTAACCACTGGACCTCCAGGGAAGCCCAAAATGACGTTACTATTGACAGTTTACACAATCGAGATCTAAGCGGCATCGTAGTAGGTCATGTGACCTCTTACAAGCTCAAGAAGGAATGTTTTCAAGTTTTGTTTTTTTTTTTTACTTTACAATATTGTATTGGTTTTGCCATACATCAACATGAATCCACCACGGGTGTACACGTGTTCCTCATCTTGAACCCCTCTCCCTCCTCCCTCCCCGTACCATCCCTCTGCGTCATCCCAATGCACCAGCCCCGAGCATCCTGTATCTTGCATCAAACCTGGACTGGTGATTCCTTTCACATATGATATTATATCTGTTTCAATGTCATTCTCCCAAATCATCCCACCCTCGCCCTCTCCCACAGAGTCCAAAAGACTGTTCTATACATCTGTGTCTCTTTTGCTGTCTCTCATACAGGGTTATCATTACCATCTTTCTAAATTCCATATATATGCGTTAGTATACTGTATTGGTGTTTTTCTTTCTGGCTTACTTCACTCTGTATAATAGGCTCCAGTTCATCTACCTCATTAGAACTGATTCAAATGTATTCTCTTTAATGGCTGAGTAATACTCCATTGTGCATAAGTACCACAGCTTACTTATCCATTCATCTGCTGATGGACATCTAGGTTGCTTCCATGTCCTGGCTACTATAAACAGTGCTTAAGCTGTATTGTTGGTGCTGGGAAAAAGGTTGCTCGTTATGGCTGAGCAGGTATCCCCGCTGATGGAGGAGGTTTGGTCAATGCATAACGCAGATGCGCGATGAACAGTGAGGGGAGAAAGTGAAAGTGAAAGTGAAGTCGCTCAGTCGGGTCCGACTCTTTGCGACCCGTGGACTGTAGCCCACCAAGCTCCTCCGTCCATGGGATTCTCCAGGCAAGAGTACTGGAGTGGAGAGATGAGGTCAAAGGGCAGAGAGGAATGTTTTACATTTAAATGTTTCTTGTCTTGACATAAAATATTAATTTTATTTCACAGTTCAATAGTTTTATCATTTTTCTCCATGTGCTAAAAAGATGTTCCTACATACTTTATATTTGTTGATGATATTGTAAGTAATATCCTGTTTATTGCATTTTCTACTTGTTTCTGGTGGCTAGAAATACAACTGATTTTTGTTCCTGGATTTTGTATCTTGTTGACTACCAAATTCTCTTTGGGGTATTCCATGTAGACAAGCATATGATCAGCAAATAATGATAGCTTTGCTTCATCTGTTTCAATCCTTAAACATTTTATACTTTTTTTCCACTTACTGCCATGGTTAAGACCTCCAGTACAAAGTTGAATGAAAAATCATGATTTAGGGGCATCCATGTCTTATTCCTGATCTTAGAGAGAAATGTTTTCAAAATTGTATCATAAATATTGCTATTGTTATAGTTTTTTGGTAGATAATCTTTTTAAGATTAAGGAAGTTCTCTTTCTCTTTTATTCCTCACTTAATAAAAGGATTTTCCTTTTGTTTTGCTTTTGCAAGTATGTTTTTTTAATCTTCCCAGCATAAGTTTTCCTATTTATCTTTTTTTAAAGCTCTATTCAGGTGTAATTTACATGCCATATGATTCACCCCTATGATGCGTAAAGGATGCGATTCGATGTTTTTTAGTAAATTTACTGAATGTGTAATCATCACAGTTCAATTTTAGAAGATTTCCATAACCCCCCCAAAGGCCCCTCATGCCCATTTTCAGTCAAACCTCAATCCCCAGGCACAACACCATACCACTTCCCATATCCATAGCTTTACCTTTTGTGGATATATTATATAAATGGAACCATAAAATATGTGATCTTTTTTCACTTGACTTTTTCACTTAGCATAATATTTCTGAAGTTCATCCATGACTGTAGCATGTATAAGTGGTTCATTCTTCTTGCTGATGACGTATTATACGTATTGTACAGATGGAGCATGTTTTATTTTTTCCCACTCATCAGTTAATGGGCATTTGTATTATTTCCACTTTTTGACTTTTATGAATAATGTTGCTATGAACTTTCCTGTACAAGTGCTTTTGTGGACACATGTTTTCATTTATTTTGAGTCAATGTCTATGAGTCAAATTACTAGGTTTTTAAACATAAATTTATATACTAACTTTTTAAGAGACTGCCAAGTTATTTTCCAAAGTGAATATATTATTTTACATTCCTGTCAGCAAACTATGAGGATTCCAATTTCTGCACATTCCTTCCCACAGTTATTATTGTCTGTCTTTTTGATTATAGTCATCCTAGTGGCTATGAAGTGGCATCTCCTTGTGGTTTTAATTTGCATTTTCCTAATGACTAGTGATGTTAAGCATCTTTTAATGTGCTTATTAGCTATTCATACATGTCCTTTGGTGAAATGTCTGTTTGAATCTTTTGTCTATCTAAAAAATTGGGTTGTTTCCCTTATTGAGTTGTGAAAGTTATATTTCAACACAAGAAAGACCTCTATCAGAATTATGACTTACAAATATTTTCTCCCAGTTTGTGGTTTATCTTTTCTTTTTCTTATTAGTGTCTTTCAAGGTACCAAATTTTTAAATGATTTTATTTATTTTTATTTTTGGCTGTGCTGGGTCTTTATTGCTTCTCATGGGCTTTCTCTAGGTGCAGGACTACTCTTCACTGTCATGCACAGGCTGCTTGTTGCAGTGGCTTCTCTTGCTGTGGAGCACAGGCTTTAGGCACAGGGGCTGAGTATCTGGAGCACACAGGCTCAGTAGTTGTGGGAAGCGGGCTTAGTTGCTATGCATCATGTGGAATCTTCCTGTTCATTTTTTTTTTTAATCAAATTTGTTAGTCACTCAGTTGTATCTGATTCTTTGTGATCCCATGGACTGCAGCCCACCAGGCTACTCTGTTCATGGAATTCTTCTGGCAAAAATGCTGGAGTGGGTAGCCATTTCCTTCTCCAGGGGATCTTTCTGACCCAGGGATGGAACCTGGGTCTTCTGCTTTGCAGACAGATTCTTTACCATCTGAGTGACAAGGGAAGCCCATGTACCAGGGATCAAACCCTTGTTCCCTGTATTGGCAGACTGATTCTTACCAACTGTGCCACCAGGGAAGTCCTAAAGTACATTAAAAAAAATGACTTTTATTATGTATTTTACTCTTTTTCTTTTCTGGCTGTGCTGTGTGCCTTTGGGGATCTTGGTTCCCCCACCAGGGACTGAGTCTGGGCCTTTGGCAGTGAAAGGCCAGAGTCCTAACACCTGGACGACCAGGGAATTCCCCTAACTTTTTTATTGTCAAATTTATCAATTTTTTCTTTTATGGATTTTTATCAATTTTTTTCTTTAGTGTCACATCCAAGAACTCTTTGCCTAATCCAAAGTCAAGAAAATTTTCTCCAATGTTTTTTCCAAAATTTTTATAGTTTTAACTCAAATTTTGGTTGATGGTCCCCTTTGAATGAATTTTTGTGTGAGTTAAGGGTAAAATTAATTTTTCTTCATGTGACTATCCAAGTTTTCTGGCACCATTTGTTGAAAAAGCTTGTTATTCTTTTCTAATAACCCTACTGTGAACAGAGAAGGAGGATCTATGAAAGTAATCCTTTGGGTTTGTAGAGATTTGCTTTATGACCCAATGACTGTTTGATTTTTATAAACGTCCAACATGTGCCTATAAAGAATGCATATTCTGTAAATGATGAGTGCAGTATTATATATGCATATATGTATCAATTCAGTTCAGTTCAGTCGCTCAGTCGTGTCCGACTCTTTGCGACCCCATGAATCGCAGTATGCCAGGCCTCTCTGTCCATCACCAACTCCCGGAGTTCACTCAAACTCATGTTCACTGAGTCAGTGATGCCATCCAGCCATCTCATCCTCTGTCATCCCCTTCTACTCCTGCCCCCAATCCCTCCCAGCATCAGAGTCTTTTCCAATGAGTCAACTCTTCTCATGAAGTGGCCAAAGTATTGGAGTTTCAGCTTCAGCATCAGTTCTTCCAGTGAACACCCAGGACTGATCTCCTTCAGAATGGACTGGTTGGATCTCCTTGCAGTCCAAGGGACTCTCAAGAGTCTTCTCCAACACCACAGTTCAAAAGCATCAATTCTTCGGCGCTCAGCTTTCTTCACAGTCCAACTCCTCACATCCATACATGACCACTGGGAAAACCATAGCCTTGACTAGACGGACCTTTGTTGGCAAAGTAATGTCTCTGCTTTTCAATATGCTATCTAGGTTAGTCATAACTTTCCTTCCAAGGAATAAGTGTCTTTTAATTTCATGGCTGCAATCACCATCTGCAGTGATTTTGGATCCCCCCCAAAATAAAGTCTGACACTGTTTCCACTGTTTCCCCATCTATTTGCCATGAAGTGATGGGACCAGATGCCATGATCTTTGTTTTCTGAATGTTGAGCTTTAAGCCAACTTTTCACTCTCTTCTTTCACTTTCATCAAGAGGCTTTTTAGTTCCTCTTCACTTTCTACCATAAGGGTGGTGTCATCTGCATATCTGAGGTTATTGATATTTCTCCTGGCAATCTTGATTCCAGCTTGTGCTTCTTCCAGCCCAGTGTTTCTCATGATGTACTCTGCATATATATGTATATACATACTTAAATCAAACTTGAGAATACATTAGTTCAAATCTTCATCTGTATCCATTTTCATCTCTGTTTGACCCAGCAGTTACTGATGGATGTTAAAATCTACTGATGCAGATTTGTCTTTTTCTTCTTGTCTATTTGATTCGTAATGTGTATATTTTAAGGCTGTGTGGTTAAGTTTCATACAAGTTTTCCTTATGATTTCATCATTTTATCACTAGGTAGGGACCCTCTTTATCACTATCAATATTTTTTTGCCTTCAAGTCTATTTTGTCTGATATTGATATCTTGCAGTGAAACAACCCAGGAACTGTATACGTGGAAGGATTTACTCTGGTGGAGTGATAAATACTGCCTAAAACATAGCTCTGATCTTTCCACAGCACCTTCCCTCTCTTTCCCTTCCAGCCAGGCTCACATCCTTATATTAATCTAAGGACAACTTCACTGAACAGGCAGCATCTTCTCCGTGGGATGTCAGAGAGCACCAACAATTTTAACAGGTTATTCAAATCAGGGGTTTGGAGTATAAAAAAATGTAAACATGACAGAGAAGGAAGGTTCTGTCTTTCAAAATCCGGACAGACCTTGGAAACTTACTTATGTAAATAGATGTACATACCAGAGGAATGCAAAATGTTTGGGCTTCTAGATTTCTTTTTAAGGCCCATTATCTCCACAAATGTGTAAAGCACTGCCAGTTTCTCCTGCAGTCTGGCATGGACTCAACAGAAGGTGAGGACAGCCATATTTTAACAGACTCTGAAACTATCGGCCAGTAAATCAGGGTGAGGCTTTCTCTCTGCCTAGAGGTCATCCCCTTCACCCAAGGAGAGGACACCTCCTCTTCATCACTGGTTGATTCAGAGTAACTTTCTTGGGTTAAGACAGGAAACCCCTGCATCCTAGGAGAAACACTCTCTCCCAGTGTGGATGAAAGTCCTGGTTTCAACCAACACACCAAAGAAAGTCTCCTTATTTTTTTAAAATATTTATTTATTTATTTGGCTGTGCTGGGCCTTAGGCACCCGACTCCAGTACTCTTGCCTGGAAAATCCCATGGACGGAGGAGCCTGGTGGGCTGCAGTCCATGGGGTCGCTAAGAGTCGGACACGACTGAGGGACTTCACTTTCACTTTTCACTTTCATGCATTGGAGAAGGAAATGGCAACCCACTCCAGTGTTCTTGCCTGGAGAATCCCAGGGATGGGGGAGCCTGGTGGGTGCCGTCTATGGGGTCGCATAGAGTCGGACACGACTGAAGCGACTTAGCAGCAGTAGCAGCAGGGCCTTAATTGAGGCATGTGGGCGCTAGTTCTGTGAGCAGAGACGGAACCTGGACCCTGCGCTGGGAGAGCAGAAACTTAGCCAACTGAACCGCGAGGGAGGTCCTGAAAGCCCATTTATTCAGCACTGCTTCTGTGCTGCATGCTCGGCAAACTGACTCCATCTGATCTGTGCAACAACCCCAGAGGAAATATTGTCATCATTGCTTCACAAATGAGAACACTTAGACCTAAATAGACTGATTTTCCAATGGATGTTAAGCTAGTAAGTAGCTGAGCCAGGATTTAAAACCCAGCACTTCTTACCTTCCTAGTCACAGGAGAAGCCAGAGAACTAGGCTTTTGTAGAGAAGAGTTTTCTATCCATGGGAGTTATCTCCCATCCAGGAGATGGGGAAGGAGGAAGGAGAGGTGGTGGTGGCCACCTTCCCTCCCTCTCCCTTCTGAGCCCTAGTGCTTGGTATAGGAGGACAAGTGGGCACACAGTGGGTCCACGGGTGACCCAGACCTAGGTGTCAATCCTTCTCCAACACCCTACCAACTGAATGACACTGGGGAGTCACTTAACTGCCCAGGAGCCCATCAGCAACTAGTGGAACTGATAATAGTTCCTTGTTTGGAGGGCAACTGTGAGCATGAAATAGCGTTATACACAAAGAACACTTGTGTTCCGACTGTGTCTCCTTAGGTTAGTATTTGTCTTTTTTGCATCCATTCATCACAGGGCCAATTACATTAACTATATTTTCTTGTATTCTTAATGCTCTGGCATTTAGGGCTTTTACAGATCAAGGAAAAAATTGCCCCTCCCAGGGCTGGCTGATTCTGAGACATAATGAGCATGCCTTTCTGAGTCTATACCCTCTTAACCACCTTTTTATCTAACTCTTAAGCTTGAAGCCAATGTTTTCCTGGCCCTAAAGTATCTCGGATTCAGGTACCAGGCAACTGGAGACCACACCTACTGCCCCAAACCTGCCAGAATTATCTTAATTGTTTACCAAGCCCTGCCTTGACTTCACTGAAAAAGTGAAAATCACCCTGTTGTGTATAACCTCCAGGCTCCTCTGTCCCTGGGATCTCCCAGGCAAGACTACTAGAGCGGGTTGCCTTTTCCTTCTCCAGGGGATCTTCCTGACCCAGGGATCGAACCCAGGTCTCCTGCACTGCAGGCAGATTCTTTACTGTCCGAGCCACTCCAATTAAAACTCTGCTCTAGACTTTTCCCTTGCTCCTTTCCATCTCCTGACTAACACTAGTACTTTCCCCTGTGGCTGCATGGAACCTTTCTCTGGGGTCATGAGCATAATAAACTTTTTCCTTTCAAGACTATTCTCTTTCCTCCCATAGCCACGGTGACTTTACCATCTCATATCTAACATGGACATGCTTACAACAGCCTAGCAGTTTAAAGCCTGTAGTAAACATTCAATAATTGTTAGTTATTACTTTTACAGTATTATAGACCAGCTTCTTGTTAATAATGTGACCCTAAACAAGCCCCTTTCTTTTCTGATCCTCAATTTCCTCAGGCTACCAGTGGGGATTCATGATAACCCCAACTTCAATGGAATGGTTTTGAAGATCAGATATGTAAAATGTGAATATTAGTCTATTTTCTCTCTTTCTTTTTAAATGTCTGCTTCTAGAAGCTTCACAGAGAGAGAGAGATTTTCTTGAGCTCATAGTAGGTTTCATAGGCTAGCAATCACCTACTTTTCATCTGCTGCCCCTGGTTCCTCGCAGGACCACTGTGCACAGGGACTGAGATCCAGAAGTGACAAGGCCCTCAGCTTGGGCCCCACCCCAGGGAGCTGGCTATGGCCTGAGCTTCAGAGAAGGGGTACATAAAAGGAAGCCGGACCAAGAGAAGAGCATGTGCATAGATGTGGACACTTACCGACATGATGCACTCCATTAAGCCACCTTCTCCATGACTGATCAATTAGTAAATTGTTCCCAAGTATTTAGGGAGCACTGTGTGGGACCTGGTCTCTGCCTTCAGAGCTTAGTGCTAAGCTGTAGACATAAAATGTACCAACGTGTTCATGAACCTGTAAGCATTCCAGGATTTCACTTGAAAATCAGTGTCAGGCTCTCACAATAAGTTGTTCTTTGCTGCTGCTGCTGCTGCTGCTGCTGCTGCTGCTGCTAAGTCGCTTCAGTTGTGTCTGACTCTGTGCGACCCCACAGATGGCAGCCCACCAGGCTCCTCCATCCCTGGGATTCTCCAGGCAAGAACACTGGAGTGGGTTGCTAGGGGGATAAAAAAAGTATACACTGTACTATGTGGGCCTTCCAGGTGGCACTAGTGGTAAAGAACTTGCCTGCCAGTGCTGGAGACATAAAAGAGATATGTTCGATCCCTGGGTCAGGAAGATTCCCTGGAGGAGGGCATGGCAACTCACTCCAGTACTCTTGACTGGAGAATCCTACAGAGGAGCCTGGCAGGCTACAGTCCATAGGGTCGCATAGAGTCAGACACGACTGAATTGACTTAGAAAGCATGCGAATACTATGTATTACATTTCTGTTCCCATCCATGGAAAAGTATTTATTTAATATATTATTCCATATAACATCTTAAGGAAAAACCTGAATGAACATTTTGGCCAACTCAATATATATAATTACATATAGTGACATATCTTTGTAGTAAAAATTGTAGGAAAAATAAGCAGCTAAAAAAAAAAAATGCCCATGTTGTTTGGGTTACCACGTAAATGTTTGTAGTATCTACCTAATAAACATAATAAGTTTGTAGGTACTACATAATGTCTGTACACAAAGTAGATACTACATAAATATCTATAGACAAAAAGCTAACTTGTTTTTGGTCTCAGTTGTTTTCCTTAGGATTTGGCCACTTGCTTCTGATATGTCCTGGTGAGCCTTGCAATTGATTTTGAATGTTACCAAATTCAGATTTTCAAGAACTAAATTTTAGGTAGAAAACAATTATTAAGATTAAAAACAAAACTTTTAAAAAAAAACCCTCCATAACATCAAAAGGCAAGTGACAAACTGGAAAAAATTATCTGCAGTTCATATCACAGAGGACTTGTTGTTCAGTCACTAAGTTGCATCTGACTCTTTGAGACCCTATGGACTGCAGCACACCAGGCTTCCCCGTCCTTCACCATCTTCTGGAGTTGGCTCAGACTCATGTTCATTGAGTCACTGATGCCATTCAACTGTCTCATCCTCTGTCATTCCCCTTCTCCTCCTGCCCTCAGTCTTTCCCGGCATCACGGTCTTTTCCAATGAGTCAGCTCTTTGCATCAGGTGGCCAAAGTATTAGAGCTTCAGGATCAGTCCTCCCAAGGAATAATCAGGGCTGATTTCCTTTAGGATTCACTGGTCTGATCTCCTTGCTGTCCAAGGGACTCTCAAGAGTCTTCTCCAGCACCACAGTTCAAAAGCATCAATTCTTCAGGGCTCAGCTTTCTTTATGGTTCAACTCTCACATTCATACACGACTACTGGAAAAACCATAGCTTTGACTAGACAGATCTTTGTTGGCAAAGTGATGTCTCTATTTTTTAATATGGTGTCTAGGTTTGTGATAGCTTTTCTTCCAAGGAGCAAACATTTTTTAATTTCATGGTTGCAGTCACCATCCACAGAGATTTTGGAGCCCAAGAAAATAAAATCTGTCACTGTTTCCATTTTTTCCTCATCTATTTGCCATGAAGTGATGGGACCCAATACCACAATCTTAGTTTTTTTAATGTTAAGTTTTAAGCCAGCTGTTTCAGTTTTCTCTTTCACCTTTATCAAGAGGCCTTTTAGTTTCTCTTTGCTTTCTACCATTAGGGCGGTATCATCTGCATATCTGTAGTTGTTGACACTTCTCCCAGCAATCTTAATTCCAGCTTGTGATTCACCCAGCCCAGCATTTCTCATGATGTACTCTGCATAAAAGTTAAATAAGCAGGGGGACAATATACAGTCTTGACGTACTCCTTTCCCAATTTGGAACCAGTCTGTTGTTCCATGTTCAGTTCTAACTGTTGCTTCTTGACTTGCATACAGGTTTCTCAGGAGGCAGGTCAGGTGGTCTGGTATTCCCATCTCTTTAAGAATTTTCCACAATTTGTTGTAATCCACACAGTCAAAGTTTTCAACATATTCAATGAAGCAGAGTAATGTTTTTTTCTGAAATTCTTTTGCTTTTTCTATGATCCAAGGGATGTTGGCAACTTGATCTCTGATTCCTCTGCCTTTTCTAAATCCAGCTAATACATCTGGAAGTTTTCAGTTCACATACTGTTGAAGCCTAGCTTGAAGGATTTTGAGCATTACTTTTCTAGCATGTGAAATGAGCACAATTGTGTGGTAGTTTGAACACTCTTTGGCATTGCCCTTTTTTGGGATTGGAATGAAAACTGACCTTTTCCAGTCCTGTGGCCACTGCTGACGTTTTCCAAATTTGTTGGTATATTGAGTACAAAGGATTAATCCACCAATATTAAAAAAGTTTCTAGAAATAAAGGAGAATAAGAACATCAATCTAATAGAAATATATGGGCAAAAGACAAAAATGAGAAATTCACAGATATATACAGCTGACCCTTAAACATAGGCAAAGAAGGTCAACTTCATTCAAAATAAGAGAAATAAAGAGTAAAATGTCCAGTAGCTACAATTTTTTTTACCTAAAAGCTTGGCAAAATCCAATACATTGTTTTTGGTGAGCTTGTGGCGAAACAAATGGTCTCATCATTACAGACAAGAAAGTAAAAACTTCTGTGAGCAGCAAATACCCCCTATGAAATTTCTATATTCCTTTGCCCTTTGATCTTACACACTACTTCCAGGAATTCATCCTCTGACTTGTATAAATGTGAAATGACACATGCACAATGGTATCAAGTAAGGTAATAGCAAATAGTAATAGCAAAAGATGGAAATAACCTACAACCTTTACGTGGGAGATGGTTAAATACCCCCAAGATACATCCTCACTGTGAAAGGATAGTAAAGTACAGAATACTTTGTGCTTAAATGGAAAGATCTTTAGCACATGTTCAGTAAAAAACTAAGGTGCAGAATAGTAGTTGTGTAGGAAGGAAGAAAACCAGAATGAATACTTATGTTACTGGTATTTACAAAAGAGACACTGGAAGGATACATCAGAAATGAAGAGAGATGTATATTTATTAGACTAGAGCAGTGATTCATGAGCCCCAGTATGTATTAGCATCAGCTGGAGGGCTTGCTACAACACAGATTACTGGTCTCATGCCTAGCACATCTGCTTCAGTAGCTCTGGGACGGAAAACAAAATGTGCATTCCTAATAAGCTCCCAGGTTGTCGGTCAAGGGATCATATTTTGAGAACTGTTGGGCCAGAAAAATAGAATAGAGAGAGTCAGAGGTTGGAGCAAGTCTTCTCAGGGTGTATCATTTTTTAATCATTTTGATTTTTTTAAACCTATGAATGTATTACCTACTCAAAAGAAAATCTCAATGTAAAGAAACCAAGATGTTCAATAAAATGACCTGCTCCTTAATCACTCTCTATCCCTTGAAGTGTTTTATTTTTCTTTATAATATTTATCATTATGCCTAAAATGGTATTTCTTTTCTTTGCTTGCTTTTCTTCCCCACCTCCCCCAACTAAAGTCAGGACATTTCCTTTCTATTGCTCACTTTATTTCCAACACTACTATTATATCTGGCACCTAGTGAGTGCTTGAGAAATAGCTCTTGAATGAAATGTACATGCTGAATTCTCTCAGTAGACACTTGATCAGTGATCCTCAGTTGATTACCTGGGGAGGTTTTAAAACTCACCGCTGCCCCTGTCAAATGTTAGATTTTGATGCAGTTTGGGGAAGTGGACCCAGCATTGGGGTGATGGAGGTGAGAGCCACTGGTCTAAACCACAGCAATGTAGAAACTTATGGTTTGGATTCTTAGCATAAAATGTATTCATTTTTTATATTAAGGACTACTGTTTTATATATTAAAATATTCATATGTTAAAATGTATTAAATAGAGCTTGCTGCGTTTTTTGTACATTGCTTTGGGGGCTGGTTCTGAGACCATTTTTGATTTGGAGACTCTGATATCCTCCCTCTCCTTTCTCTTGAGGTTATCTAATCTGGAAGCCTCACTGAAAAGATAGGCTAATGCCCAGGACCCTTTTCTGGGCAAGGGCTAGTTCAGGGGTTGACTGATAGAACAGAGTTAACTTTAATGGTCTCCATGTAGGTTTCTTCCTTGTGGAGCAGAGCAGGGCAAGGAGTCTGAATGCTGGGCTCACTAACTGCCCTTTGCCTTGGCATTTTACTTCTGCAGTGCAGTTAAGGGGCCTGTGGGCTCAGGTGATACTGTGTTGCAATCTTGCAATATCATCAGAGTGAATAGATGTTGGGTTTTGAAGTAACAGAGAGGTGGCATTCAACCCCATTGGCCCCTCGCCAGTCATGTGACCTCAGGCAGCTCTGGGCCTCAGTTTCCACATCTGTAGAGTGGAGATGCTAATGCCCATCTCTTGGGATTGCAGGGAGAATCAAATGCTGTAATGTGCGTGACACATGGAACCCACTTAGTGTCAGTTGTTTCATGGTTTTTCAGCTTAGTTATTGCATCAGCTGTTTTTATAGTTCTCCCCCAGGGTTTACTAAGTAATAGCTGTAAAAGTTTAAAACAGGTCACAAGTTGGCAGCCTGTATCCTTATTTTGATTGGCTTTCAAAGTGTTTTACAAAAATCCAACTTAATTGCCAACATTTAAAAACTAGAGATCTTACATAAAAATCTGGATCTGCGGTTTCATTAGAAACATCTGCATGACCACAATCGCTGGAACTAAGTGCTGGATTCTCGCTCTGCCCACAATCCCGTGACTCCCCATACCTCCTACCTCATCACCCCTCATATCTGAGTTCCCTGAACAGTTACCCACTAAAGTCTTTGAGTTCTAGATTAAGCCCCCAGTTTATAAAGTGCTTTCACTTACTTCCTCTCACTTGAATCCCACCCATGAGGGAGATGTTACTCTTATCCCCTGTTTTACAAGGAAAAAACCTGAAGCTGAGATGTTATGTGACCTACTCAGGGTTGTTCATACCAGGAGCAACAATAAATAGCTAACGTTTTTTGGGTACTCAACATGTGCTGGGCTTTATTCTAAGTACTTTACATTGGTTTGATTAACGTAATTCTCATTACAATGTTATTAGATATGTTCATTATCCTTGTTTCAAAGATGAGGGAATTGAGGCAGAGAGAGGTCAGTTAACTTCCCCAGAGTCAGACAGTTAGAAAGCACAGAGTAAACCAAAGATTTCTGAGTCTTCATCTGCGCTTATTCTACTGTACTGCAGCACAGTCTTGCCTTCCTGCCTTCTTTTCTCTTTTTTAAAATAGTCAAATCTGTGGGCCTCAGCTTCTGGTCAGATTTATAAAGTGCTTTTTTAAATTTTTTGGTGAGGAGCAGGTGGAATTACATTTTGTAATATGCACTCATGTCACACACTAGTTAAGTAATGCTCAAAATTCTCTAAGCCAGGCTTCAGCAATAGGTGAACCGTGAACTTCCAGATGTTCAAGCTGGTTTTAGAAAAAGCAGAGGAACCAGAGATCAAATTGCCAACATCCACTGAATTATCAAAAAAGCAAGAGAGTTTCAGAAAAACATCTATTTCTGCTTTATTGACTATGCCAAAGCCTTTGACTGCGTGGATCGCAATAAACTGGAAATTCTGAAAGGGATGGGAATACCAGACCACCTGACCTGCCTTTTGAGAAACCTATATGCAGGTCAGAAAGCAAGTTAGAACTGGACATGGAACAACAGACTGGTTCCAAATAGGAAAAAGAGTACGTCAAGGCTGTATGTTGTCACCCTGCTTATTTAACTTCTATGCAGAGTTTATCATAAGAAACGCTGGGCTGGAAGAAGCACAAGCTGGAATCAAGATTGCCAGGAGAAATATCAATAACCTCAGATATGCAGATGACACTACCCTTATGTCAGAAAGTGAAGAAGAAATAAAGAGCCTCTTGATGAAAGTGAAAGAGGAGAATGAAAAAGTTGGCTTAAAGCTCAACATTCAGAAAACTAAGATCATGGCATCTGGTCCCATCACTTCATGGCAAGTAGATGGGGAAACAGTGGAAACACACTGTTGTGTGGCTGACTTTATTTTTCTGGGCTCCAAAATCACTGCAGATGGTGACTGCAGCCATGAAAATAAAAGACGCTTACTCCTTGGAAGGAAAGTTATGACCAACCTAGACAGCATATTGAAAAGCAGAGACATTACTTTGTCAACAAAGGTCCATCTAGTCAAGGCTATGATTTTTCCAGTGGTCACGTATGGATGTGAGAGTTGGACTATAAAGAAAGCTGAGCACCGAAGAATTGATGCTTTTGAACTGTGGTGTTGGAGAAGAACCAGTCCATCCTAAAGGAGATCAGTCCTGGGTGTTCATTGGTAGGACTGATGCTAAAGCTGAAACTCCAATACTTTGGCCGCTTCATGTGAAGAGTTGACTCACTGGAAAAGACCCTGATGCTGGGAGGGATTGGGGGCAGGAGGAGAAGGGGACAACAGAGGATGAGATGGTTGGATGGCATCACTGACTCGATGGACATGGATTTGGTTGGACTCTGGGAGTTGGTGATGGACAGGGAGGCCTGGTGTGCTGCGGTTCATGGGGTCGCAAAGAGTTGGACACGACTGAGCGACTAAACTGAACTGAACATTTACTTCCTACTGTATCCTCAGCACCTAGAACAATACCTGATACATAGGATAAGCACAGGAGGGAGGGGGGTTCAGGATGGGGAACACGTGTATACCTGTGGCAGATTCATGTTGATGTATGGCAAAACCAATACAATATTGTAAAGTAATTAACCTCCAATTAAAATGAATAAATTTATATTTTAAAAAAAGAAAAGAAAAGAAATATAGCAAGGTAAAGCAATCATCAGCATTTAGTATTCCTGGCTTCTGTAAAGAGGTTAATTGGTTAACTAATCAGCATAAAGATGAGGACCTACTATGTTGACATATAATGGGTTTCTTGCTCTTGAGTAGCTCAAGACCATGTGAGAAACACTGACAAGTACAATTAAAATACAGAATATATGTGGACATAAGTCACTTGCCAAGAAAGTTACTCTCCATTAGAAATTATCAATTATCTACTTGTGATATTTTCAATAAAGACTAAAAATGTAATCAAGTTAGTTTAGAATGATGATTATCTTACTGAATTTTTATTTTCAGTAGTGAAACTGGGTCCATGAGACAGGAAGACCTGGTGTCTGGGAAAATCTTATGATGAAAACCCAAGACAAAATGCAATTTGAAAGGATTTCCCACTCAAATATTCCCATGTTGCTGGGATAGGCTCACAGGAATCCAGCAGAGACACTGAAGTCTAACATGTTTGATCAAACTAATCTCTTCCATGGTTTCCCTTACCATGGCTTCCGGAAAGTTCCAGCAAACATTGCTGCCTTCTAGAGGCAGTTGGGGAAGATAGAGCCTACACAATTTAAATATCCAATAAAGAGCATCAAAAAGTTAAATATATCCAAAAAAGACAAAATTCCTATCTCAAAGAGCTATCTGCCCTCCCCCTAGCAGGACTGCTCACAATAACCAAGGCACAGAAATAGCCTGAGCCCACAGGCCCCTTGACCTTACTGCAGAAGTAAAATGCCATGGCAATGGGCAGTCATTGGGCCCAGCATTCAAACTCATCGTCCTGACCTACTCCACCGTGGGGGAAGCTACATGAAGACCACTAAAGTTAGTTATGTTCCAATGATCAATGCCTGAACTAGTCCTTGCCCAGATGAGGGTCTTGTGCCGAAGGGACAGAGGGGTGGCCCACATCACACGGGTGGGGGTGTGCTCTTCCCTCCCAACACTGCCCATCACTGCATCTGTACCTCTACTGCCTGTTTCCTTCCTTTTTCGAACTAAAAAAGAAAATGCTTCAAAGAATACATGTTTATTGTTGAAAAGTAAGAAAAAGTAAGAAAAACACAAAAATATTTTAACACCCAGAGATAGCTTTTCAGTTTATACTCCCAAACATTTTTCTGCCTTTCTGTTCAGTTCAGTTCAGTCACTCAGTCGTGTTCGACTCTTTGCGACCCCATGAATTGCAGCACGCCAGGCCTCCCTGTCCATCACCAACTCCCAGAGTTCACTCAGACTTGCGTCCATCGAGTCAGTGATGCCATCCAGCCATCTCATCCTTGGTCGTCCCCTTCTCCTCCTGCCCCCAATCCTTCCTAGCATCAGGGTCTTTTCCAATGAGTCAACTCTTCCCATGAGGTGCCCAAAGTATTGGAGTTTCAGCTTTAGCATCAGTCCTTCCAATGAACACCCAGGGCTGATCTGCCTTTAGTTTTTTGCAAAAGCTTTCATATTGCTTCTTTGTTTCTTTTTCCTTTGTGCTAAAATATGCATAACACAAAATGTCCTCTTTTAACCACCTAGTCGGACACTGGGCGGCTGAACTGAGCTGAACTGAAGTGTGTGGTTCTGTGGCATTAAGCGCTTGCACACAGTTGTGCCATCAGCACCTTCCATTTCTGGAACATTTTCATTCATCTTTCCCAGCTGAAACTCTGTACCCACTAAACATCAGCTCTCCATTCCACTCTTTCACAGCCCCTGGCCACCATCACTTTACTTTCGGAGTCTAAGTACCTTGTACAAGTGGGCTCATATAATATTTGTCTTTTTGTGCCTGGATTATTCCGCTTAGCACAGTGTCCTCCGGGTTCATCCATGTTATAGCATGTGTCAGAATTTCCCTCTTTTTTGAGGCTGAGTAATATTCTGTTGTACACCATATTTTATCTACTTATCCATCCATGAACATTTGGGTTGCTTCCACTTTTTTTGGTTCTTGTGAATAACACTGTTATGAATGTTGCTGTACAAACATCTGTTTGAATCTCTGCTTTCAATTCTTTTGCTATATACCCCAAAGTAGAATTGCTGGATCACATATACACTGCTTTCTATTTTCAGTCTTTAAAAATTGTGGTAAAGGGCACATAAAATATAATTTACCATCATAACCTTTTTTAAAATTTGTTTGGCTGTGCCATGAAGCTTGTGGAATCTTAGTTGCTGAGCAGAGATTGAACCTGGACCCCTGGCAGTGAGAGCGTAGAGTTCTAACCACTGGGCCACCAGGAAATTGATCGTTTTTAACTATACTATTTAGTGGTATTAAGTACATTCATTTTGTTGTGCAATTATTGCTCCTGTCCATCTTTAGCACCCTTTTCATCTTGTAAAACCACAACTCTGTGACCTTTAAACAGTGACTCCCCATTCTGCCCTCCCGCCGACCCTCAGCAACCACCATTCTACTTTCTACTTCTATGAGTCTGACTATTCTAGGAACCTCATATAAGTGGAATCATGTGACCGGCTCATTTCACTTAATATCTTGTCCTCAAGGTTCATCCATGTTGTAGCATATTGCAAAGTTTTCTTTCTTTTTTGAGGCTGAATAATATTCCATCATATGTATATACCACATTTTGCTTACCCATCCATCTGTTAATGGACACTTGGGTTGCTTCTACCTTTTAACTATTGTATATGTTGCTTCTTAATTTAATGTATTATAAACATCTTTTCATATGAATAACCAAAATTTCCCCAAGGCCTTTCTAGTGGCTTCTATATAGTACATTATATTGCTGTTTCACAGTTTAGTTGAGTAATCCCTGATAGTAGAAAATTTGATTTGTTTCAAAATTTTTGCCCAGGTAGTATGATAGGGTATTTTTAAGGCATGATAAGCATTTAATCCCTGACTTTTGTCATCTCACTCCTGGGAACATAGTTTGAGGATATGATGCAAGTTAAAAATTTTATTTGCACTAACTTTTGGGAGGCAGTATGGCTTAATGACAAAGTATGAGTTTTGGATAAAAACCAAATTCCACCCCAGGCTCCCTTGCTTCCTAATTTTATGGGCCTTTGGGGACATGTTGATTTACCTCTTAAAGCCCCATTTTCTTCGCCTGTAATATCCATCTCCCCCCTCAAAATCTTTCTTGCTTCTAAGAATTCTTGATTGAGAGGATTAGATAAAATCACCTAGAGGGGAAATTCCCTGCCAGCCTCATAGCACAGCCAGAAAAACCCACACATAAAGGGAACTGTCTGGGCACATGGCATCATGGCAGCACGACTGGTGGTATTATTGCTATTACTCTTCACTGCGACATTATCTGTAACAAGAAGTTTGGAAATAGCCTAGATACATAACAATAGGGATATGATTAAGTAATTTAGGCTTGCAGCTTCACTCTATGAAATATGAGCGTGAACACAACAGTGAAGACATGGGCCCCCCTGGGACAGTGTCTCCGTTCTAAAGTTGAATGAAAATAAAGAATTGCAAATACTAGTTTAACAATGCTCATAAGTCTAATGGATGGAAGAGAATATGAAGAAATAGAATCAATATGCCTGGTGAGGATCACAGGCGTTTTTCTGTTTCTTTTGAAAAAAATTTAGGTGGTTTTAACAGTGTTTATATAAGCATAGTATTGAAAATCACACAACTATTTCACATGAACAAAAGTAATTTCTTCCTTTGGGTGACTATATTCTTTTCCTGTGGCTGCTGTAGGGCTTCCCAGGTGGTGCAGTGGTAAAGAGTCCGGACGCCTGCCAGTGCAGGAGATGTAAGAGATATGGGTTTGATCCCTGGATTGGGAATATCCCCCGGAGAAGAAAATGGCAAGCTGCTCCAGTATTCTTGCCTGGAGAATCCCATAGACAGAGGAGCCTGGCGGGCTACAGTCCACGGGGTCACAAAGAGCTGGACGTGACAGAGAACAAGGACAACACCAAAACGTGGCTTAAAAATCACTGCAAATTCAGTGGCTTCAAAAACCGAAGTTTATGCTTTCACCGTTCTGGAGGCCAGCAGTCCTAAATCAAAGTGTCAGCAGGCCCATGCCACCCCCAGAGACTACAGGGGAGAATCCACTGGAGAATCAACCTCTCTCCGGACTTCTGGTGGCGGCCTGCAATCCTTGGCACTCCTTGCTCTGCGCCCCCATCTCTCCAGTCTTTGTCTTCACATTGCTTCTCCTCTGTCTGTGTGGTCCCCCTCTGACTCACTCATAAGGACACTTGACATTGGATTTAGGATCCACCCACACAACTGAGAATAATCTCATCTTAAAAATCCCTAATTTAATTATATCTGCAAGTATCCTTTTACCAAATAAGGTCCTATTCACAGATTACGGGGAGGATGCAGACATTTCTTTTTGAGGGGCTACTATTCAATCCACTACAAGCCACTTACGAGAATTCAGAAACTTGGGGGAGGGAGACCAAGCTGAAACATCAGAACAGATGATGGTTATTGGAGAAAGAACTGATGAGAGAACAGTGTCACATTTGATCAATGTCTCGAATAATCTGAAAACAAAAATGAAACTGAAAATCGGGGGGGTGTGTTTGTACTGAGAGATCGAATATATAAACAGACAATGGTAACAAATCGACAATAGCTGACAGCTGAGCTCTTACCCACAACCTCCGCAGCAATCAGGTCCAAACATTTAGGACCGGGTCAGTAAGGGTCAGCTTTTCTAATCTTTGCCCCCACTTCCAACTCAGGACTAGCCAGAGAAATCCAAATTTGCTTCCCAAACCAACTGGGTAAGACGCCCCACTTCTAGTCAGCTGTTTCCCCTCCCTTTTGCCAACAACCTCCAATCAAGATTACTCCCAAAGCTCTCACTTTTTTTCATAACAAACCTATCATCCTCCCTGTTTTAAAATTTTTGTTTTGTTCATACCACACGTGGGATTTTAGTTCCCTGACAAGGGATTGAACGCAGGACCTCAGCAATGAGAGTGCACAGTCCTAACCACTGGACCTCCAGGGGAGATTCCCCCCTTGCTTGGCTTTGAGTCTCTGTCAAATGCAAAGAATCATGGATGACTCCCTTGCTATAGCAAGCTCAGAATCAGCCGCTGTTTGTTCTCACTTGGGTGGTCTTTGTTTATTTCCACAGTGCTGTCTCCTCATTCTGCTCAACTGAGTGCACTTAAGCCCTTGCCCCTTGGTTACATCTGTTGCCTAGAAAGTTGAACTACTACAACCAGAGTAGTACCTGGCACATGGAAAAGTGGAAAAAGTGAAAGCGTTAGTCGCGTCTGACTCTTGGTGACCCCATGGACTGTAGCCCACCAGGCTCCTCTGTCCCTGGGATTCTCCAGGTAAGACTACTGGAGTGGGGTGCCATTCCTTTCTCCAGGGGATCTTCCCAACCCAGAGATCAAACCTGAGTCTCCCACATTGCAGACAGATTCTTTACCATCTGAGCCTCCAGGGAAGCCATAGATGCTAACTAAATTATTGACTAGTGAATGAATAGCCCTCTAGGTTAAGGTGAAGTGTGCTGTTATAACTCCAAGTTCATAGATTAAATTTTGGGGAGTAAGTCCAGAATATTTACTTTTAGGGAGATTCCAACAAAATCTTGGTTATTCTGAATTATTTGGAAAATGGAGCTTTCTAGTTCATTGAACTTTCTGGTTGACTCAGTCAGAGGATCTGAATGCCCTCAGATATAGTCCTCACTTAACAGAACTTAATGATTCTTAAAGATGCAGATGGCATGTTATAATTTCACAAATGTTGTGGAAACTCCTGAGTGCCACACAAAATGAGTAGCAGTTGGATGGTGCCAGTTCTGGGGCTACACCCACCCAGGGGACTATTTCTTATTGCTCATAAAATGCAATGCAAAAGGCTCTCATACCATCAACAACGTACGGTTCCTTGATGTTCTTGGTTGTTTAGACTATGCATAAACAGGCTTTGGGGTGGTTACTGGTGAGAAAGCCTGGAGGCAGCAGAGATGAGGAAGACAGCAGGCCTACAGGAAATAGCCTCAGAAGAGGTTCTTGAGAGGCTGCTGTACCCATGAGACACGAGGACCACAGGATCTTTCACTTCTGTTAACTATGCAAGGCAGCAGTCATCAGTTCCAAAGCCGGGAGAAGACAATTTCCCTGAAAGCAGCAGGAGGTTCTTCTGACTCTGCCCTGCCCCATGTTTTTTAAAATTCAGAACATCCTTTTCAAGCTCTGTTTAGCTCTTTTTATAGCTGTGTTTAGATAAGTTGAACAAGTAAAGTTTACTCAACATTTCAAGGTCAAAGCCTTAGGTTGGTCATAGCATATTCTATGCTCCAATAAAAGTTGGAGTTTGCACATCAGCAGGAACTGTGCCATGAGAATGTATTCATCACAAAGGCCAAAGGCTGTTCTCCTCATCCCCTTCTCTCTTTACTTTTCCTTCCTTTCTTCCTCCTTCCCTTACCTCACTCATACTGAAATTCCTGTCACCTCCCCAGCATGCCCATAGCCTTTCTTGTCTGTCCTGCACACTCTGTTCCCACTGCCTGAGTGTTCTTTCCGCTCTGTCCATCTACTGTCCCAAGCAATGCTTTAAGACTAAACACAAGAAGGGGTTCTGGGGACAGGGCACACTAAAAAACACCAGTAGTCTATCTTCCAGCCTAGACAGCAATTGCTCTGGGAGAATCCATCTGATGTACCTGTTCTGGTGCTCTGAAGTCAGTTCCAGGCTTGGGTGGTAAGTGGCAGTTAATTTGGGTCAATGTCAGCTCTTCGCACAGTAGCAACTGTCCATCCTCCATCCCAGGCTCCTGGTAGACAGCTATGCATGGGTTCCTAGAGCAGCTTACTGGAGACAGAGAGGTCCTTCAAGTACCAGGGGGCTGTGCTATGATGGCAGATTGCTGCTTCTGATCGCACACAAAGAGGTGTCCTGGCACCTCTAGTGCTGGAGATGTGAGTTCAATTCCTGGTGGTGGAACTAAGATCTCACATGCCTCAGGATGAAGTCAAAAAGATTTTTAAAGATTTAAAAATAAATAAAACCCCAGGGCTGAGCACCCTTCCTGGCAAAGAGTAATTAGTAAATGTCAAATGGAATGACATTTTAAAAAGTTACACAGCTTTGCAAGCTCACTGGGATGGAATAAAATAAACTCAAGGTATTTGTCATGGAAGTCTTCAAAAGCAGAGAGATTCTGTGAACATCAAGTGGTGATTCTCACTGTCTGAGGAGAGAGTCAGAGAGCAAAGCCAGATGGTTCCCTTACTGGTATAGGGCACAGCGCCTTGCTGCCACCAGTGGACACAGCGTGGAACGCGTAGCTCTGTAATGGCCACTCAGGTTGCTCTCCCTGGTGCCACATCCCTCTCCTTTCTGTGTGCCAGCAGGGCTCTCTCCTTGCTGGAGCTGGCTCTGCTGAAGGCCAGACTATTGCAGACAGGATTTACAAAGTTCTGAGCTTTTGTGATCTCATCCAAATGCCTGACTGTGCGGGGCAGGTTGGTTTTCCTAGGCTATCAGCTCTGACATGGTGGAAATTACACCAGACTTGGGCTCCAAGGCCTGGGTCTACTTCTCAGCTCTGTCACTTTACAGAGAAATGACACTGAATCTCAGTTTCCTTCACTGTAAAATGGAAATGATGATTGTTCCTCCCTCACAGGGTCCTTATGAGAAGTAAGACAATATACAGGGGACATGCTTTTAACTGCTTGTTGCTGTAACATGCAAGAGATTGTTAGTAACACAAAGAAGCAAGAGTTTCTCAAGCCACAGTCTCAGGGCAATGTACCCAACATGGTGAGTACGCTCTTAATAGCAAATGCCAAGATGTCTAGACAACCCAGTCGGTTTATCTGAGTTCATCATTGACAGCCACACAACAGGGAACCTACTTGCTGAGTTGATTGGACCAGATGTGGTTATTTATATGGGCCCCTTGGAACTAGCCCAGGATCTGGAGGCAGAAATCCTGGAAATGAATCCTAGATCCCCAATTTCTCTTTGTGTGAGCTAAGTGTTGTTTTCTCAGCTCTAAAATTGGGGCTAAAATTTCTACTTTGCATGTGCCCTGTGACCCAGCAATCCTCTCTTGGATATAGCTCAGAGAAGTTCTCTTATAGCTGTATGAATAAGGAGACATGTTGGAGGGGAGTCTCACTCCACCCCTCTATCTCCGTGGTGGTGTCTGCGATGGCAGATGGCAAAGGGAGAGAAGGTTTTCACCACCAGAGAAAAGGATAAGTACACTGTGGGGGGCGGGGCTACAGGATTTCTGAGAGTAGATGTAAGCAGCCGACTAGACACACATATAGCAGCAGGAATGATCCTTCAAAACAGAGTTGGGGAAAGACCTAAGGGGCAGCACATGTATCACAATACCACAGACATGAATAAAAAGGACAGAAAGTGAAAAGTGAAAGTGAAGTCACTCAGTCGTGTCCGACTCTGCGACTCCATGGACTACAGCCCACCAGGCTTCTCCATCCATGGGACTTTCCAGGCAAGACAGAAACAAACATGAAACAATATATTTTACAAGGATACATGCCTATTTATAGATCTGTATCAAAGGCAGTAGAATGGATGCCTATGAATGGAGATTAATGATGCGGGGGAAAAATAAAACCAGAAAATAACATTGCAGAGACCAATGACAATAATGGGCCATACCATGGAGGAGGAAATGTCAACCCATTCCAGTATTCTTGTCTGGAAAATTCCGTGGACAGAGGAGCCTGGCAGGCAGGCTATAGTCCACAGGGTTGCAAAGAGTCAGACACAACTCAGCACACACCCACCAGAACCAAAAGGTGTGATCAACTTGATTTCTTGCATTAAAATTTTAAAAATCCCTCCCTCAAGGTGTTGTCAGAATTATACATAATGTTCACTAGCATCCCTGGCACAGTGCTTGGTACATGTAGATGCTCCAGCAGCTTTTTGTCTTTCACTCATAATATACCAAGTATGTACTTTATGCTGGACGTGGTACAAGGAGCTACAGGAGAGAACTGTGTGTCTCTTGGGGGCTTGAGACGGCAGAGGGGACAGGATAGCATCAGGAGGAGGCAACCCTCATCAGGATCACAGAGGCCCTGCTGTCAGGTCCCCTCACTTTCCAAAATGAGGTTGGAAGGAGCGACTAGTTCAAGGTCACCCAGCCAATTAGTGATGGAGTTCAGGGCGTCTGTTCAGGTCTCCGGGGCCCTTTCCAGAGCGTTACCAAGCCTGCACACAGGCCCTCTTTACTGCTGTGGGGTCTGCTCTCTGGTCGTGGTGCGTGGGCTTCTCAGTCTGGTGGCTCCTCTTGTCGCAGAGCATGAGTTCTAGCGTATGCGGGCTCAGTAGTCGTGGGACACCAGCTTAGTTGCCCCGATGCGCGTGGAATCTTCCCGGGCCAGGGACTGAACCCTTGTCCTCTCTGCTGCAAGGCGGATTCTTAACCACTGGGCCACCAGGGAAGCCCAACAGATGGTTTTTAAAGTGCAGTTTGGTAGCTAAAACCTTTCAGGAGACAGCTGAAACTCTCAGGCATCACCCTCCCACTCTTCCTTTTCTGGATTTGTCCAGTTGCCTGAGGGACCTTAGGTTAGAGGTTCCCAGTCCAGAGCAATCTCTACTTCCAGCCCTCAAAATTTGCCCTCAAGTCTTTCCATGTAAATACTACTTCAAGGAGGGGGAAAGGGGCCCCTATAATCCCCTCTTAGCCTCTATTACCCTTTTACTCATCCCTAAAATATCCTATTTCCCCTACATGAAACAGGTCCTCCAGAAGAGGAGGAGTAAGAAAGTTTCTGATGGAGCCCAGATCTCTGAGGTTTGATGCAGGGGATGCGGAGAACTCTGGGCTGGCTCATGGGGTGCT
This sequence comes from Oryx dammah, assembly GCF_014754425.2. Taxonomy (NCBI): domain Eukaryota; kingdom Metazoa; phylum Chordata; class Mammalia; order Artiodactyla; family Bovidae; genus Oryx; species Oryx dammah. The sequence continues at coordinate 90,892,565 of NW_024070212.1, read as the reverse complement.
GTGTTTCAGACAGAAGGTCCATGTGAAGGAAAGTGAGGAGGTGGTCAGAGAAGCCCAGAGAAGGAGGGGTAGATGTAGCAAAGGGGACGGACCGGTCCCTGAAGACTCTGCCAACATCTTGCCAGTCTTGATTCACAGGGTTATGATAGCCTTTCCTACAATTTCAGAAAAATTCAAAAGTTTTCCCATGGATTTTCAAAATGAGAGTGGCAAAGAACAGAATAATATACTGATTTTCCAGGACATGCAAGGTCAGTTACATGTCAGATATAAAGAGAGATGAAGGGGAAAGAGTTCTCTTGGGGGTGAGAACTCTCCATCTCCTGGGAATTTGGCAGAACCCTAAGCAGGGATAAGGGGACGCTAGGAGAAGCAGGATGGCCAACATTTAATGAGCACTTTCTCTGCCCCCAAACACTGTGCAAAGCCCCAACTAGACTGTCACCATTTAGCTCTCACACAATAGCCCCATGAGCTGGGCAGTCAAGTGCCCATTTTACAGATGAGGAGGTAAGATGCAGACTTATGGCTTGCCCAGGATCACACTTTCGGGAGCAGGACTGGAACTCAGACTGTCTCACTCCATAGTCCATGCCCTAACTGCTTAACAAAGCAACAGCTAATCCAGAGTCCGGTCATTTCGGATCTCCCAGCATATGGCTGAGAACAGGAGATAAACAAATCCTTTCCACCCAGGGCAGGAATCCAAGTGCCGATCATTCAGGGCTCCTTTTCCCTTAGGAATAATTTTTAAGGAAATCCATTCCAGGAAAGCATCAATCTACAGTCCCTGTAGCATACTTTTGCTTTCTGTACTCTCAGTATCACTGCCAATATTTTATGGTGTGCTCTTTGCAACTTGAATAGCAGGTTTTTTCTGTTTGTTTTTTTTTTTAGATCACCTCTAACCTTCTTTCCATTGTAACTGATCTCTGGCCACGTTTTTCAGAATTCTCAGCAGCACCACTGGTTATGGAATGTTTGGATAACATTATTATAAGATATTTAAAGGAATTTTAGAACACAAAAACGAAATAAAACCCACCACAGTTATTAAAAGGCATTCTAGAGTATGTCTCCTTTCAGACATCGATGGCCCCTGTTAGGATTTCTGTTTATCGGCTAAGGTGGCGCCACCGTGTGGCAGGAATGTAAACATAGCTTACAACAGATTTGCATAGCCAGCCTTGAAGCTATGGGTCCTGATTAACAGTTTTTAATTCAGGAGAGTTGCCTTATTTTAAAATTGTACACATAAAGTCAAGCTTTATTAGCATCTCGCATCACACCATCTCAAATTATCAGGCGGCCTCTAAACACAATGTTCAGTTCACTTCAGTCGCTCAGTCGTGTCCGACTCTTTGCGACCCCATGAATCGCAGCACCCCAGGCGGGTGACCTCTATATCATGGTTCAGGCCGCCTTCTCCCGTCACGTTCGGCTAATTAAAGAAGCCATGTGAAGCAGGTGGAAATTCTGATAATCTAATATTAGGAGCATCATAGAGGCGCCTTGGTTGCATTCTCTCTGGCAAAAATATGGTGAAAGATCGATTTAAATGGCACTCTGAAGTTGACCCAAAGAACTTTGGATTCTCTGGGCCAAAGAATAGGAATAGCAGTATAGATGGTAAAGAATCTGCCTGCAATGCAGGAGACCTAGGTTCAATCCCTGGGTGAGGAAGATCCCCTGGAGAAGGGAATGGCAGCCCACTCCAGTGTTCTTGCAGGGAGAATCCTAGGAACAGGGGAGCCTGGTGGGCTGCTGTCTCTGGGGTTGCACAGAGTTGGACACGACTGAAGCAATTTAGCAGCAGCAGCAGCAGCAGCATAGATGGTAAAGAATCTGCCTGCAATGCAGGAGACCTGGGTTCAATCCCTGGATGGGGAAGATCCCCTGGAGAAGGGAATGCCAACCCACTCCTGTATTCTTGCCTGGAGAATTCCATGGATAGAGGAGCCTGGTGGGCTACAGTCCATGGGGTCGCAAAGAGTCGGACGTGACTGAGCAACTAACATGTTCATGGTGACCCTTCGGGAAGGTACATGTTAATCATGTGACTTTAGTCACACTTGGTAGGGTGTCTTTACATATATCTGATTTGAGAACCTATCCTGGATAGATTTCATAGGTTTAACTCTTAGAGTTCTGGGTATCGTGACCCATGCCTGTTTCAAAGGATTGTTGTGAGCGTTAAATGACATAACATTGTACAGCACACAGCAGAGGATGGCAGTCAATAATTTTGGTTGTTTTTCCTTTCACTATTTGAAATGTGCTTTGAAAATTACAAAGTGATGAATGTCATTGACAAATATATCTTTGTATGATGCAAGTGGAACTGGTCCAGTGGAAGAGACCACTGTTTCCCAAATGCTAATATACCTACAAATCAGCTGAGGATCTTGTTAAAATGAAAATTCTGTGTTCTGTATTTCTGGGACGGAGCCTGAGAGCTCCACTTCTAACTAGCCTTCAGGTGATTCCAGTCCACTGGCTGCACTTTGAAGAGCAAAGGTTTAGAACAGTTGATCTTAACCAGACTGTACATTAGAATTACCTACGAGATTTTGTGAAGTGTGGACTCTCAGCCCCCACACTAGATCTACTGAATCAGAATTTCTAAGGGTAGGGCTCAGGCATTCATAGTTTTGATAAGTGACCCAGGTAATTCTGGTGCTCAAAGTCTTAAATCTGTTCTCAGCCGATTCTGATTCATTCAATCAGCTGCTATTTGTTGAACTTCTACTCTGTGCCAGGCATTGAGCTTGGTGAGGAGGGAAAACAAAGAAGAGCAACAACAAATCATAGGATAAACGCTGGATATGGGGTGCTTGAAATGGGACGGGGGTGTGAGGGCTCAGCCGGGGTGTGAGGGCTCAGCCAGTCTGTTCAGTCAAGGGCAAGGAAGGCTTCTCTGTGGGAGGGGAAGTTAGGAACAAGTATAAAAGCTGAATAAGGCCAAGTAAGAACAACAAGAAGAGGTATAAAATAACATAACATTTTAGCAAAGATTTGAGTTTACCCATGAAGAGGGTCAGAGAAGAAATTGGGAACAAGATCACAAAGGTGTGCTAGACTAAATAGTTTGACTTCATTATGAAGAAGTCTAGGGTTTTAAGAAGTACCTGGCAGGGCCTCCCTGGTGGCTCAGTGGTAAAGAATCTGCCTACCAATGAAGGAGACAGGTTTGATCCCTGGTCCAGGAAGAGCCACATGTCCCTGAGCAGCTAAGCCTGTGCACTACAACTGTTGAGCCTGTTCTCTGAAGCCTGTGGACCACAACTCCTGAGGCCTGGGTGCCCTGAACAGGGGAGCCTGGTGTGCTGCAGTCCATGGGGTTGCAAAGAATCGACATGACTGAGCAACTGAACTGGGTGCCCTAGAGCCTGTGCTCAGCAACAAGAGAAGCCACTTTAATGAGAAACCCATACACCGCAGCTGAAGAGTAACCCCTGCTTTAGCAACTGGAGAAAAGCCCAAGAAGCAACAAAAACACAGCCAAAAATAAATAATAAATAAATTGAATTTATTTAAAAAGTACTTGGTAAATAGCAAGTTCAGTCAGTTCAGTTGCTCAGTTATGTCCAACTCTTTGCAACCTTATGGACTGCAGCATGCCAGGCTTCCCTGTCCATCACCAACTACTGGAATTTGTTCAAACTCATGTCCTTTGAGTCCGTGATGCCATCCAACAATTTCATCTTCGGTTGTTCCTCTTCTCCTCCTGCCTTCAATCTTTCCCAGCATCAGGGTCTTTTCCAATGAGTTGGCTCTTCTCATTAAGTGGCCAAAGTATTGGAGCTTCAGCACCAGTCCTTCCAATGAATATTCAGGACTGACTTCCTTTATTATTGACTGGTTTGATCTCCTTGCGCAGTCCAAGGGACTCCCAAGAGTCTTCTCCAACACCACAGTTCAAAAGCATCCATTCTTTGGAGCTCAGCTTGTTTATGTCCCACTTCTCACATTCATATATGACTACTGGAAAAACCATAGCTTTGACTAGATGGACCTTTGTTGGCAAAGTAACATCTCTGCTTTTTAACATGTTGTCTAGTTTGGTCATAATTTCTTTCTTCCAAGGAGCACGCGTCTTTTAATTTCATGGCTTTAGTCACCATCTGTAGTGATTTTGGAGCCCAAGAAAATAAAGTCTGTCACTGTTTTCACTGTTTCCCCATCTATTTGCCATGAAGTGATGGGACCAGATGCCATGATCTTAGTTTTCTGAATATTGAGTTTTAAGCCAGCTTTTTCACTCTCCTCTTTCACCCTCATCAAGAGGATCTTTAGCTCTTCTTCATTTTCTGCCATAGCTCAACTGAAATTCCATCACCTCCACTAGCTTTGTTTGTAGTGATGCTTTCTAATGCCCACTTGACTTCATGTTCCAAGATGTTTGGCTCTAAGTGTGTATTCACACCACCGTGGTTTCTGGATAATTAAGACTTTTTTTTTTTTTTTTGCATAGCTCTTCTGTGTATTCTTGCCATCTCTTCTAAATATCTTTTGTTTCTGTTAGGTTCATAATGCTTCTGTCCTTTATTGTGCTCATCATTGCATGGAATGTTCCCCTGGTATCTCTAATTTTCTTGAAGAGATCTCTAGTCTTTCTCATTTTATTGTTTTCCTCTATTTCTTTGCATTGTTCACTCAAAAAGGCTTTCTTATCTCTCCTTGCTATTCTCTGGAACCCTGAATTCAGATGGGTATATCTATCTTTTTCTCCTTTCCCTTTTATGTCTCCTCTTTTCTCAGCTGTTTTTAAGGCCTCCTCAGACAACCATTTTGCCTTTTTGCATTTCTTTTTCTTTGGGGTGCTTTTGATCACTACCTTCTATACAATGTTACAAACATCCATCCATAGTTCTTCAGGCACTCTATCAGATCTAATCCCTTGAATCTATTTGTCACTTCCACTGTATAATCATAGGAGATTAGGTCATACCTGAATGGTCTAGTGGTCTTCCCTTTGTTTTTCATTTTAAATCTGAATTTTGCAATGAGATGTTCAGGATGAGCCATAGGAACCTGTTGATCTCGTTTTTGCTGACTGTATAGAGCTTCTCCATCTTTGACTGCAAAGAATATAATCAATCTGATTTCAGTATTGACCATCTGGTGATATCTATGTGTAAAGCCATCTATTGTGTTGTTGGAAGAGGGTGTTTGCTATGACCAACACGTTCTCTTGGCAAAAATCTGCTAGCCTTTGCCCTGCTTCATTTTGTACTCCAAGGCCAAACTTGCCTGTTACTCTAGGTATCTCCTGATTTCCTACTTTTTCATTCCAGTCCCCTATGATGGAAAGGACATCTCTTTTTGGTAGTTCTAGAAACTGTTCCGTTCAGCAACAAGTTGAAGTTTTAGTTTTCTTGAAGTGAGAAGATGAGCACATGTCCTTCTACTCTGCCATCTTGCAGAGAGCAAGCACAAGAAAGCATATGGGGAAAAAGAAAGAACTCTCATGCACTGTTGGAAGGAAATGTAAATTGGTGCAACCACTATGGAAAACAATATGGAGGTTTCTCAAAATTTTAAAAATAGAACTACCATTTGATCCAACAATTCTACTTCTTTGTATAAATTAAAGAAAATGAAAACACTAATTTATTTGTAAAGGTATATACACCCCTACGTTCATTGCAGTACTATTTCCAATAGCCAAGATATGGAAACAAAACTAAGTGTCCATAGACAGATGAATGGAGAAAGAAGATATGGATAAATAAAAAATATATATGGAGCAGTACTTAGCCATAAAAAAGAAAGAAATCTTGCCATTTGTAACAACGAGGATGGACCTAGAAGGTATTATGCTAAGTGAAGTGAGTCAGAGAAAGACAAATACCACATGGTCTCATGTATGTGTGGAATCTAAAAAACAAAAGAAAACAAACAAAAAAAAATCAAGATCATAGATAAAAAGAACAGACTAATTGTTGCCAGAGGGCAGGGGGTTGGAGGGTGGGCAAAACGAGTCAAGGGGGTCAATAGGTACAACCTTCCAGTTGTAACTGGAGAAGGAAACAGCAACCCACTCCAGTATTCTTGCCTAGAAAATCCCATGGATGGAGAAGCGTGGTTCAGGCTACTGTCCATGGGATCACAAAGAGTCAGGCACAACTGAGCAACTTTACTTTCACTTTCACTTTCCAGTTGTAATACAAGTAAGTCATGGGGATGTAATATCCAGCATGGTGACTACAGTTAATAACACTGTATTGCACATTTGAAAGTTACTTAGAGAGTAAACCTTAGAAAATATTAGAACTCTTCATTACAAGGGGGAAAAAAAGATATTTATGACTATGTATGGTGACTAATGGTAACTAGACTTATTGTGATATTTGTTTCACAGTGCATACAAATATCAAATCATTATGTTTTCTACCTGAAACTAACATAGTGTTATATATCAGTTATATCTTAATTAAAAAAATGTTTTAAGAACTTGGTTTTGAATAAGAATATTATTTAAACCTAGCCACCATGTTCTGCTTTTCTCATAATTAATTCAAAACAAAGCAGAACTCTGGAATACTTCAATACAATTTATTCTTCAGAATTTTTCTGAGTAAAGGAACTTTCTTGACTCCTACACAGCAAAATATGGCATGTCTCTATAAGCAAGGTAAAAAGACAACCCTCAGAATGGGAGAAAATAATAGCAAATGAAACAACTGACAAAGGATTAATTTCCAAGTTTCCAAAATAAATAAGCAACTCATACAACTCAGTATCAGAAAAACAAACAACCCAATCAAAAAGTGGGGTAAAGACCTAAACAGACATTTTTCCAAAGAAGACAGACAGATGGCTAAGAAACACTTAAAAAGATGCTCAATATCACTCATTATTAGAGAAGTGCAAATCAAAACTACAATGAGATATCACTTCACACCAGTCAGAATGGCTGTCCTCAAAAAGTCTACAAACAATAAATGCTGGAGAAAAGGGAACCCTCTTGCACTGTTGGTGGGAATGTAAAATGATACAGTCACTATGGAAGACGGTATGGAGATTCCTTTAAAAACTAGAAATAAAACCACTATATGACCCAGAAACCCCACTCCTAGGCATATACCCCGAGGAAACCAAAATTGAAAAAGAAACATGTACCCCAGTGTTCATTCCAGCACTATCCACAATAGCTAGAACATGGAAGCAACCTAGATGTCCATCGACAGATGAATGGATAAAGAAGTTGTGGTGCATTTACATGGTGGAATACTACTCAGCCATAAAAAGAAACACATCTGAGTCAGTTCTAATGAGGTGGGTGAACCTAGAGCCTATTATACCGAGTGAAGTAAGTCAGAAACAGAAAGATAAATATTGTATTCTAATGCATCTATGTGGAATCTAGAAAGATGGTACCAAAGAATTTGTTTGCAGGGCAGCAATGGAGAAACAGACATAGAGAACAGACCTGAGGACATTGGGAGAGGGGAGGAGAGGGCGGGATGTATCGAGAGAGTACCATGGAAATTTACATTACCATATGTAAAATAGATAGCCAATGGGAATTTGCTCTAAACTCAAACAGGGGCTCTGTATCAACCTAGAGGGGTGGGATGGGGTGGGAGATGGGAGGGAGGTTCAAGAGGGAGGGGATATATGTATACCTATGGCTGATTCATGCTGAAGTTTGACAGAAAACAACAAAATTCTGTAAAGCAATTATCCTTCAATTTAAAAATAAATAAAAAAATTTTTAATGGCATTTCTGGTTTTCCAGCTCATGTTTACCCTTAATGTGTTACAGGCCCCAGGGCCATCCCAAGGAGAAAATGCAAGCACCTACCCATGATAAGCCCTGTGCCAGACACCAGGTACATAAATGAAAACAAGATCTCTGCCTTGGATAATGAATCATATTCAATAACATAGTTCTGTTTCCACATATAACAGTAAAAGATTGTGAAAAGTGCTGTGGAATCAGAGGGAGGAATTTGTTCTTGTGGGAAGGAGGAAGGATGAGGATTGAGGAAGACTTTATAGAGATTGTGAGTTTTGAAATGGAATTTGAAGGATGTCAGAGTATACTAGGAAGAGATGCACAGAAAAAAACATTCCAGACTGTAGTTAAAGTGAAAGTGTTAGTCACTCAGGAGTGTCTGACTCTGTGACCCCATGGACTGTGTCCATGGAATTCTCCAGGCAAGAATACTGGAGTAGGTAGCCATTTCCTCTTCTACAGGAGATCTTCCCAATCCAGGGATCAAACCCATGGCTGCATTGCAGGCGGATTCTTTAGCATCTGAGCCACCAGGGAAGCTCTTGACAGTAGGTACAACATTTTTAAAAGGGCATGGAGTGAGGACAAGCTCTGGGAATGGTGAACAGTTCAGTGTTACTACAGCATAGGGTTCTTAGGGAGACATGAAGGGAAGTGGAGAAGCAGACAGGTACCAGAAAAAGTTTTGGACACCCGCCTGAGGGGTTAGATTTGTCACTATTGGCCACGCACCCCGGAAGGCTATTGAGCCCCTCTTCGGCTGTTAGATAAGATGCGCTCTATTCCTTGGCCCTCTGTCTTTAGAATTGACCCATTGCTCTTCTAGTGGGTCCACTGTTTCTTCTGGGTCCTCTGATCTCCTTAGCTCTACATAGCTCCTGTTGTTTGCCTCAGGTTTCAAGGCCTTGAAAAATGTCTGGATTTGAAGTGAGCTTTTTCAGAAAACATTTGATATGCTCCCTGGGGCCCTATACACTACAGGCAAATGATTCCTGTTTCAGACTTGGATCAGCTCTGTCTCCCGTCAAAGGAAGACAATTAGGTAGTCACCCTTCTTAAGCTTCATGTTCAGTTCTCAGGGATTTGTGGTCAGCATTGCATGAGTGTGGGCTGATTAGTGAACTTTGTGTTCAGTCAGGGGTTACCTAACTGGATAAGGACAAAGCTGAGACCAAAAGTCAGGTCTCCTGACTCCTGGCCCACTACTTTTTCAGTCGTGCTCCAACTTCTGGCACTGCTTAGTTAGTTACGGGCCAGAGCAGATGTACCGGGCTACCTCAAACTCACAGGGCCTGGAGTGAGAGTGAAGCTAAGGGAAAGCCCTGTGCCTGGAATGGAATTCTGTACCTCAAGCCAGACAGCAAGATTTTTTGTCTTTTGACACCTCTCCTTCTTAAGTAAAACGGGAACCTGCTGCCGCTAAGTCGCTTCAGTTGTGTCCGACTCTGCATGACCCCATAGATGGCAGCCCACTAGGCTCCTCTGTCCCTGGGATTCTCCAGGTAAGAACACTGGAGTGGGTTGCCATTTTATTCTCCAATGCATGAAAGTGAAAAGTGAAAGTGAAGTCGCTAGCCTACTTAATTCTCAGCTGCAGCTGAAAGCAGGGAGTGTAATGCGTTGTTTTGCAGGAGCTTCCTGTCTTTGGAAAAGTCCTGCTATAAAGGAAGTTTTCTGCATACCCGTGGTGACTGGATGGCACCCTCCATGGTTTCAAGCTTCTGCACACAGTTTCTGTATGATTTATGTTGTTTTGTTTTCTGCTGCGCGTGGCTTTCGGTATCTTAGTTCCCCCGCCAGGGACTGAATCCAGATGACAGAAGTGAAAGCTTGGAGTCCTAACCATTGGGCCGCCAGGGAACTCCTGCACAAATGTTTTCTAACATCGGCTCAAATGAGCTCACAGGGCAGCTGTGTGGTGCTGATCAGGGTATGTCAAAATTTTTCTCCTGTGTACACCCGTGGCGGATTCATGTTGATGTATGGCAAAACCAATACAATATTGTAAAGTAAAAAAAAAGAAAAAGAAAAAAAAAGAAATAATTTTGAAAGAAGAGAAAACAAAATTTTTTTTCTGCTGGGCAAATTTGACGGGTGACTAGACACGACTTAGCGACTAAACCAGTAACAACAGCCACCATTTACTGCTTACAGCACCAGACACTGTCCACACCAAGTCGTTTCATTTCATATCTAGGAACGTGAGAATGGGTTGAATGATCTTTTCAAATGAGGAAACGGACGTTTAAAATTTCCCCATTTATCAGATTCCAAAACTTTTTTTCAGCTTCTCTTTTTCTCCAGTTTCTGCTGCTGCTTCTGCTGCTAAGTCGCTTCACTCGTGTCCAGTTTCTCAGTTCAGTTCAGTTCAGTTCAGTCGCTCAGTCGTGTCGGACTCTTTGCTACCCTATGAATCGCAGCACGCCAAGCCTCCCTGTCCATCACCAACTCCGGAGTTCACTCACTCACTTTTATCGAGTCGGTGATGCCATCCAGCCATCTCATCCTCTGTCGTCCCCTTCTCCTCCTGCCCCCAATCCCTCTCATCATCAGAATCTTTTCCAGTGAGTCAACTCTTCGCATGAGGCGGCCGAAGTACTGGAGTTTCAGCTTTAGCATCAGTCCTGTTTCTACCTTGTTCCAAAACAGGAGAAGGGCGTGGCTTCCAAACTGGTTTTCTGACCGCGGGTATATCAGGAAACAGAACGAAGAGGCCGGGTCCCGCCCACTCTGCGGTAGGCGGGACCCTCGGAGGGCCTGTGGGCGGCCCGCTGGGCGGGGCCTTCCGTGGGCGGGGCCGGGGAGCCGGAAGTGGCCCCGCGGAAGGGCACAAAGTGTACTGTAGTATCTGACCCATCGTCGCGGGGCACTGAGGGCTGGGGACTGACCTCCGTACACCAGAACTCCCAGTTCTCCGCGTTCTAGTTGCTGCCTCCTCCTGGGACGATGGTGGCCCGCTTGCTGCTGCGCTCCTGGTCCCGGGGCCTTGCCGTTGGCCCGGAAGCCCCATGTCGGCTCCTGAGCACCGGCTTCGAGCCCAGCCAGTACCTGCAGCGCAGCATCGTGCCCACTATGCACTACCAGGACAGCCTGCCCAGGTGAGCCCGGCTTCCAGGTCCCTGTCGCCCACAGCTAGCCGGGGTTTCGGCCCCAGCCTTTCTCCAGTCACTCTTGTCTCTTCTACCGAACCTCTTGCACCCCCAAAGCTTCACATGGGACGCTGCCGCATTCTCCAGTCTGAAAATCCCGTGGCACTGGAACTTCAGAACGCTCAAGTTCTCTTCCAGAATCCACCCCCTCCCCGCCTCCCCCGCCACCCCGCCTCCCCCGCCACCCCGCCTCCCCCGCCACCCCGCCTCCCCCCCC